>NW_003302552.1:12334507-12475051 GCF_000004255.2 Arabidopsis lyrata subsp. lyrata
AAAGCCGCAATCCGCCCAGTCCAACCGTTGTAATTTTTTTAAAGTTTTTTGGAGGATGGCATGTTTAGAAAGGCCGTTAATTGGAATTTGGATTGGCTTCAATTCCCTCTTTTCGGTCACGATATAGCCAAAGAAATTCTCCGGGATGGGACTCCAAAATGTGCACTCCGCCGGGTTCAGCTTCATTTGATATTTATTGAGAATATCAAAACATTCCTCTAAATGCTTAACGTGATCCTTTTTCTTTAACGATTTAACCAACATATCATCTATGTAAACTTCCATTGTTTTCCCGAGATGATTATGGAACATTTTGTTAACCAACCGTTGATAAGTTGCTCCTGCATTTTTCAAACCAAAATGCATTACCTTGTAACAATAGATACCTCTATCAGTGATAAATGACGTTTTTTCTTGGTCTTCGGGGTTCATCATTATTTGATTATAACCCGAGAAGGCATCCATGAATGTTAACAGCTCGTTCCCAGCGGTGGACTCTACAAGTCGATCTATATGTGGGAGCGGGAAACTGTCTTTGGGACATGCTTTATTGAGGTCTGTGAAGTCGATGCAAACCCTATCTTTCCCATTCTTCTTCTTGACGACGACAGTGTTTGCTACCCATTCCGGATATTGCACTTCTCTTATGGACCCTATCTTCAAAAGTTTATCCACTTCGTCATTTACTATTTTTGCTCGCTCCACTCCAAGCTTTCTTCTTTTTTTGTTTCACCGGTTTGAAGCTTGGATCCACGTTTAGTTCATGACAAATTATACTTGGATTTATGCCAGGCATGTCCGCTGCTGACCACGCAAACGATGTTTTGTTTTTCCTTAAGAGTTCGATCAAAGCTTCTTTTATTTGGCCAGTCAAAGTTGCCCCAATTCGAATTTTCCGGTCCGGCTTGTCTTCTTCCAACACCACTTCGATTACTACATCGTCTTTCTTCTGCCCGCTAGGAAATTTTGTTCTTAGTCCCTCTTTTGCGGGCTTCGTTAATTGCTATTGAATCTTCATACGGTGTCTAGCTAGATAACACGTCCGTGAAGCTTCTTGATCTCCCCGAATTGTTTCCACTCCTCTTGATGTTGGAAATTTGATACATTGATGATATGTAGAGGGGACTGCTTTCATTTGATAAATCCAGGGAGTCCCGAGGATGATGTTGTAAGCTGCGGGCTTATCTAAGACAACGAAATCCACGATCTTCGGTACCTTTTTGGCAAGGACCGGTAGCTTGATTGTCCCGAGAGACATGGCTGACTCACTTGTGAATGCAACTAATGGAGACGGAGGCCCCACTATGTCCGCCCGACTAATTCCCATTCTTTCTAAAGTACTTAAAAAGATCAAATCGACCGAACTGCCTGTATCTATAAGGATCCTTGATACTTCGAAGTTGGCAACGTCAAGGGTAATGACTAGAGCATCATCATGAGGTCTTTCGAGGTACCGCGTTTCTTCTTCATTAAATGATATTGATGCACCTTGAAAATCGACTTCTTCGCTTAAGCTTGCTTTGAGTAGGACATTTCGTCTATGTTTCTTGATGGAACTTATCGAATCTCCGCAAAATTTGGAACCTCCTAGGATAACATTGATCTTACCCTTAGAATTCCTTGGTTCTTCCTCGTTGGTTAACCTTGGTCTTTTGGAATTTTGATCTTTGGAACTTTCCTTTGCTTCGTGGTATTCCTTCACAAAATCTTTTATATCGAATTTGGAAAGATCTCCACTGGCCCAAAGCTCTGCGAGGTGCCTTTTAAGAACGCTACAATCCTTGGTTAAATATCCGGTTACTTTATGAATGTCGCAATATAAACTTTCATCACGGACCCAAGTGTTTGATCTTCCTTTCCCTTGGAATTGCTTTCCGACGGTACTGTTGAAGGGTTGCGACCCAAATTTCTCTGGTCCTTTGTTTTCCCTGGGTTCGAACTTCTTGGTAGGGACGGTGATTGCCGCCTTCTCTTGCTTATTTCTTTTGGCAAACTTTTCTTTTTCGTCCTCTACCTCCATCCAGTTGTTTGCGCGGAAGAGTGCATCCTGAATTGTGTCTGGTTTATGAAGTATTAAATCTTCTTTAAATCTTGAATCATGTCGCAATCCTTTTCGTAAGGCAGATAAAGCTGATTGTTGTGAGATTCTTGGGAGCTTTGACAGCACTCCTTTGAACTTGGTGATGAAAACTCGAAGTGATTCATTTTATCCTTGTGATAAGTTCCAAAGATCGGCATCCGAAACGCTTTTATCCATAAGGGTGGAATATTGCTTTAAGAATACAGCTGATAGCTCGTCGAAATTGCTGATCGAACCCGGCTCTAATTGGGTGAACCACATTAAAGCTTGGCCGCATAGGTTTTCCGAAAAAAGCTTGCAGTAACCTGCATCCTCATCAGCTTCATCCAATTCGACTCTTCCAGCAGCGATCAGAAAAGCTGCGAGATAGCTCTTTGGATCCTCCAATCCGCTGTAAGGATCCAACTTGAGCTTCCGGGAATCTTTGATTCTCAAACTCGCGATTCGCGAGATGAAAGGTGTTCGCCTAGCTTCTTCAATGACTCGATTGATATTCGGCTCCGAACTTGTAGCCTGATGGAACTTTGACTTCATTTCTTTTAGTTCTTGGCTAACCTTCCTCATAGTCTCGAACTGATCGAGGTTTTCCTGCTCGTACTGATCTGCAAGTTGAGCTTCATCTTCGAGCTGTGCCTCTCCATCCAATGGCTGAACTACATTATTAGTAGTACCAGGAGTTGTTTGTCCGCTGGTTTCATTTCGCGCAACGGAACTTGGCGAGTTGAGTATCCTCCTTCGGATTCCCACAGGATTTCCTGCACTTAAAGAGCGAACACGAGTTTGTATAGTATTGACGTTTTGACTAAGAGATACATGGGATGTTTGCAACGTATCAACAACCTTTTCCACATCCGAGAACTTTTGTGATATGTCCGACATGATTTGCTGCATAGCTTTGAGGGTTTCGGCCAATGATGTCTCAACGGCGTCTCCTCCGGACATTGCTGCTTATCTCGGGAATGTAGTAAAGAAAAATCTGACCACTCAAGAATCCTTTTTCCCCACAGACGGCGCCAAAATGTGGATGTCGGATTTACACACTCAAGTATTTTTATTAGTAGGAAAGATTATTCTTGAGGGACAAAAAATAAGAACGTAAAAGGCTTATGAATTGCTACAAAAATTGCTATCGTATTTCTTGCTTAAGAGAGAGATCCCTTTTATATGGCCATTGGCCTTTATATTTATACATAGAGAAACGACATTAAAATGAGTAATTAAGTACAATTATTCCTTCTTAAATGTGTCCGTTTTGATTCTTTGACTTTAATGCTCAACGTTTGAATTTGAGTTGACTCTGATCTTCATGGGCCTCGCCTTTTTGGCCCAAGTGTCCTTGAACCGACTTACCCGTGTCTTCTACACCGAACTCATGTCACAGTGCAGTCACTTCGGATTCTCGAAGTGGTGACAACCACTTCGACCGTTCCTTCGGCTCATGGGTCCAATGGGCTTTATCCTTTATGGGCCATTATCTTGACTACGTGGCAATCTTTGGTTGGTCTCGGACTTCTGGTGCGGGATCCGACACCAACAGTGTATCTGTGACTGACATGTTTCAAGAGTTCTTAGCCTGGGTTGAATGGTAAGTAAAATTAAAAAAAATATTAATTAATTAATTAACAAGATCACGACATATATCAGTTACCCAATTCGATTTGACGCATGTCAAATATTTCATTTTCTCTCTATTCTCTTAGTTTTCTTGTAAATTGGTTCTCAAAATTAATAATTTTGACACTTTTTTAATTATTCTATTTTACATATTTCTTTTTTTTTTAATTGTTTTGATTCTATACTATTTGAATAGGATTTTTGTAATGACGCTCATTGCAAATGTTTATGAGACTGTATAGTGTTTAGGCACCTTTTTTAGATTTTGGTGGTCTAAAACATATATATATATATATATATATATATATAAAATAAACCAAAAAATAAAAAATTAATTAAAAACAAATTTCTCCCTTTCCACAAAAGAAAAAGGAAAGACACGTAGTAGTCAATAGGAAAAAAAAATGAGAAACAAAAAACAAAAAATGTAAAAGGATTGACTCGAACAACTGTGAGTCTACATTGATGATCATAATCAACACACTAAAGCAATCTTCATGAACAGATAGCCGTAAAAGTTTTTTATATTTGGTGACCTGAAGCAAAATGCTTTAGTTGCCTTATGAACGGCTCGAGCCTGAGTGTCCAAATACTATGTTCATTATGAATTTATATAATGTCTAAATACTATGTTCAGTTAATTAATGATCAAAGCATATGTTCTTTAACAAAAAAATAATCAAAGCATATGTTACTAAAGATTTGGGTAGTTTTTATATATAAGTCATGAACGCTACCACTTGGAATGCATAAATCATTCCTCCTGTCTGGGCTTTTCAAGTTTATGGGCTTCTAATTTATGAGGCTCAAAGACCATATTCTTAAATCCATGTTCACTCTTCTTACTTTTGGTTTAGGGGGTGTTATTGGTTTGTGATTTAAATAGAGTTTTGATGACTTTAATAAAATCATAGAAAGTGAATAAGTGAATGATTTAGAAGAATTGTTAGAGAGTTTTCTATAGTCTTGTTGATTAGTTTTTCTATAATTTTGTAGAGTCTCCCAAACAATCTCAATATTACAGCATACTTTTCATGACTTTATTTTGTAAAGAAAAGTGTTTAAAATCATAAACCAATAACACAATAATTGAATTCATTAACAATCATAGATTGTCATAGATTGTTTTGTTTTAGTTGAATAACACAAAACTTTTAATGACTTTATAAAACTCTTAATCCAATAACACAATATTCATTAAGATTTTAAATGACTTTTTACAAATCACAAACTAATAACACCAAACTTTAAGAGAGTTTAACAAAATCTTGATTGAATAACAACAGATTCTACACAACAATTAAAGTCATTAAAACTCTATTTAAATCACAAACCAATAACACCCCCTTAGTAATAGCAATTATCAAGTGTTTTTATTTTAGTGTTTGTTATTTGGATTGAGAAGAATCAGGTTGATTATAGGGAGCTAAATAACAATTTAAAAAATAAACACTAAAATTTCTTATGGTTGTGTTTAAACACTTAGATATTAAGAACGGATTACAAATCATTGTTGGTTAAGATAAATTGTAAAAATCTTTTATGGTCTAATAGAGAACAATAAATCAGCTCAAAACTTGTAATTTCAAAATAATACAATCAAACGAAACTCAAAGTATAATGTAAACAGAAAATACAAAAGACTGATCTTGGAGAAATAAAGAATTTATTTTCATCAAAATTATGTTTACAACTTTCTTCTCCAATTTACTTTCCCAATTGAATTATCACTTTGGTTTTGATCTTAGTATTGTCACAATGAAAATGTAGACGATGGAGACCAAGAAGTCATATCCATGGGATAACTCCCCAAAACCCGTAAAAACGAGGTAAACTCCTGAACCTCAGCAAGCGCATTTTGAGCACGCGGCTGGGCCATGGAAGCCTCGAAATCGATATAAAACATGTACTCGAAATGCTTAGCCGTTCCCACATTGGCCTCATCGACTAGCCTAATGGGAACATTATGGTTGGGCCTAGACTCAATCTTAGTCAAACTAATGTTCCTAAACGCAAAAGCCGAGAGAACCTTAAACAAAACGCACGTGCCTTTCTCGTGAGCAAACACTATACTCGTCTTAAACGGCCGATCAGTTCTCGGTATAATCGGTTCACGCGCCAACATCACAAAGCGCGTGACGTTACTCGCGTCATCTTGAATCCCATCTTCCAAAATCTCCAATCCGTAGATCTCCGCCGCGCGTGCACTCGCAATCGCGGCGGTATCACGGATATTATTGGCAGCGATAAACTCCGCTGCTCCGGCGGTATCATCAACCGCTTCACGAGCGACGTTGAGACCGAGTTTAGTCAACGTGTGTTCGCATTGAGCTAGTCCTTGAGGATGAGAGATAACGCGAGTGAGAAACTCTTTCCGTACACCGGGAAGAGCCATGAGACAATGATGTACCGGAAGTTGAACTTCGCCGACGATATGAAGACGGTGACGGAGAAGAAGATCGTAATTCCGATGAATCGAACCGCCGAGTGAGTTTTCGACAGGTAAAACAGCGCGATCGGCGATCCAAAGCTCAACCGCTTGAAACGCAACTTCGAATTGATCGCAAGGAATCGCTTGACAGTTAGGATAAGCTTTACCAGCGGCGGCTTCGGAGTAAGCTCCGGG
The DNA here is from genome assembly GCF_000004255.2 of Arabidopsis lyrata subsp. lyrata. Lineage (NCBI taxonomy): Eukaryota > Viridiplantae > Streptophyta > Magnoliopsida > Brassicales > Brassicaceae > Arabidopsis > Arabidopsis lyrata. The sequence continues at coordinate 12,340,828 of NW_003302552.1, forward strand.
AACACCTTGATAGGCGACACGGAGGTTAGATCCATGCATCGGAGCTGGAGATAGATCTGAAATACTAAGAGGCTTCTTCGATTGAATCGATTTGTTGTTGTTATTGAATGGAACTAGATTCAAATCTGAGATTCCGGCGCCGTTGTTGTTGACAGCGGAGATTAGGGAATCGGATTGTTCTTGTGAAACGACTTTGCTAGAGAGAATAGCGCATGAGCTTTGCCAATCGGAGATACTGGAACCAATTGAGAACGAGTCAGATCTCTTACCGGCGCAATGTATGACGTGTCTTCTTCTCGCCGCCGTTGTTACCGTCGCCGGAGTATGGGAAGGTAAGAGAGTTCTCATTGTTTTGTTTTTTGAGTATGGAAAATAATAAATTGTTTAAGAAGAGGAAGTGAGAGTGTTATAGGAGAAGAGCGTGGATTGCTCTTGTGCCTCTCACCGTTCTTCACCTACCTACCACCATTTGGTGAATGTGGGCCGAACAGAATAAGCCCAAACAATGTAAGAGCTTTTTCTTGAATAATCTCACTTTTTTTTTTTTTTTCATTTTCCTTTTAAAATCTCAAACCAAAATCCAAATTAATCCCGAAATTTGTGAAGAGTTATTATAGAAAAAAAGAACTATGCAAATATATCTATGAGAAACATAAAATATAAAATCGTAAATAAAATTAAACAAAAAAATTCATTTAATTCATTAAATTATATACGATGAATAAAAGTCTCTCTCGTCATTATTCAACTCAAATTGTATTTGTTTATCATCCAATTTATTTATTTTAGATATTTATTGGTACATGTAAAAATAGTAAGGGAAAGGTTAGATACTTAGATCACATCCATCTACTTTTGTTTTGTAGTATTTTAGGTACCAAACTCTTCCAAATAATTCTTTTTCAAAAAAAAAAAAACTCTTCCAAATAATTGTATGGTATTTTTCTATACCATTTGTATGTTATAACCAACTCTCCGAAGTCTAAAGTCTAAATTCTAAACCAATCCATATACGTAACTCACCCACCAAATTATTCTTAGCCGATCTCTCAGGCTTCCTTTGAACAAATCTTTTATTAAATTTGCAATATATTTACCAAACAAGGAAAAATATAGATAGTGAAAAATCATATATATGAAAGTTGCTAACTTTCTCCATATGAGTGACACATCATCACTTTAGCATTTGCCATGTGTCCATTAAATAATTAATGTAATCTTTAGTTTTTTTTTTATTTCATAGGTTAATGATACATTTATTATTTAAGTACATATTATATAATTTTATATATTTATATGTATTAATACTAACTTTATTTTATTATTATATGTAAAATTTTCAAAGAATTATTTTATTAGTTTTCTCATACTTGGGTTTTTTTTCGCTAATTTTTATAATTTTAACTCAAAATATGAGTAACTAATAGTATACTGTATTAGTTAATGGTTTGAGTAGGTTATTCTCTTACATTGTTATATATATTATCACATAAGATGAAAAGTACGTAAAGAGCTCCATCATGAAATTCGTGAAACTTCTATAATCCCAACATTACTATCTATAAAATTGGTTTAGGACGAAGATTGTTTATAAATTGTTTGAGTTATGCATTGTTGAGTATGTTACTAGAAAAAGTACTTTAAAATTAATGGTAGTTGATTATTGTATGAGTTAAGCCTGGGCGTTCGGGTACTCGCTGGAGTTGGGTTTGGGATTTTCGGGTTTAAACCTCTAGAACGACCCAGTACTACTTTATATGTTCGGGTGGGGTTTGAGTTATTTTGGTTTGGGTTCAAGAATCCAAAATATCGAAAAAATCTAAGAAATTGGCTCAATTTCGATTTTTTTTTTGTTAAATGTTGATAAACATAATTAAAAATATTTTGGATATTACAGTTTTTTTGGGTATTTTAGTTATTTTGATATAAAAATAATTGAAATTTTTGTATTTAAATTATATTTCAGGTTCGGTTAAAATTACTGAATGTATCTAAAACTATTCAAAATTATCCATATTATTCGAAAACTTTGGTATTAAAAAACACTCAAACTATTTAAAAGTATCCAAATTAACCAAAAGTATCGGTAATAGAACTACCCAAACTATTTAAAATACTTAAAACTTTAATGAAATACAAGAAAAATAGGTAATGTGGTTGATGGGTTAGTTAGGTTCGAGTTTTTTTTGGGTATAAGTTTGGTTCGAATCAAGGTTTTTGGGTACTCGAAATTCAAGCATCTAAAACTCTTTCGGATATTTTCAATGTTTGGATTCGAGCTTGGATCGGATATTTCGGATCCTGGTGCCTAGACCTAGCACGAGTGAATGATTAGATAATTAAAAATTAAATTTATCAAAATATAAATTAAAACAAAAAAAAAACTAGAAAACCAAAAAGAAAACCCGCGGCGTAGCGCGGGTGATCACCTAGTAATGAATAACTCTAGTTACAAAAGCATTTGATCATAATCTATATAACTTACAACAACATCACTTCCATATTCTCTGTTTAACCAAAAACTCTCCAATAGACAAACTTGCGACCCAAGAAAAAGCTTCACCGTGACTACTAATCAAAATAACAGAGAAGATGAAAAGAAAAGAAAAAGAGGGATCTCTCATCTGACATATTTACCACTTTTTGCCATAGTTGGAACGGGGTGCATCGTTAAGCTTGACAAGAATATGGTCCTAGTCTTTCTCTTACTTTCCACCTGGACTTGTTATTCTTTCATGTCCCTGAATAAGCAAGAGTTCTTTCGTCATCAACCGCTTTATCAATTTATTTTCACTTTATTTTCATAATCACCACACACAAAATAATCATATAATTTTACAAATTGCCAAATTTTGTGTTGCAAGTATTTTAAACCAATTTGAGACCATGGTTTTGGCGTCTAATCAATTAAGATTTAATAGTTGACCAATAAAGGACTTCAAGCAAGGAAAATAACGTAGATGGTTATTTTCATATGATTAGAATAGAAGCAGTACACAAATTTTCATGGAATCAGAACCTAAAGAAACCAATTTGGAGTTTTCATGAAACCAGAACCTAGAAAAGTAACAGGCATTGATGAATAATACCAGATTGATTCAAGTAAGGCCAGACAAACCTAAATATGTAAATCCAGTTCAGCTTTCAGATTCTAGATATACATGAACATATAGTGAAAGAATTGCATCAAATCAAGTAACTTGCAAAATAAGAGAATCTGAAAAAGACAAAATCACTGATAGTAGTACATTGGTTCTTTTGTCTAAGAAAGTGAAATTCATTAAAAAAAAAAAACTAACTTTCTTGTTGAGGTAAAGCTTGTTGCTTTTGCTTAAAGAATCTCACTGTTTTTGTATATGAACACACAATTGGATGATGTTTCTATTCTCAAGTTAACAACATTGAGAAACAGCTATGGACATTAATCCATTCAAAGGGTATATTGCATCCCGATGTTTCTGAACTATACGCGAAAGCAGGTTCGACATATGAGAAAATCTTTAAAAGCAATCTCCAACATGAAGAGCTTCAAGAAGTAGAGTTCTGTCTCTGGAAACTCCACTATAAGCACATCGATGAGTTTCGTAAAGGCCTTAAAACAGATGATCATGTCAACCATATGAAAGCATTTAAGTTGTTTCTGTCAAAAGCCGCCGAGTTTTACCAGAGTCTGATTTCCAAAGTCAGAGGATATTACCGCAGACTCTCCGAGGAATCTGGAGAACAAAAAAGCAGATTCTTATGCCATCGTTTCTATATTTGCCTTGGAGATCTTCAAAGGTATCAAGAACAATATCTGAAAACACATGAGCATCCTAATTGGTCAACTGCAGCTACTTACTATCTTGAAGCTGCAAAATCTTGGCCTGATAGTGGAAATCCTCATAATCAGGTAACTAATTATTCTTCCGTTACTTTTTTTGTCATTTGCCATTTCTGAGTGATTTTCTTACATTTGTGTAGCTAGCTGTATTGGCGACATATGTTGGTGATGAGTTCTTGGCTCTGTACCACTGTGTAAGAAGCTTAGCTGTGAAAGAGCCTTTTCCTGGTGCTTCAAACAATCTACTTTTGTTGTTTGAGAAGGTAATTATTTTACTGATACTACTCTGTTATCTGCAATGGAGTTGTGTTTGCCTTAGCTCAAAATGCTTGTTTTAACTACTGCAGAACAGGTCTTCTCCTTTGAAATCTCTGTCTACTGACGCACAGTTTAACTTCTCAAACCCATTGGAGAGAAATTTTACTGTGAAAAATGTCAGAGAGGCCCGCAATTTAATAGCTGAAGTTGATTTATGGCCCCTGGAAGTGCGGACAACCAGCTTCTTTTTCCTTAAATCCAGGTTTGGATTCTGAGTGAAATACAAAATTTTCTCTTCTTTTAGCCCAAGTTCTTGATGACCCTTTCTCCAAAACTGTTCTTTAACTCTTTCCGGTGTGTTTCAGTTTTGATGAGTTTGGTTGTGCATTTGCATCAACTATAAGAGAAGTGGATGCAGCGTTTGCAGCAGATGATAGACATCTAGAAGTCATGTTGGAGTCTTATCAATTTATGGACACGTCGAGAAAGGGACCTTATAAAATCCTTCAACTTGTTGCGTTTTTCATCTTCATCTTCCATAATTTAGCCGAGGTTAATGGACCAGACAACGTGAAAGAGGAAGTTAAGCTAACAAATTTAGCATTAACTATGGTGTTCATCATCATGGTGCGAGTTGTTGAGAGATGTTTGAAGACAAGTCCCTTGGATTCTTGCCCTCTCTTGCCTGCTCTACTTGTATTTCTAGACTACTTACCGTTTCTGCTTGACAAGGTAGAAGAAGAGGAATGCAGGTTTGATGAGAAAAACGAGACTGCAATATCTTACTTCTTTGGCAAACTCGTTGATTTCTTGAACCGGATAAAGGTGAAAGGCAAAAACTGCTCTGCTAAAACGTTGGTAGCTCTCTGGGAAGAACATGAACTGAAGTCCTTGGCTCCTCTGGCCCCCATACATGTACTTTTGGATTTCTCAAGTAATATGGATCTTAGAGAGAGTTTTGATAGAGGGAAGGAAATTCGTCTTCAACGGATCATTAATTCCGCAATTGGGATCACAAGTAGGCCGAAGAAGGGTTCTCAAAAGTGGCTATTCTTTGACAAGCAACGGTCTCATTTCTACACAACTTTGGGTGAATTGCAATGCAAAGAAGAGCTCTTTTATGGAAATGGAGAGGGTAGTAACAGAAAATGTGTTACTATAGGACCGGTTGAAATCATTCCTTGTGAGAATGAAAGATCTGTGCCTGTGGAAGAGGAAGAAGTCATTCTTCTCAAGCAGCTCGTAAGGTCTCAATCTGCTCCAATCTATTCTTCTGGCATTGCAACAAAGCCACTCAGCTCCGATAGCATAACTTCAGGAAATCAAACAACTACGTCCGATGAAAGCCTAAGACATACCTTATCACTCATTGTGAACCATAGCTCACAGGATACTGAGTCTGAAAGTTTCAGCTTTACGCAAGGTCTTGAGGACACGGTTCCACAACATTTGCATCTAGAAGAGGGCACTGTCTCATGAAAACCTCCATCACTGAGTGCTTGGGTGGTTGACAAGAACAAAGAGAATGGGCGACTCGGTTTAAGTAAACCAAACGGGTTGGGCCCTATTGATGAAACAGGTCTTGTATCATCCTTTGATAGTCTCTCCATCAGTAACAGCACTGAGCCGTCTTCATATTCACCTCCAACTCCGTCTGCTCCACTACTGCCTGAAGACGCTTCTTGGTTTCATAATGACGCTGGAAATAACAAAGCAGAGAGCTTCTATGACCACAGAAGATATATGGAACTCTCTGGTTTCATGAAGCCATACACAAACCTACCAGTTGTTGAAATTTCTTCTTCTGAATGGTTACGTCGGTACAGAGAAAGTCAGAATCTTGGACCAGCCTATTCGTATCAAGCTCAGGGGACAAACGATTTGAGAAACTTTATGGCTCATGGGTCTTCCAAGGTCAGTCTTTTAGCTAGGTACGGGACACCAAACGAACAACCGATGATCTCTTCTGAAAACCCAACGTTTTACCCTCAGCTCTACATGGAAGACCATGAATCTAGAGGAGCAAAGCTCTGCAACGGTGAACAATGCACAACAAATGCTTTTGGCTTCAGTGATGATCCCAAACCATTTCTTAGATATTTGAGAGAGAAAGACTGGCTGAATGAGAATGGTCAGAGGGCATATATGAACAACTAAAGATGCACGAGTGAGTGACTTCACAAAAAACTGTATCAAACTGTATAAAGAGAAGGTTTGATTGGTGTACATAAACAAACAAACAAAGAAAGGAAACATGAAAGTTTTTGAACCCATCAACTTAAAGCAATTTGGAGTTTTCATGAAACCAGAACCTAGAAAAGTAACAGGCATTGATTCAAGTAAGGCTAGACAAACCTAAATATGTAAATCCAGTTCAGCTATCAGATTCTAGATCTACATGAACATATAGTGAAAGAATTGCAAAATAAGAGAATCTGAAATCGACACAATCCCTGGATTGATAGTAGTACATCGGTTCCTTTGTCTAAGAAAGTCTCAAACTCATAAAAAAAAAAAAAAAAAAACATCAAAATGTCTCACAGAGATAATCAAAATACTTATTCTTCAGCGCTAGCATTCTCGCCACTCTTGACGTTGTGCTTCCTTGCGTACCTCTGGTTCCTCAGGAACTTAGGATCCATCTGAAACATCAATCATTTCACAAAAATGCAAAAATCAAACTCCGAATCTGAAATCATTTAGGTTTGAACTGTTGTAAAGAGAGACTTACTCCTCTGGTTGGGGTGTGACGGTGCCTCCTTGGCTTCTTGATTCCGTTCTTATGCGCCTTGGCAGACTGATTGTGCGCCGTGTGATTCTTCGACTTTGCCATTCTCTGTAACAACGACACAACTATTCAAACTCAATCGCAAACGAAACAAGAGAGAAAAGAGAGTAAAAGTCAAATTATATGCAGCGATCGGCCGGATATAATTACGCAGCTAACCTGAGAAAGGGGAGAGACGCGAGAGGCACAAAACCCTAGATGGAATTTATTTAAACCACCCCACAGACCACAGTGGCCTCTTAGATAATATATGGGCTTACGATAATGGCCTCTTAGATAATATAATAGGCCTACTTTGAATGATATAAAGCCCATAAAATGACAATTGAACCAGAAGCACCTTTCAATTAATCGTTAGTTAGTTAGAGGGTGATGTTTTTCTAACAGAGAGGAAATGAATAATGAATGTTTCCTTCTGCCGTGAGATTAACCAACCTCAGGCTTGCCAAGACCATATTTAACAGTTAATAATGTCTGTGTGCATTCATTTGATCGGGTAAACTTCCTTTTATCGGATTTTCCTTGTCGAGCCAGAGCCATGTATTAAATTCGCAATATATTTACCAAACAAGAAAAAATATAGATAGTGAAAAAAATGAATAACTCTAGTTACAAAAGCATTTGATCATAATCTATATATCTTACAACAACATCACTTCCATATTCTCTGTTTTAACCAAAAACTCTCCAATAGACAAACTTGCGACCCAAGAAAAAGCTTCACCGTGACTACTAATCAAAATAACAGAGAAGATGAAAATAAAAGAAAAAGAGGGATCTCTCATCTGACATATTTACCACTTTTTGCCATTGTGTTGTTTTCTCAAATGCCCACCCATTTGACCCATCTGAAAAACCGACCCACCCGAAACGGCAGCTCATAGTCTTTAGCAAGTGCTGGTTCTCTTGTTGCAGTCTCACTATCAGACCAAACATAAACTCCGCGTTCTTGCTTGCTCCCCGGGACAGTGTTGTCCAAAATCACAGCCATTATGAACGCAATCACCATGTTCATCGATAAGAGCGTGTTCATCACATAGTTCACCTGCAAATACACAAGAAGATTTGAAAACTGAAGGTCCCGTGAAAGTGAGGGCAAAGCGTAACGTACTAACGTACCCCTTTATATTGGCTTTTGAAGGGTCCATGAGAAGAAACAATGTAAGGTTGGTAATAACTTGGAACGGAGAGATTCGAGTTTGGAGAAATGCCGTATTGCTGGAAGTAAGCTGGGACAGAGAGAGAAAAGAACAGCGACAACCCGACAATTATGATATTCCGTGAGCTTCCAGCTTCACTATAACGTAAGTTGGAAAGACCTAAAGCCGTAAACATTGCCCACATAAAGCAAAGAAGAGAGGCAACCATGACTTGCGGAATTGATGCGAGAAACCCTCCAACCTTGCCTGAGGATATCAAAAACACTTTTAGTCAAAGAGAGTAAAAAATGGGTCCTGTTGTACAGTTGAGCTTATTTTCCAATCCATTTATTAATGTATAGTAAAGTTACTTGTATTTACTAAAGAGGTCATGTTAATTATAAAATGGAGAAAACTTGAAACTTATTAGATAAATAAGCAGTGCGACTTACTTACCAAGAAGGGAAAATATAACCAAAACACATGCCCCTAACTCAACGACTCTGCGGCTTCCCATTTTGGTCACAGCGATTGTGTGAACGTTTTCGGTTAGAGTGGTTGAACCAGTACCCATACCCCAAAGACCGGCTAAGACACTTGTGAAACCTTCAAGACCGATAGCCCGACTCACAACACCACGAGTTGGAGGCCTTGATGCTACTAATAGAGAAGAAGCATGGTACGAACCAACCTGCCCATAAAATAAAAAATTACAATATATGCCTATACCATATCATAAACTGATTAGTAAACATGCATTATTTTGAATTCAAAACATTAATTTGATGGTTGAATTAAAGTTGATAGGAGCACTAACCGAATCTACTGAAGCAATTATGGAGACTACGCACATAACAAAAGCCATTTCCAAGTTGAATATCGGTACACCCCATTGCAAGGGGTAAGGAAACCTAAACCAAGGGGCGGAACTCAGTGCATGAGAAGTATCAACCCGACAGTACTTCATTCTGGTCATGTATTTTCTGCAGTGGCTCGATACAACATTTGAGACAGGAACGTTTGGGTCACAACCTTTGTAGGTGAAAGCTCCTGCTTCGGTTAGAAGGAATGCAGCAGCCCAAGTGATTGCAAGACTCAATGGAACCTGTCCGTAAGAAGTTAAGAAGGTCAGTCAAAGTTACATGTCGAGTGGAATATGTCAGATGATTACCACATTATTTGAGTTGATTCAATTGAGGTAAATATATCTCGAGTACTTCCTTTTCCTATCTATCAAAGGAGATAAGGAAAAGCAGACATGAATTTACTTACCGCATAAATCAGGAAAATACGATGGCTTAAAACTGAGATTTTCCGGAGGTACTGCAGCAAAGATTGTGAAGTATCATATAGTGTTAACATGAACCTGATGTAATATGATAAGTTTAACATAACTTAATGAAGAAAGCCAAACTCGAAACTAGCATCCAATGATCCAAACAAACTTCATTTGCCAAGAGGGTGGTTAAAAGTAATGTTAAAAAACTTACAAGAGCAAAGATGATCACAAGTAATATTTGCACAACACCAATCTCAAGACATTTACCAACAAGCGGGAAACCATAGCTGTAAAAAGAAAGTCCAACTGCAGCTATTGTCGGAGCAACAACTACTGGATTGACCAACCTATATAGAAGGTCAAAAGAATTATGAATACAAGTAAATACTGCACCACCCAAAGCCATACCAACCATATGTAGAAAAACACCAAATAGGATTGATTATATATGGAAGGTGTCAGCTTTCGACAAAGACAAAGATGTATACCTCAAAATCAGTGACATTAGGCCACTGTATCCAAGCACTGCTTGAAAAGCTGAACCAATTATGATTGCACCTTGTAGCTCCCTCATGATATGCTTGAAGTTCTATAGTATTAACCAAAACACAAAACTAGATGTCAAATTGTGCAAAACAATCTATATAATTTCACACAAAAAGAAAGACGGCAAGCTGGAACAATTAACAAACCATAGAAAAAACTGATTTCACTTGCATTGTGTACATCAATGCTATAGACAGACGCAGAAGCATAATCACAAATACCAAGAGTAGGAAAAGGTGTTTTCCAACAACTCATGCCTAGTGTAGAAGTCTTCCTAATGACGATTCGTTATTTCTTGCTAAGTAACTTTTGCCAAAAAATAGAAAGAGAGCTCCAACAGGCTACTTGGATTATTTATAAAACAGATACCTTAAGCAACAAAAACTTATGAAGCTGCAATCTAAATAACAGTTACATTTCGATAATAACACCACCATATCTTCAAAGGAATCCACCATAAAAGATGTTTTGCTTTCTAACTTACATTATTTCCATTCAAACCTTGAAACTCCGGAGAGTTTATTATAGCCAAAGCCGGAGCAAGAAAAACAAAGGAAGGTCCTTGAATCAAAGGAAGCCTCGACCCAAACGAAGTATGCAACAGTGTAGTGATTCCAGAGACAAAAAGTACAGTCGATACAACATTTGCAATATCCTCCTATAATCCAAAAAATCAGGTGGTCAAAAAAGATGAAATTAAATGCAATCCTCACTGATCAAAGTTCCAAAAGAATCACACTTACGTGGGAACCTCCCATTGCAGGTACAATAACCAGTGGAACCAGAATCAATGATCCTAACATTGAAAGGTAATGTTGCAAACCATAGAACCCAATTGGAACTGAAACACAAACACACACACACAATCATTAACCAAGCACCAAATATAAAAATAACAATTAAAGTAAGAAACTTTAAAAGATCCATCAAACTTGAGTCATTGTCTGACATCAAATCCACAAATGGAATCTATCAATATATATTAATTACCAATAATTATATAAGTCACAATCAAGAGAATCAATAACAAATTAACAAATAATAAAATCACTCTCACCAAGTCCAGGAGTATCTCTGAGACCATACTTCATATGCAAATTTCTAGCCACTAAATCATCATCCATACTCTGAGGCAAAACCTCAACTGTCTCTTCAATACGACCCGGTCTTCTAACCGGGTCACCTGACCCATTAGCTCCATCAGGTCCATTTGATCTTCCAGTAACTCCATCAGAATCTCTCCTTCTCTTAACCGGCTGATCCTTAACCGGAACAGTAACAGAACCAGGAGGTGGAGGTGGTGTTGTTGTTGTTTGTGGTGGTGGTTTCTCTTTCTTATCTTTATCCGTCTCACCGTTAGCTACGGCGGAGGAGGAGACAGGAGGAGGACGGAGTCTGGTTTGACCAGCTTCAAGATCCGGTTGGGTTTCTGGTTGTCTAGCTCTAACCGGTAATGAGAGCTGACCGGAGGAATCAGTGGCGGTAGTCTCACCGGAGAATTTGGGACGAAATCCGGTTTTTTTAGCCCAAGAAGACGGTGGCATTGCGGCGGATTCTGGAGCTGGAGGCCATGGACCCGGTTTAGGTCCGGGTTTCGGGTCGGAGCTTGACATTATCCTTGTGAGTTTTTTTTCTCAGTTATTGCATTCGTGAAGATGGAAACTTTTTCTTTAGATCTAGAAAATCTCCTCGCCGGAGAAGGAAAACGACAAAAGAAAATTGGGAATTAGGGTTTTCTTCAAATCTCCAGAGAGAGTACAGTTGTGTGAAGAGAGAGTGAGAAGTTCTATGAAGAAGTAACAGTGAATGTGAAAACGAGAGAGAGAGTGTGTGAGAGGAAAAAAAAAAAAAAAACTAATCTTGACAATAAATCTGATCTAACATAAGATTTAAGATATTAACATTTCAACTTTTAAATTTTTTTGGTTATAAATTTACGTCTGACATAATCGTGTGATGTCATAAATCGAGTGCGGATTATATGGTTAGAAAGTAGAGTATACTGAAAGACAAAATAACTTATCTTTTTTGTGTCGTCATAAAACCAAATATAGAATATCTGAAATTTTTGTTTATTATGATCTAATAAAATTTGACATGCATGTGGTATAGATAATCTTTTAAGGGAACAAATACTTATTTGGCGTGAACTTGAGAACATTTAGATGAAGATTATCACTCTTTATTTAACAACCAAAACATTGCGATCTATAAATAATAAAGCTTTTTACTGTGAAGAAAAAATTAAGTGGTAGTAATCTACTCGATTACATTCCAAAAAGAGTGGTTCTGTAGGTCTAGATCAAACATCAATTTTTGTTAACAATAGAATTTACTAAATTATTTTATTTGGCCCGTTGAAATGTTGTTATGCTTTAGAGTTTAGACCTATTATAAAATTCGGTGAATAGGTTACTCGACGATTACACTTAGCCTAAAAAAAATAGTTGGATGGTAAAAGTTTGGATTACTCCTGATTATCAAAATAAAAAAAATTATTAGGAATTTAACTCATTTTGAACACTTTAACAATAACTCACCCACATTTTCATGAATAAATAAAAGGAGGACAGAAAATGTAGATGTCGAAATCTTTTTGAAGTGATTATAAATCCTAAAAATCTATTGAGATACGGAATAAAAACTAGATTGATTGTAGAAAATTAACGTGAAAAGGTTCTTGTGTCTTCCTCTACCTTCTTTCGTGAAAATTATCCCCATATATAGTCGCAATTCCAGCTGGTCGTAATGGGATTTTGATTGTTCTTGGCAAATGTTTCCATGACTTAGTAATTTTTCCAATTTTTCATTTTTTTAAAAAAATATGCTTATATTAAATATCCCAAAAAATGGGCTTTAGCTTATGCGCCAATACAATTACACAGTCAAAAAAAAAAAATGCCCAACTCGAAGCCCACCAGAAAGAAAATCTGAAAACAAGCGGTACACCGAAAAACGAACTCCACCCATTAGATCCGACACTAACAAGGACCACTCCTTTGCAACCATGCTCCCGACACCAAACCCTAACCAGAGTTAGCGGTTCCGCCGCAGACCGGTCTCGGAAAACAAGTCAAACCTAGAACAATCCTCTCGTAAAGGGTAGATCCGCCAAAACCGAGACCCCTTCCTCAACCCCTCAACCTAGCAAAAAGAGAGAATGCGAAAACTAACCCTCCCTTCCAAATGACACTCACCTTTGAACCTTGCCTGAGATCTAACCATCCTCAAATCGGTCAGGCGGATACCAATCACGACCGCTGGCTCATACGAACACTCACCAGCCGAAGTCGGTGCTTAGTGATACAAGATTGGAATCACTCCAACTTTGGACCACTTGATGATCAAGAGATTTCCAAGCTTGTCACGCGGAAGGTGGAATTCACGAGCTGGCTCTGAAGCACTCTCTCGTGAATCAAGGGGTGATTCAATGGATAGTGGGGTGATTGACTTGCTCAATCGGTGGGATAATCGACTCACTCGATCAATGAACGAATGAAGGTTGTTGAATCACTCAACAAACTTAATCCGCAGGTTTCTAAAGTACTAAGTGACTCACTCACAAAGAACTATAGAACAAATGATAAAGACTTAAACTTTGACAAGAAGAAACGATTTCTATTACTTTAAAATGATCAAGGGTGATTTACAATGAGACTAATGATCAACTTATATAGGCTGAATACAAACGTTCTAAAAGCTAAACAAAGAAATAAATCGCAACATTAAAAGAAAATATGGTCGTTGGGCCATTAAATCTAAAATCGGTCCAAGTAAGGCAAGTGAGGTGTTCCTTGTATCTTGTAAACTTGGAGAGGAAGTTGTGACATCTTGGAAGCTTCTGGAGGGTCTCAAGATTCTCACACAAGCGCACAAACAAAGAAGGACAGAGCTGTTTCAAGTTGATCTCCTTCGGCTCCATATATGGCAAGTAATAACTTTGCGGGTTCTTGTGTGGTAAGGTGTACCAAAGTTCGTGTAGTACATGTCTTGTGTGGTCTATATGTTCTCCTGGTTTCTATATGTAGCTTTGAAGTGCGTCCAAGTGTAGAATAAGGAAGATTTCTTTGTTTGGCTTCATTTGGCGCAATACTTCATAAAGTAGTCCAGCTAGTAGTTTAGAAAGTAGTTCAACAAGTAGTGAAGCCAGTTTGTCAGCAAGTACATCAGCTATATGTACTTGTAACATCTTCGAATCAATTACTTGGTGAATGATTCCTTGATGACTTGATGTTGCCTCGTTAAAAACCTTTCTAGGTAAACCCATTGGGACAAACCCTAGATAAGAAAAAAAAAAGAGTGCAACGGTCAAATTTTCACAACATGGTGATTCGGCTCGCTGGTCTTTGATTCCTCTTGAACTATCGTTAGTCTTCTTAGGGTTAATTTGCTGGTGAATAATTAACCCTAGGCCTTGTGCTTGATTAGGACTCCATTTGGGTAAGGATCCTCCAAAATGCTCCATATCAACCGGTTTGATACATGTACTGGTTGGTTTGATATACTCCCGGTTTGGTTTGATTTGGATGTCCGCATCACTTAGCCATCCTAGATCCAGAAGGATATGCCGTTAATCGCCACAACAAGCAGTGAACACCCACCAAGCCACTTCTCAACTTTCGCCGTAACTGCAACATCGAACCAGACAAGTTGAGCCACGAGATTGATCCGCGATTCTCGTCGTTTCGTCCGGCGTCCTTGACCAGAACGTGGATCGACTGGAACCCATCCCAAAACAGTCGGTAAATTATCGCCGGATTGCATCGAGAACCGGCTCATCCACACCACGTCACTGCCGGAAAGGAGGAAGATCTCACTCATGCTTCACTGTATTGGCACATCGCCGACGATGGAGCTCGAAAGGTAAAAAAAAAACTCTAGATCTAGTTTTTGTGTCGCAGGAGAGAGAATAAAGAGAGATATAAGAGAACGATTGTCTCCACCGACATCCAATTTTCCATTTGGTCTTCTTTCATGTTGGTACACATGGTTGGAACCTTTGATTCTTACAAGTCGAGTATGCAACTTCCATCATAATTGGGGTTTTTTTTGGTTAACCTCAAATTATGTTAAATTGATATATGTCCAGTCAAATTTAGTTATTAGATGGGTCCAGTCGAGTGACTCTAGGTCTAATCGAATTTCGTTGAGAGGTACATTGAAAACATTGATCAGATTATTAACAACGTTATTATTCACATAACTTATGTTTGTTAATGCATTGTCACCATACAAATTTATCTTTTAATGAAGATATTTGTATCTTTTAATAAAGATATTTGTATCTTAATTTGGACTGACCATGTAACAGGTTATATGCAAAACTTTTTTTTTTTTTTCTCAAAAGTATTTTATTGAACCAAGGTTACAACTTACAAGGCCTTAAAGCCCACACTGATTTTGCAAAAATAAGAGAGTGAAGCTTAACAAAAGCCCACCAATTTTACAACGAAAGCAAAAGGAGTTTCAACGTTTGTACTATATCCAAAGGCACGCGTCAACCTGAAATTACTACCGCAACACGTGTTGATGAGTCATCGGAAGTGTACCGACATCAACCACCGCTGTCGAGCTCCGATTCCGGTAAGAAAGACATCGCCGACAAACAATCGCACGAAGATTCCTTTTATGTTACCGAAATTTTCCAAGCGGAGCTCCAACTGAAAGCAACAACAGAAAGGGAGTTGTAATATGCATCAGAGTATTCTTCGATCCTTCAACCCAAGATGTAAACTGTTGAAACAGTTCTTGCAAATCAAGCTTTAGATTGAAATCTCTTCAATTTCAGAGAAATTGAAACGATTCCTGCAACCACAAGCGCAAAAGAGACAAGCCGGAGAAATCCATCATGACTAGATTATCACCAACTCATATCAAATGCAATTATTGAAATATAAAAACATAAAGAGATAAAAAGAGAAACCGATCTACGACAAAGAGAAAAAGAAGAGTCAGCCAACGCTGCTAGTGGAAGTCAGACGATGCCGGACGAAGGTCGGCCATCTCCGCTAACGGAGCTAGAAGATGCCGGACAAAAGCCCGAGTCACTCGGGACGGCAGTTCACCGGAAAAAATCTGGTCGGCAAAAGCAAAAAACAGTTCCTCTCTAAAAAGTACGAGAGAGAGAAGAGAGAGGACTTTTTTTTGTTTTATTAAAATCTAACCGAAAAATAAATCGAAATAATAAATAAAGTAATGGTTTTGGTGTTGATCACATAACTTATGGATGTTAATATATATCACCATCTAAAGTTAATTTTGAGTGTGACACATTATCTAGTTAGGATGTACAAAATTATACTTATTACATGGTGTACTGTAGATCCCAAATATTTTTCTTTAACCAATTTGAACCCAAATTTTGTATATGCAAATTTTAGTCCTATTAAAAACGTACCAGCATAAACCAAGATTAAATCAAAAACCAATTTCCAAAATTCTTCAAATTGGTTTCGGTTTATGAAACCTGACTCAGATTTCACATTATGCTTGGACTTTCCGTTACGGTTAACCATACAAACATGTCCTCGCCTCCATGATTCCGGTTAATCAAACAAATCCCGGTTTAGCTTCTACAGTTTATTGAACCGTCTTCTTCAGTCCCTTTGAGAGTTTGAGGTTTTGTGGGATTTGCAGAAAAATTGGAGAAAAATGGCTCCAAGCTCTACATTTCTAGGCTCCATCTTCAGAACCGCTAAAGCACGAATTTTGATCTCACCCAAAGCTAGACTCTCTCTCCTAAACCCTAATTTCACTTCCTCGCGCTTCAACACTTCTTCTTCTCTGCCTCAGTCTCCAATCGAAGGTTCCATTTCGAGGTAATTCTCCATCTTCCCGGATTCTACTACGTTTGCAATGATTTCATTGATAAATTTAATGTTTTTGTTTGTGGGTTTATCTTACTCTGATGTAAAGTTCCGATTTTGATTCGAATCCAGAAGTTTTCTTCCGCAAGACCTTAGCATCCATCGACGATCTCATAGTCTCATCGCTTCCACTAGTCAAGGTACTTATGTTTCTCTTTATCTCTGATGACTCATCAACTCTCTGCAAAATCATATATAATTAGGAGCTTTTTCTCTTGAATCAAAGTGTAGGTGGATTCGCATCTGTTTCTATGGATAGACAATACTCAACATCAGTCCCAACACGTTCACTTAGAAGGAGAATCAGCAATAGAAAGAAATCGAGTACGAAACCAGTCCTTAATGAATTTAAGTTTCAAGAAACGATTACAAAGCTTCCACCAAGATTTACCCCTGAAGAACTAGCTGATGCTATAACACTTGAAGAAGACCCGTTTCTGTGTTTCCATCTCTTCAACTGGGCGTCGCAGCAGCCAAGGTTTAAGCATGTGAATTGCTCTTACCATATCGCGATAAGGAAGCTCGGAGCTGCGAAAATGTATAAAGAAATGGATGATATTGTGAACCAAGTACTCTCGGTTCGTCATATTGGTAACGAGAATCTATACAATTCGATCATCTTCTATTTCACGAAAGCCGGGAAGTTGATACGTGCTGTCAATATATTTAGACACATGGTGACTAGTATGAACTTGGAATGCAGACCAACGATTAGAACATATCATATTCTCTTCAAAGCCTTGTTGGGTCGAGGTAACAACTCTTACACAAGCCATATGTATATGGAGACGGTAAGATCTTTGTTTCGACAAATGGTGGATAGCGGGATTGAACCAGACGTATTCGCTTTGAACTGTTTGGTTAAAGGTTACGTGCTCTCGCTTCACGTCAATGATGCTCTTAGGATATTTCATCAAATGAGTGTGGTTTACAATTGCCAGCCGAATTCGTTTACTTATGATTATCTAATACATGGGTTATGTGCACAAGGTAGGACCATTAATGCTAGAGAATTGCTTAATGAGATGAAAGGAAAAGGCTTTGTTCCTAATGGGAAATCTTATAACTCTCTGGTGAATGCTTTTGCGCTTACCGGTGAAATCGATGATGCGGTGAAATGTTTGTGGGAGATGATTGAGAATGGTCGTGTGGTTGATTTTATTACGTATAGAACACTTGTTGATGAGAGTTGTAGGAAAGGGAAGTATGATGAAGCGACGAGAGTATTGGAGAGGTTGCGAGAGAAACAGCTTGTGGATAGAGATTCTTATGAGAAGCTTGTGAATGTTCTTCACAAGGATTTGTAGAAGATGTACATATTGGTGTTTCTTAGTTTGTTGTAATGTCGAAATTTTGGTTGAATTTATTTATTGTTTTTGGTTTATGGTAATGGAAAATTAGTGAGTTTTAAATAATGTAAATTTTAGTATCTTCCTCTCTTTTTTTTTTTCGTACAAATTGGTGTTTCTTAATTGTTTAATTGTTTAATGTCGAAATTTTGGTTGAATTTATTTAATTGTTTTTGGTTTATGGTAATGGAAATTAGTGTTATTAGTGGTCAATGTTGCCATTAATTTTAACCGATCAGGTAAACCAGAAATTTAATTTCGTTTTGGTCAGGGTTTTTCTTGTAAACCGATCGGTTAAGCTGTCCTTGACACGTCGTCGTTTGGAAGCCGAGCCGCTTCTTTTATTCTTTATCTCGTCGTCTCTGCTTATTGAATCTCCGGCGGATTCAACCGGCGACACTCTGGCGAAAGGTGCGTTATCGTCTCTTCCTCTTTGACCTCTGATTAGATTGTTCGATTTTTGTTTCACTACTTTGAATATCTGAAAGTAGGGTTTACTTAGGATTTCAAATATTTCAGATTTTGTGAAACTGCTTAGTGAATCGTTATTTCATTTTCTGGGGAACTAAACGTGAGCACTGTTAAAGTTTTCTCTTTTCGTGTTCGTCTCAGAATTGGAGAAGATGGGTCGATACAAAGATGAATCCCCAGCGGTTAGGGTTTATACAGTTTGCGATGAATCAAGGTCTGATTTAGAATTGTACTCAATTGACTAGTTGACTTTGTTCTTCTTGCTTTCTGGGCTCAATTTATTGAACCTTTTGTTGGTTTTTCAGATACTTGATAGTACGTAATGTCCCAGCTTTGGGTTGTGGTGATGATCTCATGAGATTATTCATGACTTATGGAGAAGTTGAAGAGTGAGTAGTGCTCTTATTGCTCACTTTTTGTTTCTCGCATTGTTCTTATGGACTATGATATTGTTTACTTGTTTGTTTGATTTGTGTAGATGTAAACCTATGGATGCAGAAGACTGTGCGGAGTTCACAGATGTCTACTGGATCAAGTTTCGTCTCATCACTAACGCCAGGTTTTGATTTTTCTTTCCCTCTGATGATGCTAAGATTCCTATTTTGCTTATTATTGATTCCAAACTCATAATCGTTATCTTAGTGATCATAGGATTTATATTTTTCTACCCTTTGTGTGACTTCATAGTGTAATGATATCCGCATTTTAAGTTCTTGCAGCTGAATCTGTCGAATTGAGCTGTGTGATTTGTCTTGGTACGATATTTTTATCTACTGTTTTTTTTTATTTGTGATATGCAAATGAACTATTTCTTTGGATGAGATTGGTTTATGTTTGGTACATAGAAAAAGAGGCCTAATTAGGTTCCTTGGAGTGATGATATCTATTATCTGGATTTTAATTCCTGAGGCTAAAAATATCGATTTTTTTTTATCTGCATTATTGGTTTTCTTGCTATATTTTGTTCACTTTGGTTCCAAGAGGAAACTTTTGTTTTGATTAAGATATGTTTATGTTTGATAGATTTGCAAAGAGGAAATTGGATGAATCAACTTTTTTGGGAAATCGGCTCCAAATTTCATATGCTCCTGAATACGAGAGCGTCAGTGACACAAAGGATAAGTTAGAAACTAGGAGGAAAGAAGTGCTTGCAAGACTGAACCGTAAGCTTTCTGTGTACACTTCAACTAATTTTTTGCTACAACAAGAAAGATTATCATTGGAGAAATTGGAAAGAAATAGTGTCTCCTCAGTAGATTATGAACCAAAAATGCTGTCTATTAGTAATTGATATACTTTTGCAGAGGCATGTGAGATTTATCATTGTACCTAAAGTGGACCCAAAAAATCACAACCTTGAATTTATTGCAGTATATTTGATATATATTTATCACGTTATCTTAACGTACTTATTTCATAGGGAACAGACATCATTCATATGTTGCAAAGGCTAACATTTTGTTTATAGCATTGTATTAGCAAATGGGTATTAGAAAAGCATTGACAGGGTTGATGTCAAAGCGAATAATATAAAATTTTAAGACGATATCCAGTATAACTTCACAAGTCTAATATGGTTCTTATCTTTTGAACAGCCCAGAAAGCAAAGAGTACCTCCCAAGTTACAAAATTGGCTGGACCAGCTTTGACCCAAACGGACAATTTTTCTCCACAGCGGTAACATATGGTCTACTTGGTCTTTTCTTTGTATCATCAATAAACAAATAGAGTTAGTGCATGAGAGATTGCTTCTTCTTTTTGTCTGTAGGAGAGAGATGGAGTACCAATTCCATAGAGGAAATGCTCCTGTTACTCGAGTTTCATCTGACCAGGTGTGTGTGTTTTTTGTGATCTTGACATTTGTCTCGTTAAAATATTTGTCATCTGTTTTCCATTACATTCTTGGAATATCTTGGCCTGAATAATTCGTTAATAACTGGATTGCGTAGGAGTATTTTGCGTCGTCTTCAATGAATCAAACGGTTAAAACTGTGCGGGAGAAACTCAATAAGGTAAAAAACTTCCCGAGTTTGCATTTTACAAGTGAACCTCTCACAAAATTTTTAGACTCTTGAAGAAAACATTTCCTCATTGTCACATTGTAAACAGATTGAAGAAAGTGGTAACCAAAAGAGATTACAACCAAGCAGCCAAACACAACCTGACTTGAAGAGAACCCGAGTCGATAACCGAAGAAGAATATAACACACTTTTGTTTTGTTTCTGTTTTTCATTGAAAATCTTGTTTACAACTTGATCATAATAGTGTTCTTGCAAGATATAATTGTGAATATTGTATGTAATTTGTGCGTATCTTGAAAACTTGTTACAGTCAACCTGAAACCAGTACTTCTCTTTCTCTGTTCAGTCTCAATTTCTTGCTCCAGAAACAAATCAAACCATACAAACCAAAATTGTACCGAACAATTTATAATGATTTTGGTTTCAATTTGATATTTAGATATCTATTTTTTGTTTTGGGTGCGAAAATTAGATTGAGTGATTTAGGTGAATAACCAAATCTGATAAAATAATTAAGATTATAGCACATTAAATTTGTTGCAATAGTTCAATTAAACGGTTACAATTTTATTTAAATACATTTTAGTAACTAAATTTCAAATAATAGTTTATAAAAAATTACACCGAAAGACATGATTGTAGATAATTAAATATCATAATGGTTTAGAAAATAAACCAAGAGTTGTATTTGTTTGTGAAATAAATTAAATGTTACAACTTACAATGGTTCAAGTAAACGGTTGCAACCGTTTACGAAAAGTTACGATAAAAAAATGCAACCGTAGAAGATATTTATTCGGATCGCAACTTTCTAAAAAAATTCAACCGTAAAATATATATTTTTAATTTAAAAAATTAAATATTTTAATGATTTATAAAATGAAATTAAATATTTTAATGATTTATAAAATGAATCAAAAATTAAAATTGTTCGTTAAATAAAGTAAATGTTGCAATAGTTCAACTAAACAATCGCAATTGTTTATGAGGTGTTACGATAAATAAATGCAACCATAGAAAATATTTATTCCGATTGCAACTTTTTGAATAGAACAACCGTAAAATATATATTTTAGTTAAATAACCAAAATTTAAATCTATATAATATGAGACGTAACTTTAAATGAATAGATGCAATTATAAAGACACGACCATATACTGAAAAGATACGACTGTAGTTGAACAAATATAACTGTAAAAAAAACCGTAAATATGTTAACAAAGAGATGCGATAAAAAGACACAACCGTAAAAAAATAATCGTAAATGTTTAAACGGAAAGTTGCGAAAAAAGACGCAACCGTTCAGAGGTGCAAAAGGTTTTTATTGATATTGCTATTATATATAGATTTGTAAACCCATGCCCATCATTATAACATTTTTTATTAGTGTATAGATTGCGTTGCGTGTGCATGAAGTATGAACACAGATTATTTGAGGTACATAGGAAAGACGAAAGAGAAGCTTAAAACTCGCGTCTGAATTCTGGATATATACTCCAAATCCACAATAAAGATGATAAGTTTAAAAATCCTTAACCCTATTGCGAGGTTTATAATCTGAACTTCGTATATGTGAACGATTGTTTTGGAGACACTCATCATGATTGGTTCTCTACTTCTTTCTCTCTCGATCTCTCTCGTGTGTAACAAAACAAAGCAGAGAAAAGTAAAAGACACAAAGAGTTTTACGAGTTCAGGTTCCAATGTGGAACCCTACATCTCGCCGGGATGATGTAATTAACATCCCGGAAATCCACTAGTATACTTGCTCATCACTCAACAATACAATGCGTACAAATGACTAGACCGCACATATCTAATGAGATTTACGAAAGTTGTTAGCAAACGTCTTGGTAGATGACTCTTTACGTTCTTGTTCTCTGATTCTCTGTCTCCAAAGGTGAAGAAGGGCTGATGCAGCATGGCAAATCTTGCGGTCTTTATGTTTTGTAAGTCCCTCAAGCTTATCCATCATCCTCCTTGGTTCTTTTGGTTTTGGAGTAATATTGATTTCCATCAGTAACGAGAGAGCGTCAACGCAGCGAGACGCCTCTGCTTTACCTGAGAGAACGCCCTTAGCATTGGCCACATCAGCAGCTTTCTTTGCTGCTTCGAACAACTTCACCATCTCATCCACTTTCTTTTTCTTCAGCTCCTTTTCTGTTTTAGTCTTCTTTATACATGAACCAGAACTTAGTACATCTTCACGTGGCTTCTTGGTCGTAACATCCTCCAAAGCGACACGTCTTGTCTTCACGTTGAGCGGCTTTAGATTGGTCTTTGTCTCTTTCTTAACATATTTCTCGTCACAAGCCTTAGCTTTATGATCCTCTTTCTGCTTCAACGCCAAAAAGCTGTTCCTTGCTTGAATCTTCTCTGTTTCACGAGTTAATGATCTCTCATCTTCTTTCTTCATCTTCAACTCCGAACACCTTGTTAGAACATGCTTCTTCGTCTTCAAACGAGCCTTGGTAACATCGAAAGAGTTGTCGCTTCCGTGTGTGTAGAATGTCTTCAACCATGAATGAAACAAGGCTTGAGCTTCCTTACGGATCCTAGGGTTCCTATGGCTTCTCAAAGTCTCCAGCTTAACTATTGATTCAGACAATTCTATATCCTTCGCGGAAAGAGACAGAGACTTCAAGTGCTTCAACACATCGATGCATCTCTCGACTTCGCATGGGTTCCGTGTGTTGTAAGTAGCCTTAATTGCAGCAGCAGTCCAGTCGCATAAGTCAGATCTCTCCTTCGCAATCCTTACTCTCATCTTCTCTTCGTTCTTGATCATCATGTGGCTAGGGTTTCAGTGTATGTCGAAATCGAAATATGAAAGAGATAATGAGCAAGAGTATATATATATAGGGCTTGTAAGCGGTGCTTACCAAAAAAGAAACTTGAGTTGCGTATCGGAAACTCTATCTAATCACATGGATTTGGATTTGGATTTGGTTGTTTCATCAAATAAAAAATTAGGATCGTCCAATCCAATATATTTCTGTGAATGAATATCGCATTAATCCAACGGCCGTGATTAGGTGGATACGATATGAACAATTTTTTTTTTTAACGAAGAATTGTGTAACTAAAGCATACCAAAATCAGGTTCATATTTTCTTTAAAAGAAAAATCTTATAAATCAGATAAAATCTTACATGAAATCGTAACAAATCCACATGTAAACAAATTTTTTACTTTGTTTTTGGTAAGAAGCAAGTACTAATGTACATGGATTTTTTTTTTAAATCTTATTAATTAATTAGTTTCCTACAAGATTTTATTTTCCTACAAAATATGGGGCATTGCAATATCTTTTACATTAACTAGGTTATTAACCCCCGTTACGCGGGGGTGTATTTGATATATTATGGTGAAAATTATATATGAATGATGATATTTATTATTTTAGGAAAAAATCCTGAAAAAACCTCATATATTTTTTATTTAGATGTTTTATACCCAATAGTTTTTTGTTGGAAAAAATACTTCATTTAATTAAATTTAGTTTAAAATACCTTAACTTTAAATTGTTGGTAGATTTGAATCCGCGACTTAACGGGTGTTACAGAATTATTTTATACGTTTTGGTGAAAATTATATTGAATTAATGATATTTATTGAAATATTATCTTTTCTATATTGTTGTTGATAATAATATAAATTTAATTAAAAGGAAAATTATAGTGTTTTAATCTCTAACAGTTTAAATTACAAAGAAATTTTTTTATTACAAAACTACAACATAAGTCTAAAATATAAATCGATTAGCAATTGTCAATAATTATGTGAATTTCTCTCTGTACTTGTCATCTTCTTCTCGACTACTCTCCTAAGCTAGTAAGCTTATTATCTTTCCTCTTATATCATCAATAAAAAAATATAGTTATGGTATAGTCAACATTTACTTATCACTTCATTAATATTTCGTTAGTCTATGATTCGTCTTACTACACTATGGCCAAAATCTCAGCCATCCAATAAATATCTTATCTTTCGCAATCTCCAGTTCTCGCAATTTTCTTTCTAAAATCTTCATCTGCAATCCCCCAATCAGATATCTACCTCACAATAGTTAGTTCACCTTTTCTTTAATATTGATTTTTGAACCTCAAACTCTTAATTCTGTTTCCGGGCTACTTTTAAAATCGTCGGTTGAACTATTTTAGATTTTAAGATCTCATGGAGATTATGAATTTTGCCTTGGATTTTTTGTGAGTATTGACTCTTTTTCGATTGTAATCTGTTGATGCGTCTCTTGTGAACCGTCATATCGCATGCACAAATTAATTATGGACAACTCTTGACCACATATGCATTTGATTTTTTAATTGTTAGATACTCGGTGTCGATTCAAAAGTTTGATGAAATTAGCAAACATAAATAACTTAGTTAGGGAGTGTTCATACAGGTGAATTACCTTCTCTATCACAATCAAAATGTATTGTTGTAGCTCATATTTTGTTAGATGTAGTTTTTGAAACTTGAAAGTCGTCTTACAAATCTATCTTCACCAAGTGATTTCGAACAACGTTTCATAATTTAAGAGGACTGCTCACTTCAAATTATATCTGCAATAAGACAAATAGTTGTCCAAGTTGATAAGGTGTAACCCATTGTTTAGCTTCATCCATTACATCATGCCATTCAAAATTACAATCTAGTAAATCTCTAGCATATCATTAAGATTTGAAATCTACATATATTTTACCATTAACTGTTATAATTTTATCAAAACTTCTTGTCCTCTTAGCTTTTTGATTAATAACCTTAGATAGTATAAGTCCCTTGTTGTTGGATGGGTGATAACTAAAATTTTTTTTATTTGAATGTAAAATTTATTTAACCAAAAACTTTGTTATAAATAAATGCATCGGATTGTTTTGAATGTTTAGAAAAGAAAGAGAAATTGCAAAGAGATTAGAAAGAAATTTTTTGAAGCTAGTCAAAGGTGTGCTTGTTCATGGCGGTGGTCGAGTGGAGAACCATAGCGTTAGACAATCGTCGTACCGTTGGTCCCCCATGTTTCTGATCGAGTTAAATCTGTTTCACACATTTCGTCGATGAGCTTGATGAGTCGGGTGTGAGGAGATTGAATTTCTCATGACGTCTCGCATTTCTCTCTCACCAAATGTGGGATAGAGAATCCTGGAAAATGTAACGGAACAGAAAGAGACTGTGCCGAGAGAGGGTTGGATTGCAGAGCAATGCAAGTAGGTGATCCCAATTTGTCGAGTTTTTTTTTTTTTGGTCAAACACATATTAAATATAAAAGATGAGTTACACTCCAGCCATGGAGGATACAAAGCCCGAAACAGAGAGGGCCAACTTAGCAATAGAGTCTGCTTCCGAATTGTCCAAACGAGGAATAAAAGCGAAAGAGATAGAGGAGAAGGATTCCTTTAAGTTGCTGATGTCGTGCAGGATTCCTTTGAGTTCCTTGAGGCTACCAGAAGATTTAAGTAACTTGATAAGGACTTGGGAGTCCGATAAGATCAAAAGAGATCGGATTTGAAAAAGATGAGCAATAGAAGTGATGTGAAACAGAGCACTTCTGATCGCCAAAGCCTCTGCCACTAAAGCAGAAGGCACAAAAGGACGTGTTGCGGTCGCTTGTGAGACTACCAGACCGCTAGGGTCTTTGAGTATCCATCTTGCGCCACTCAAGCCTGTTGTCGGACACCAAGCAGCGTCAACAAAGCATTTGTGGACATTTGCCGGTTCCGAGAGAGGTGTAATCGTAGGTCGCAGAGGAGGCAGGGTAGGAGTGGCCACCTGAGCATCTTGCCATTGACGGGCATCAGAAATAGCCTTGTGAATTACCTCTTTAGCAGAGAAACTCTGATCTTCAAAGAGCAGTCTGTTTCTTGCAGTCCAAAGATTCCAAAGTATCCAGGGAGCTAGTGGCGTCCCAGTCACTCCAGTTGGGGGAAGACACACTAACTTGCCACTGCCTTGGAGAAAACGTTGCATAGAGGTTATCTGGGAAGGGACAAGCTGAGCCATAAGGGGAGCTAACCTCCAGACATCACCTGCAAAATTACAGAGCAAAAACAAGTGCAGTTCATCTTCATAGCCTCCACACCTTTTGCATCCATCAATTTCTGATATCCCTCTCTTTGCCAAGTTGGAACCTACGTACAGAGAGGGCGCCCGAAACCGATTTCCAGAGGAAGTTTTTAAGCTTAGGAGGAAGTTTTAGCTGCCAGACATGTTTATGCCAATCAAAATTCTTACAATCATTTTTCTGTGGAAATCGCTTTGCTAGAGCATATCCCGATGTTGTCGAGTAAGATCCTGACTTTTCAGGTAACCAAACCAGAGAGTCTGTTGAAGGAACAGAGCTGGTAATAATATGGCGAATTTCTTCCTCATACTGAGGTAACACCTGACGAATAGCATCGACATTCCAGTCATTTGTGACTGGGCATAGGAGGTCTTGTACCTTTAAGTCCACAGTAGCTAAAGTTGGGGGACCTATATGTGCTTTAGGGCTCAATAAGGACAACCATGAATCGCTCCAGATATTGATGTTAGCTCCATTACCCACAGTCCATCCTAGACCTTTCTGCAGCAGCTCTCTACCCACAAGGATGCTACGCCAGCCATGTGACGCCACTCTTGGAGTAGAAAACATTCCAGGAAGCTAGAATTGTTGCAATACTTCCCCAACAGGACCTTAGCCAGAATTGAGTCCGGTTGACTGAGAAGTCTCCACCCAATTTTTCCTAGTAAGGCGTCATTGAACTGTTGGACGTCACGAAATCCAAGCCTTCCGGCAAATCTGGGCTGAGTAAGAGTATCCCAAGCCACCCAACACATCTTCTTTTTGTCCGGTTTTTTGTCCCACCAGAACCGGGTAAACACAGACTGGAATTGTTTACAAAGGGATGCGGGAATCTTAAAGCAAGACATTGGGTATATTGGTAAGGCTGTAAGGATTGCTTTGAGAAGAACATGTTTCCCCGCACCGGATAAGAAGCGAGACGACCAGCTGTGAGCTCTTTACCTAATTTTATCAACCAAGGCTGCAAAGATGTCTCGTTTTTTTCGACCAAAATTCTTAGGCAGGCCAAGATAGTTACCAAGACCTCCATCTTGAGTAATATTTAGGGACGTCTTTACTCTGGTTTTTGCTTCGATAGGGGTCTTAGCAGAGAAGGTAATTGTTGACTTAGTGAGGTTTATGCACTGTCCTGATGCTTTCTCATAGGTACTCAAGATTTGTAGGAGAGCCTTGCAACATACGGCACTTGATTTGCAAAAGAACATCGTGTCGTCCGCAAATAGTAGGTGATTGATTGGAGGGCTGCCTCTACTCACTTTTATCCCGGGGAGAAGTCCTTGATCTTGAGCCTTGGTACAGAGCCCGGAGAGAACCTCGGAACAGAGGATGAAAAGGTACGGTGAGAAAGGATCTCCTTGTCTCAAACCACGGGACGGAGTTACATTTCCTTGGGGTAGCCCGTTAATGAGGAATGAATATGACACTGAACTTACACAAGTGAGAATCCATGATATCCATTTCTCGTTAAACCCAAGCTTCCTTAGCACCGGTTTAAGAAATCCCCACTCGATACGGTCATACGCTTTGCTCATATCCGTCTTAACGGCCATAGAACAATATTTCTTTGCTTCCGACGTTCTGAGAAAGTGGAGAATCTCACGAGTGATTAACACATTGTCTGAAATGGCCCGGTTTGGAACAAAGGCGGACTAGAAGGGGGAGATAAGTTGCGGTAGGAGAGGCTGCAGTCTTCTCGTGAGGATCTTGGCGATTATTTTGTAGTGCGTATTACACAAAGCTATTGGCCTGTAGTCTCCCACCTTTCTTGGGGCTGAGATCTTAGGTATTAACCTAACATGGGTCTCATTTTGTCGCGGCTGAAGGTAGCTTGTTTCAAAAAACTCCGGATATCCCGGCAAACATCATCTCCAATAATATTCTAGTACGTTTGATAGAAGCTAGAGGAGAATCCATCTGGTCCAGGCGCCTTTCCAGGATGAATTGAGAACACCGCTGCTTTGATTTCTTCTTTATCCGGAATGGCAGTCAGCTCTTAATTCATAGCCTGCGATACTGAAGAGGAGAGAGTCTCTTCCACCACAAGAAAATCCTCAGTTCCATTGGAGGTAAATAAATTGCTGTAGAAGGAAGCAATTACAGCTGTAATATGTTCCTCTTCAACAAATTCAGTTCCACTGTCATCCTCAATAACAGAGAAAGAGTTAACAGTTCTTCTTGCACGAGTAATTGCGTGGAAGAAAGCGAAGTTCTTGTCTCCCGATTGCAGCCACTGGATTCGACTGTGTTGTCTCCAGAACAATTTTTCATCCTTATAAGCCTTTTCGAGTGTAGCAGAGGAGATTGCGATCAGTTCCTCATCAGGCACATGACTAGAAAGAGCATCATCGAGGGAAAGCTGAGCATCTCTGATGCGTTGGCCACTGTTCTGATGTTGCTCTTTGGTCCACTGAATTAGGTCTCTTCTATAGCGACTGAGCTTTCTAATAACATCTTCGTTATCTTCTTCTTGACCTTTCCAGGAGTTTGTAATCAATTCTCTTATCTCTAGTTTTGTTGCTAGTCTTCTATCGAATCTAAACAACCCTTTTTTTCTCCGGTTTTCATTGTTGAAGAAAGTGACCAGAAGACGATGATATGAGCCCTCAAAACGGAGGTATTTGCATCGGCCATGGGGAAAAGCTTCAGTCCAAGAACAATTAGCCAGCGACCTGTCTAGTCTTGACTTTATGAAGTGGGTATACCGCTTCCCTCTCCAAGAGAGCATCTTGCCTGAGTGCTTCACATCCCATAGTCCACTTTAAGAAACAAAACTGCGAAAGTTGATGAAGGATCCTTCCCAGCAAGGAGGGCCACCAAGCTTTTCAGAGTTTTCAAGGATATCATTAAAATCACCTGTTAGCAACCAAGCAGAATCCCTAAGTACTCCTAGGGTAGTCATTTGTGACCAAAACAGAGCTCTATTTTCCTTTTGGGGAGGTCCATAGATGAAAGTGACAAAAGAGCAAATCTGTTTTACAGTAACTTTTGTGTCAATAAAATTTGTGGAAGAGTCCAACAACTCTAGCGTGATCCCATCCTTCCAGAGCAACGCAAGCCCGCCACTTAAGCCAATTGGCGGGACAGTAAATTGGTTAGTAAAACCTAAGTCTTTCAAAGAGGAGGAAGTGGTCTCATCATCGTTTTTAGTCTACATACATCGATGTAATTCCTTTAGACGTCGAACTGTAAGGTTGCCTCTCAAACCTTGACAGTTCCAGCTCAAAACGAATAAGGGAGAAGGCTTAGTGGGGATTGAAAATCCACCACTTCTTGAGTTGTTACAGGCACTAAGACTGAAGGATCTGTTGCAGGAACAACACTTGTTGTTGGAGTCTCCTCAATTCCGGAGGCAGGTTTAGAAGATTCAGCACAAACGGTAGAAACATATTTAACTCGATCAGAAACATGGGGGACCAACGGTACGACGATTGTCTAACGCTATGGTTCTCCACTCGACCACCGCCATGAACAAGCACACCTTTGACTAGCTTCAAAAAATTTCTTTCTAATCTCTTTGCAATTTCTCTTTCTTTTCTAAACATTCAAAACAATCCGATGCATTTATTTATAACAAAGTTTTTGGTTAAATAAATTTTACATTCAAATAAAAAAAATTTTAGTTATCACCCATCCAACAACAAGGGACTTATACTATCTAAGGTTATTAATCAAAAAGCTAAGAGGACAAGAAGTTTTGATAAAATTATAACAGTTAATGGTAAAATATATGTAGATTTCAAATCTTAATGATATGCTAGAGATTTACTAGATTGTAATTTTGAATGGCATGATGTAATGGATGAAGCTAAACAATGGGTTACACCTTATCAACTTGGACAACTATTTGTCTTATTGCAGATATAATTTGAAGTGAGCAGTCCTCTTAAATTATGAAACGTTGTTCGAAATCACTTGGTGAAGATAGATTTGTAAGACGACTTTCAAGTTTCAAAAACTACATCTAACAAAATATGAGCTACAACAATACATTTTGATTGTGATAGAGAAGGTAATTCACCTGTATGAACACTCCCTAACTAAGTTATTTATGTTTGCTAATTTCATCAAACTTTTGAATCGATACCGAGTATCTAACAATTAAAAAATCAAATGCATATGTGGTCAAGAGTTGTCCATAATTAATTTGTGCATGCGATATGACGGTTCACAAGAGACGCATCAACAGATTACAATCGAAAAAGAGTCAATACTCACAAAAAATCCAAGGCAAAATTCATAATCTCCATGAGATCTTAAAATCTAAAATAGTTCAACCGACGATTTTAAAAGTAGCCCGGAAACAGAATTAAGAGTTTGAGGTTCAAAAATCAATATTAAAGAAAAGGTGAACTAACTATTGTGAGGTAGATATCTGATTGGGGGATTGCAGATGAAGATTTTAGAAAGAAAATTGCGAGAACTGGAGATTGCGAAAGATAAGATATTTATTGGATGGCTGAGATTTTGGCCATAGTGTAGTAAGACGAATCATAGACTAACGAAATATTAATGAAGTGATAAGTAAATGTTGACTATACCATAACTATATTTTTTTATTGATGATATAAGAGGAAAGATAATAAGCTTACTAGCTTAGGAGAGTAGTCGAGAAGAAGATGACAAGTACAGAGAGAAATTCACATAATTATTGACAATTGCTAATCGATTTATATTTTAGACTTATGTTGTAGTTTTGTAATAAAAAAATTTCTTTGTAATTTAAACTGTTAGAGATTAAAACACTATAATTTTCCTTTTAATTAAATTTATATTATTATCAACAACAATATAGAAAAGATAATATTTCAATAAATATCATTAATTCAATATAATTTTCACCAAAATGTATAAAATAATTCTGTAACACCCGTTAAGTCGCGGATTCAAATCTACCAACAATTTAAAGTTAAGGTATTTTAAACTAAATTTAATTAAATGAAGTATTTTTTCCAACAAAAAACTATTGGGTATAAAACATCTAAATAAAAAATATATGAGGTTTTTTCAGGATTTTTTCCTAAAATAATAAATATCATCATTCATATATAATTTTCACCATAATATATCAAATACACCCCCGCGTAACGGGGGTTAATAACCTAGTTAATGTAAAAGATATTGCAATGCCCCATATTTTGTAGGAAAATAAAATCTTGTAGGAAACTAATTAATTAATAAGATTTAAAAAAAAAATCCATGTACATTAGTACTTGCTTCTTACCAAAAACAAAGTAAAAAATTTGTTTACATGTGGATTTGTTACGATTTCATGTAAGATTTTATCTGATTTATAAGATTTTTCTTTTAAAGAAAATATGAACCTGATTTTGGTATGCTTTAGTTACACAATTCTTCGTTAAAAAAAAAAATTGTTCATATCGTATCCACCTAATCACGGCCGTTGGATTAATGCGATATTCATTCACAGAAATATATTGGATTGGACGATCCTAATTTTTTATTTGATGAAACAACCAAATCCAAATCCAAATCCATGTGATTAGATAGAGTTTCCGATACGCAACTCAAGTTTCTTTTTTGGTAAGCACCGCTTACAAGCCCTATATATATATACTCTTGCTCATTATCTCTTTCATATTTCGATTTCGACATACACTGAAACCCTAGCCACATGATGATCAAGAACGAAGAGAAGATGAGAGTAAGGATTGCGAAGGAGAGATCTGACTTATGCGACTGGACTGCTGCTGCAATTAAGGCTACTTACAACACACGGAACCCATGCGAAGTCGAGAGATGCATCGATGTGTTGAAGCACTTGAAGTCTCTGTCTCTTTCCGCGAAGGATATAGAATTGTCTGAATCAATAGTTAAGCTGGAGACTTTGAGAAGCCATAGGAACCCTAGGATCCGTAAGGAAGCTCAAGCCTTGTTTCATTCATGGTTGAAGACATTCTACACACACGGAAGCGACAACTCTTTCGATGTTACCAAGGCTCGTTTGAAGACGAAGAAGCATGTTCTAACAAGGTGTTCGGAGTTGAAGATGAAGAAAGAAGATGAGAGATCATTAACTCGTGAAACAGAGAAGATTCAAGCAAGGAACAGCTTTTTGGCGTTGAAGCAGAAAGAGGATCATAAAGCTAAGGCTTGTGACGAGAAATATGTTAAGAAAGAGACAAAGACCAATCTAAAGCCGCTCAACGTGAAGACAAGACGTGTCGCTTTGGAGGATGTTACGACCAAGAAGCCACGTGAAGATGTACTAAGTTCTGGTTCATGTATAAAGAAGACTAAAACAGAAAAGGAGCTGAAGAAAAAGAAAGTGGATGAGATGGTGAAGTTGTTCGAAGCAGCAAAGAAAGCTGCTGATGTGGCCAATGCTAAGGGCGTTCTCTCAGGTAAAGCAGAGGCGTCTCGCTGCGTTGACGCTCTCTCGTTACTGATGGAAATCAATATTACTCCAAAACCAAAAGAACCAAGGAGGATGATGGATAAGCTTGAGGGACTTACAAAACATAAAGACCGCAAGATTTGCCATGCTGCATCAGCCCTTCTTCACCTTTGGAGACAGAGAATCAGAGAACAAGAACGTAAAGAGTCATCTACCAAGACGTTTGCTAACAACTTTCGTAAATCTCATTAGATATGTGCGGTCTAGTCATTTGTACGCATTGTATTGTTGAGTGATGAGCAAGTATACTAGTGGATTTCCGGGATGTTAATTACATCATCCCGGCGAGATGTAGGGTTCCACATTGGAACCTGAACTCGTAAAACTCTTTGTGTCTTTTACTTTTCTCTGCTTTGTTTTGTTACACACGAGAGAGATCGAGAGAGAAAGAAGTAGAGAACCAATCATGATGAGTGTCTCCAAAACAATCGTTCACATATACGAAGTTCAGATTATAAACCTCGCAATAGGGTTAAGGATTTTTAAACTTATCATCTTTATTGTGGATTTGGAGTATATATCCAGAATTCAGACGCGAGTTTTAATGTTGTAGCTTCTCTTTCCTATGTACCTCAAATAATCTGTGTTCATACTTCATGCACACGCAACGCAATCTATACACTAATAAAAAATGTTATAATGATGGGCATGGGTTTACAAATCTATATATAATAGCAATATCAATAAAAACCTTTTGCACCTCTGAACGGTTGCGTCTTTTTTCGCAACTTTCCGTTTAAACATTTACGATTATTTTTTTACGGTTGTGTCTTTTTATCGCATCTCTTTGTTAACATATTTACGGTTTTTTTTACAGTTATATTTGTTCAACTACAGTCGTATCTTTTCAGTATATCGTTGTGTCTTTATAATTGCATATATTCATTTAATGTTACGTATATATTTAAATTTTGGTTATTTAACTAAAATATATATTTTACGGTTGTTTTATTCAAAAAGTTGCAATCGGAATAAATATTTTCTACGGTTGCATTTATTTATCGTAACACCTCATAAACAATTGCGATTGTTTAGTTGAACCATTGCAACATTTACTTTATTTAACGAACAATTTTAATTTTTGATTCATTTTATAAATCATTAAAATATTTAATTTTTTAAATTAACTGTTTCTCTCGCAACATCTCCAATACTCTGGTCGCTTCATCATACTTCCCTTTTCTACGGTTGCATTTTTTTATCGTAACTTTTCGTAAACGGTTGCAACCGTTTAGTTGAACCATTGTAACATTTAATTTATTGCACAAACAAATACAACTCTTGGTTTATTTTATAAACCATTAATTATCTACAATCATGTCTTTCGGTGTAACTTTTTATAAACTATTATTTGAAATTTAGTTACTAAAATGTATTTAAATAAAATTGTAACCGTTTAATTGAACCATTGCAACAAATTTAATGTGCTATAATCTTAATTATTTTATCAGATTTGGTTATTCACCTAAATCACTCAATCTAATTTTCGCACCCAAAAAAAAAAAAAAATATAGATATCTAAATATCAAATTGAAACCAAAATCATTACAAATTGTTCGGTACAATTTTGGTTTGTACGGTTTGATTTGTTTCTGGAGCAAGAAATTGAGACTGAACAGAGAAAGAGAAGTACTGGTGAGATTATACAAGGAAAAGACTGCTAGAAAACTTGTGATTGAAGGAATTGGAGAAGCTGCTCATATCAGAGTCTTTTTCGATTATGTAGAGAGTCATATGGTTCTGTCAAAGGTAAGTTAATTTGTTCTTGTCTAGTTCGTTTGGTGTTGCCAGACCTTTCTCTTGTTAAGTTCCATTTCAGTTCCCGGATTGTAGTATAGTTTAAGACTCTTCCTTATTATTGGAATTGAGACATTTTTTTTACATATTCGTCAAGTCTTTTTTTGGTCAATATGGTTTTGTATGCTTTAGGATTATGCAGATGCAATGCTTATGACTTAATGCAATGCTTATGACTTAATAAAAATAACTTCTTCTAATTTTGTTTGGATCTTACAAGCTTATGGGTTCTAGTTTTGAAAATTGTTATAACAAAATTTATGTTAATTAATTTTGTTAATAATTTATGTTTAATTTTTTGTGAGTTATTATGTAGTTAATAAATTTAGATCTATCTAATGTAATTGTAATTTTTAGAATATCACTATCACTAATAGCCTCGACTTTTATACGGTATAGATTTAGAGAGAAAAAAGTGTTTTGTGTTGGCTAGACGGACCTTCATCGATTGATTCGTAAGCCATGAGAAGTTTTTCCATACATCGTTAAATTAGCCCGGATTAGCTCCTAGTGAAACCAAATAGAAAATACTTTACCAAGAAAAAAGCTATAGTTTAACTAAAACCAAATGTAACCACACCAACAATAATTGAAACAACGAAACGAAACAACACAAACATTTATATATATAATATATTCAAAACAAAAACATGCGACTAGTACATACTTTCTATTTTTAATATTTTTTTATCAAAGTTTTTGTAAGAAAAACGAAAATCTTAATGCATGTAGGTTTTTAAAAGAATACATATATTTAATGTATTTTTTATAAAACCAAAATCTTAATTTAGATTTTTTAAGAAAAAAGGAAAGGTATTGAAACACAATTAGTTTATTACAGCAACGGTTTTATTTATTTTCGTGGCCGAAATTCAATCAAAATCGAATTGATGTATAAATCGAAGACTTCCCTAAATGTTTTTTTTTCTTATCCTAATTTCATATTGAAACTCTAAATGAGCTCCAACGTTCAGCTTTTTCCTGTCAATTGAACATGATCGATTATTCGGCTTTCAGAAATTCACAATCTATTTTTTTCGATTGATTTGAACACATAATCAATCTTTAGGTTCATTGATCTATGATGCTTCTTCTTTCTCCATAAATAGTATAAATATTATTGGGAATCGGATTTCATGAGATTCTCAGAGCTTGTTGCTTGTTTGTTTCTTATCATATTCACAAGGACCGCGCAAGGTAAAATCGAATTGAAATCCTCTCAATTGAACATTGATCAGGATTAGGACCAAAGTCTTCATCTGTTTTTTGTAGTACATTTTTTTCAATTTGGTCTATTGTAAGTCTTGCTAAATCTTAATATATTTTTCGTAATTTGTTTATCGAAAAAGATTTGTTTCTTCTTGGTTGATCTAAACATAGAATCAATCTCTAGGCTCAGTGATATGTGATGATTCTTTTACCACATTTTCATTGTCTACTTTACTCCATATTTGCACTTTCACTTTGTAAAGAATAATGCATGATCTGCGTTTGGATGAATACGAAATATATTGATTCTTCTTCTATAATCTTTATATTTTCTTCTGTAATCTTATTTATACTCTTTTTAGCATGGATTCATATATGATCCATATCTAAGTATATACTTGTTTGACTGCCTATTCAGAGATGTCTTGAGCACCATTATTGTTGATAAAATAAATAAACAAAACAACATAGTCAAATGAAATTAAAAGAATGTAGCGGATGAGTTAAAAGACATAAGGACAAGAGAGAAATCCAATGACTCACCTCGTGCATACAACAATCCTAGTATTGTAAACCAACAATTCAGCCCAAAGACTACTATTTGTAAAAGGAGAATAAAAAGATCCAACAACTTGCGCTTTAATAGCACCTTTGTAGTACTCCACAACATCAGAAAAATGATCACGGTCTACAATTAAAAGCGGTTGGCATTCTCCACGGTTGACGTTATGGCATCTATCTTAGAAACACTAGAGAAAAATGGGCGGAGAGAAGGAAAATATAAACCAATTTGATAGGTCTAATATTGGTGGTGTTAAAATATAATAAAACGAGGATTTAACCCGTATTGAAGCTTTTTTATTAATGTTGATTCATACCATGCCCGCCATATAACCCCGTCTCGCAATATAATTTGTCTCATGTTATTTAATTTTTTATATATATTCAAATATTCATAATACTATAAAATTTTTATTAATTTTCAATATATCAATTATAATATTTAAAGTTTAAAAGTTTACTATATCCGGTAAAATGAAACAGTTTAACTAAAAAATCCAAATTATACCGTATTACAAACTTTTCAATTTGGATGCTTGTTAAGTTAAGCTTCATGCCCATTCCGATTTGGATTTATTTTAATGTTATTTATAATATGACTCTGAATCATTGTCTAAACATTTTAGCCGATGTGGGACGTTGAACACATGCTTTTTCATTAATTGAATAATATATGTCTGTTTTTTAAATTTTGAATCACTATACATAGGAAAAAAAATTGAGATTTTTTTTCTAAACTTTATGTCTGTTTATGATAATTCAAAACAATTTAAAAAAATCAAACAAAAATGATAGAGAAATTATAATTTTAAATTTTAACCAAATATTCTAAATATCTATATTATTAATTGTGAAACATTATATGAATATTTTTTATTTTATAATTAATGTTAAAAATCTTTTAACTTTGTTTGGTTATATATATAGTAGAGAATTAATGATAAAGTTGTTTGGATACATGATATAAGTGATGACATTTCTTGTAATAAGTGATGACATTTCTTGCATATTTGTTTTAATATAAAAATTTTAGTATGTATAGTTTATGAAAAATATTTTACTTAAAATTAACGGTTTTTATAATATAAATATTTCATCCGCACTGTCTGATCTGCTTTTACTATTCAACATATATTTAAAAGCGTTCGAACCGCTTGATCCGCATTTGTACTGCTAGATCCATTTGATCCGCTTTTGTTCTGCTTGATACGTTTGATCCGTTCCGCCCGATATGCTTTCTCAATTAGGAGCGTTAGCTATTTTGTTTCGTTGACATGAAACATGGGAACAACAAAACTCCTTGGAAGTCCAACGAAAAAATAATTAAAAAAAAAATTCGTTGGAAGTCCGAAGTCCAAATGTACTATCTAATGTGCCCTTGTCTTATAGATAATTATCATTTGCAATTATACAATCTTAAATACTAAACAATACAAACAATACTAACAAAACAAATATAAAGTAGAATTAGTTTTGTGTTATTGATTTGTTTTTCCAGCTTTTGAATGGTTTTGAAAAGTTGTCTCTATTTCTTTCTTTGGCTTTTCGCAAGTATCTCTTTCACTCTTCCACTTACATGGTTTTGAATTGCTTTTGCTTAAGACTGACTAAAAACTAGTTTTGTTAATTGCTTTTGCTTAAGATTTTGTGATAGTGTTCAATCATTTGTATTTTGTTCAAATCTTATTCTAGTGATGTTTGCTTGAAACTTATAACACTGAGAATTTGTGTGGATCATTTTTGTTTATGAATCAATAAACTTAGGTTAGTTTGTTTTTAGTAGAGCTTGTAATTACTTGTGTTTTGTTTATTTTTGGATATGTATGCTGCTTGGTACGGATGGAGCCACAATAGATTAATTTTAATACTGCTAAGAAAATATATAAATAGATTAATGAATTTTTTTCTGTAAATTTAGACTGATTTCTTACAAAACTTATATCCATGATATTGTGTATTGTTATTATGATTTTTGGAGTTTATGTTTTGTAATAATGTTGGTTCTCAACCAAACAAACAAAGTTTTAACCAAAAGCAGTTAGATGGATCATCCAGATGAACCACCAAAAATGGAAACACACATTATTCAGATGGATTAGCCAGATAGATCATTTGGATGCATATCCCAAATGAGCAAACGAAGAACCCCTAAGTAGGGACATTACTTCATCTCTTTTGTTTGATATTCAGAGTTTAACCTCTTCTTGTTAATCTTAATTTGAATTGATCAGATGATGTTTTTGTGTATTTTGATTAATATAAACTCAGAAAATACATGTAGTAACCAGAATTAATCGGAAATAACCGAATTAATCGGTTAGTTACGATAAGATTTCAAAACCGGAAAAAACCGAATACCGAACCGATCCGAACTGTAATTAATTTCGGTTAGTTTCGACAAGATTTACAATAACAGAACAAACCGAAAAACCAAAAAATCCGCACCGAACCGGACCGAAAAACCGAACTGGCAGGCCTAGTCCAAACCAAAGATAAGCTTTCTCTATTTATCGAATTTGTCCCCAATTGAACCCAAACCGAATAATTTATTCGGTTTAATTTATACGGTTCACTCGAACCGGCATATCCAGTTCATAGAGAGGGTTTACGGAGGTTTTGGTGGAATTGCAGAAAGCAGTAGAAGAAAGAATCGGAGAAAATGGCTGCAATTGGGATCGCTTCTAGGTCTACTACATTCATGAGATCCATCCATAGAACCGCTGCTACACGAAATTTGATCTCATCCAGATCTAAACCCTCCGTCCCAAACCCTAATTTCACTTCCCCGCGCTTCAACACTTCTTCTCGCATCGAAGGCTCTGTTCCCAGGTAAAACTTCCTTCATCCTCTTTCGATGTAAATCTGCTTGATTTGTGTTAGTTGTTTGATGTTTGTGATGCCCTTGATTGAAATTTTTGATTTTTGATTTGGAATCTGAAAGGTTTCTACGGAGAGAATTAAGCACACAACAACCATTTCACAGCCTCGTTGCTGCAGCTTGCCTTGTTTCGAAACTTCCTTCTGATGTCACTTCTTATGAAGGTAAGTAAATGCCAAAACTTGCTTTGGATTAGTTTATTGTGTTCGTTGGGTTTGGGTTAGCTACTCTTTAGTTATTGAGTTCCTGCAAAAGATTCATATGTGGATGTGTGGGGTGTTTTGATTTTCTTTAGGATGTGGTTTAGTTCATTGAAAGATACCCAATATCCTTATTTTAGCATCTCCTGAACCTTGGTTGTGGAAAGATTCATGCTTTACACATTGCTCCTTTAGATTCATGCTAACAACTTTCTATCTTTGATGACATTGACAACAGGTAGATTTGCAAACTATCTCAGTCCCATCTAGTACCAGCACTTGAAGTAGATGGGGTGACTTAACATCCCGGGGATTGTTTTGCGCTAAGTTTGATGTTTTCAAGGAAATTCAGGTTCTTAAGTTCAATCTGTCAACCGTATTTGCAATCTCTCAGACTCAGTTTAGATTACATTTTTTGGCAGATGTTACTACTTCCATTTAGTTTTACTTGGGTTTGTATCTTATTAATCAAATGATGATTCAACCATAGTTATTGTCAGAATGTAAGATAAGTTCTCTCGGATTCATCTACTCTTTTGAATTAGAGAATAAGATTGTTTGCGCGGGACGAGACCTTTTCGTTTCTTATCTATTTCATTATGTTCCTTGACCTTGTTTTTGATTCAAATAATGGAATTGTTAAAGCTTCTGCGCATCTATGTTAAGTAGTTTCATAGAGATTCGTAATAAAGAACAATCTATAGAAGGCTCCTAGTAGAATTCATATATCATGGAAATATGTGTGCTTGGCTTTATAAGTTCTGTTCTCAAAATAGCTCCACTTTGCTGTTAGTTTCCAAGGCATGAACATAGTTAGGAAACTGTGAGTAGTGGTACTTCTTAAAGGAACACCATATTGACAAAACTTATGTTTATTTTTTCTAATGACTCTTGTGATTGCGTTTATCGTGTCATTGCGTATATATTGTCCTTGCGTGTATCGTTTATTTGGTCTGTCCATCCATGAGAAGACATTGATATGTTATTGGCTTCATCTCTCTTCAAGTAGGCATGAGTAGAGAGATTTTCCAAATGATTTGTTGAGAGAGACTTATTACCACACAAAACGTTTTTAAGACGTGAAAGTAGGTATATTCGTATGGGTTGTTGCAGAAAGTTACAAAACTAGATACACAATGATGATGATATTTGCAGGCTCTAGTTTTGGTATGAGTCTTCCACAAAATTAATATGGAAGTTTCTTTGGGGACCCAATTTGATACCAAAAACAAGAAGAAGAGTCTTTGTTATGATTATTGAATAAAGCACTTCAGTTCGTTTTCCTTTTCTTTTGCCATTTTCTACATACTAAGCCAAAGAAACAGCTTCTCTTCTTCTGTTTTTCTATTTTTGCACTTTGGCCAAAAACTTAGAGAATCGTCTAAACCAAATCTGATTTTCTATTTTCTGTTTTTCTTAGATGCTCTAATATGTTGGAGATTTAGATTCTGATTGATTTGGATGCTAAATGTAGAAATTAGTCTGTAGAATTTTATCCGTAGCTTCAAATTTGGTTTGCTATGGTAAAAAAACCTACAACATTTATAGACTTAAAATGAAAACGAAATATGAACAAACAAAGAAAATTTGATAGTAGACCAAAATGTTCAAGCAGTTTATTTGGCAGTCCAGTAACAGGCGATCTGGCTACCTCCTGACATTAGTCGGAAACCATTCCAAATTCGGGACAGACAGTGTGGTGGTCCTTCAGAGAGTTTCTACTGGGGCTGACCGGATCAGCCGATAAGGTTTATCAAAAAAAAAAGAAAAAAATGATTGTAGAGGTTATGAATTTTGAGTGGACCAATCTTAAGCTTGTATGGTAACAAAAGTAATGTTTTAACTATGTAAAAGCTGTACAAAAACTCTAAAACTACCAATCACACTCTTAGTCATTGCAGTTCTTTAATAACATATGATGGATTTTATAATTGTAGATATTGTTATTTCCGTTGATATTAACGAGAAATTGTTTTTCTTTTTGATGTTAGTAACTTTTTACGTTCGATGATGTAATATGAATAAAAATGTGCAAGACATCATTGAGAAAGTTATTTTTTTGGGTTATACCAATTTAGAAAATTAAAATAGAGATTATGATAAACTTTATAAAGTAATGGAGAAATAAACAGTTGTTTAATTTGTAGAAAAATACCAAAATCTGAATAGTGTAATTTTCATGTGGGTGTGTCTGTTAAGTGCTCCCACCAAACTTCGTGTTTCCGACCTAAATATATAAAAAAGATTTTGACAAAATCACTTTGTAATATTAATTTTCGAAATGTCAACTTTGTCTCATGAGAAAGTGATTAGCTAACAAACTTTCAACAAACCCTACAAATCTATTTTCTCATATATATGTACACATGTCTGACAAATGACAAATCATCAATTTAATATTTTTCTTAAATCATACTAAGACACTAGTGCTTTTCATTTTTGTAGTGATTAAAAAGGCAAATTCTGGTTATTATTGTTAATTGCTCCTAATCTCTGAATCTGAGAGGTAGTTGTACATATAAGACTAATGACAACAAAGCAGCTTATAATAAATCAAAATCCTCATATTTTGGTACCTCAAATTCAGCTTAAGTAATGTTAAACAAAGTTTTGCTTTTGACATTATCCCTAAACGACGCCGTTGATCAAGGCCATATGGTTCTCTGATCCTTCACGTAGTAGCTCTTTGTTTTTTTGGAAAATAAGAAAAAAGATTTATAACCTGACCCAACTTAGTTTAATTATGTCGTATTTTTTCTGACTTAAATTCTAGAATTAGAATTCGGATCTCTTGAATGATCTTTAATGTTTTATTCATTTTAGTATAGTATTTGTGGGTATTAAAGTTTGTGGATTGTGTCCAAACCGTTTATACAATATATGATGGATTGGGATATTTACTTTGAAAGAGAAAAAAATGATTCTACTAAATTAAGTTTGCAATCATACAGACCGACCCATAAATTTAATATTTGAGTTGTTAGTATTTTTATTTATATGATCATATTACAAATTTATCATACTCTAGATGGTTAGGTGAAGAAGATATATTTGATATTTTTTATGTAGAAATGATTTTTGTTTTTGTCACATGTAGAAATGATTTAAAGTATGAAGAACATATAAATTTCAATATGATACGGACATAAGATACATAGAAAAATATATAAAAAAGATTACGAGGCAT
The DNA here is from genome assembly GCF_000004255.2 of Arabidopsis lyrata subsp. lyrata. Classification (NCBI taxonomy): domain Eukaryota; kingdom Viridiplantae; phylum Streptophyta; class Magnoliopsida; order Brassicales; family Brassicaceae; genus Arabidopsis; species Arabidopsis lyrata. The sequence goes on from NW_003302552.1 coordinate 12,383,678, forward strand.
CCTTTTTTTGGGGGATAAATTACACTTTTCATATCAAAATTAAGATTTGACTATGTTACCATTTTACTATGCAATACACAATGATATAACACACACACACACGAACTATTATCCACTCTTAGATCTTCTCCACTTCTTCATCTAACCCTTTTCATTTTTCGAATCCCGACTAGCAGTTTTCGTCCTTCTTTGAATGGACTGAGCCTAAACCATTCTCTGAATCCGCCTTAACGGATCAATATTTCATCCGAGTAACAGTTAAGCCGGTTTAACATTTAGTAAACAAATTCAATATCTAACACTTAGTCAAAACTTCAGCTATCCATGACTCTAACGATTTCAAGAGTTTCGAACACTTGAAATCATTCCTCTCATAATCTCATAAGCCGCTTGATAATAAGTTGAAGTTCTTTCGTTTATTACCAAGCAAAACTTCAGCTTAGTAAGTTCTTACACCGGTTTTGCTTTCGTTTTTGTAGTGTTTTATAAATAACCCTTTTATGATTCCACTTCTCTGGGCATTGATTGCTTTGAAGTTATACAAACTCATATGTTTTGTTTTCACCTATGAAAAATTTAGTAGACTTTGTTGTTATGTAATGTTTTTACCAATTTCCTCACTTTTTTTGGATTTACTCTAGCTCTAAGATAGAAAAGTGAAGTCCTCTCTCAGTTCCTTCACTTTTTGCAAAGTATGTTCAAAGCAATTATTAAATCACGCCAGTGCAATAACGATTCGGATCGATAATGCATATCAAACACACTTCTTTTTCAAGCTAATCTACCATACACATTTTTGATAACAACTCTTTGCACGAGTGTTCATATTTGATCTTCTCTTTTTGATATTTTTCTTTCTCAAATTAATTTTCCATTTTTATACATATTTTCATAAAAGTATATATTTTATTCTGCGAATGCATGTATTCAATATTATACATAAGAAAATCTACTCTTCAAAATAATTGTTTAATTCAAAGGTTCGTGTAGAAATTGTTTTCTAGATGTTTTGAGTTTTGATCTCATAGTTACTTTTAAGATATCATTTAAAATTATACATAAGGAACATTGAGCTTATATGTGTCTAACGAAAATTAAGTTACTAATCTTACCCGATAACAGGTGCTTACTTTTTCTAATATGAATTAATCTGTGACTACAACTATTTTATGATGTAATTAGTAACTTACTCAAGAGTTGCAATGTGATAGAATGAGAATGCTTGTGTAGTTCTGAATTAAATGATGGTTCCTTTGTGGGACACTACTCAAAACCCTCACAAGTGGATAGGGGACCTTTCAATAAAAATGTTTGTACATTGTAGGGTTTGCTGTCGATGTTCCCAATTCATTTCACAATTGTCTTTAATGTTCCTATCCATTTGAGTCTTGTTTTAGCAGCCTTAATGTTCATACCCATTTGCCCAAGATATTAACTCTTTCATGTCGACTTTCTAAGAAATTCAAATCACCTAGACTAAACCGAAATCACAAACCGAAGTCGATTGAGATCATCAACATAACCTTTTATCTGTTTTCAGCCAGCCCAAGCGCCATGCAATTTTCAATTTGCCTTCTTTTTTTTTTAATCAACAACATGTGAGTTTGAATATAAGTAGTGACGCAACAACGACACTAACACAAACTATTAGGTTACATATATAGTCACTAAACTTTTTGTTTCAACTTGTGAAAATATACCCCCATTCATCTTACTGGATATTGGTAATTGATGCTGACATTTGGTATTGTTAAAAGAAATCATATGTAATGCTGTTGTTATCATTACAAAGGCAAGCTTTGTTCATCATCCTTTTACCCCAAAGCTTCTTCTCCCTTTTCGGTTTATCGAATTCTTAATCAGGCCAATTTTATCTTCTTCTTATTAAATTATAAATGGGGGCCATATATATGTCTAAATTAATAATATTTAAGTTTGTAAAAAAGTCTTAAACCACTCCAATGCTACAAAAACAAAAAAAGCAAGTAGGAGAATAGACTCATGGGATCGAATTGATTTCGACGTACCTTCTTATCACATGCAGCCACATGACATTTCTATTTTGTTTCTCAAGTTTTATGAACCCAATAGCATTGACCTCTCAATTTAATGTAATTTCTCTTCACTGCATCTATACCAATTGAATACACTTTGTATGTATATTCACTAAGTTCATTATGATTTTATAATGTCAAATATATAAATACCAAATCATCCTTCTCTTAACTAGGTCAACGGCTTGTAGAATAACTTGACTTGGGCACATAATCACGTAATTAAGAACTTTCCCGGCAATGAACTACTCTAAGTCCCTACGAACACGACGACGTTTGAACAAGAGATGACATATTGATTTAATAATAAGTATGGGAAAACGTTTTCTTTTTTGATAAAAAATAAAAAGACAAGAGTACATGTATTTGTCAGAGACTTGTATCCCTATAGTTTGTAATAATACATTAATACTGATGCTGTTTTGTAATAATATGAGTTTAAAAACTTTAAATCCAAAAATGTGTTGTGAATTGTATATATACCACCAAAACAATAGTATATAATAATAAGTTTACAATTCTAATTTCTTATGTAGTTATGTTTGACTGAATTGAGATGAAAAAGAAATTAAATTGACACATTTTATGTTAATTAGTCTATCATTTTTTTGCATAGATTTTCGAGGTCAATTGGCCTTGATTTGCTTTATATATCACTATATGTGAATATTAATAGTTTGCTGTCAGCAATATGATTACACTCAAGAACTTTTTCCTATATGTGGCCAATTTCAAAACAAAAAGAAATACCTTATTATTGCCCAAATTAGAATCTTAGTTTATTATAAAATTCAGATCGAACATAAGTTGGAAACATTTGATTTAGAAAGCTCCAAAAGCAAGATACCTATCATCGGAATCTCCATATGTTAGGCTGTCTTTATAAACTTTTACTTTATTATTTTATAATAACACATATAAAATGTTTTGATTAGTTTTATTAAATTAGTAATTGATAGAAATGGTCATCATTCTTAATTATTAAAGAACCCTCATGTTTCCATCAAAATGTTCAGGATATAATTACTAAATTCACAAAATGGTTGTCAATGATTAGTTTCATCATAATGTTTGGGATCAAAAATTGATTCCAACTGAATGCATATAATCATTTTGGAAGTTTATACGGTAGTAGGTTGATATCAGTGTAAACAATACGGTATTAAAAGAGAAAAAGAAAAAAAGAACATGCAAATGTTGATCGAACGAATAAATGTAAAAAAATTCGCAATACATTTTCGCGGTTTCATCAAGTGGTTTTAACTATTTTTCTAAATGGATACAAAATATTTTGCGAACTTGGTAATTCCAAAAATCAGGCTATATAAACATATTAGGCACCTTTTATAATTTTTTATAATGTAATTTATGCTCGACAAGAGACATCTTGTGATAACATAATTTTTCTAGGTTGGATGGATTTAAAAATGTCCACAGTCCACACCCAAATGTCACGACAAACAAAGCAACCGTGTTCCTTTCTATTTTTTATGGGCTTACTTTGTTTCTTTTATAGGTATCATATATGATTATAAAATAGTTCTAACGTGTTAATACGAGTTGGATTTTGCTGGTGTTCGCATAATTTATTTATTGGTTACGATTAAGAATTTCATCCTTTTATTATATTGAGAAGCCAAATTGACTTTGGTAAGCCAATTTTGACGAATGGACATATTAAATTAGATTAATATTTGTATTTAATAGTTTCACAAATTAGAGAGACCAATTTTTAATATTTGTATTTAAAAGAAAATTAATGTACTACAATTTTTTTTTGTCAACCACACATTAATTAATAAATAACTCCTTGATTGGTTGCCCAATTAGGAGGATAAGAGTTTACAAAAGAAATTTCAGAAAATAAAAGTCTAGAAGAACAGGCTAAACAGTCGGCTTGAACATTACATAAACGAGAAATAAGAGAAAGCGAGAACAAGAGAAAGTAGATACGGAGAAATTACATAAAATATAACTCACTCTGTTCTTTTATAAATGATGTTTTAGGCTTAAAATTTTGTTCTTAAATAGATGATGTTTTCAGTTTTCAATGCAATATTAATTAGTTTTTTTTTATTGGTTTTGGTGATTTATATTATGCATATTAGTTTTCAATTGGTTGATTAGATAATAAATGACGTTTTTGTTTAGAAATAAACAAAAATTAAATGATTTCTTAATCTATTTGTATCCTCCTAAAACATAATTTATAACGGAACGGAGGGTGTATTTCTGATCCATATTAAAACTTCTACGCTATCAAAAATCGGATCGGATACAGAACCCTATATGCTCTGCTGGAGGCTTGCATATTACTAATCAAGACACTAAGAAACAGATTCGTCAGCCCTCAGCGGCTCAGCCCTAACCAAAGTCTTCCTAAAATATCGTAATTTTGAACTCGGATACTCTCACAAACCTAATTAGTGTTGCCCAAACTATGTGAAGTACCATTAAAATGGCTAAAATATAAGTTTTCAAACATGGTACCAAAACTACTTTAGTTTAGCTCCAATCCAACTGAAAACTAAACCTATATATTTGTGAGGACATGATAAACTACGTACTACATGTCTTCAAGTTCCTCCTCGAGCTCTAGCTAAATAGCAAATACATGCGGCCGCTGTACTTCTAGCAGTGAGCTTTTTTCAATGAGTTTTTACATCACCCTGGCACTCAAAAAAAATATGACATGTTAAAAATGTTAATCACATAATTAATAAAGGTTCATCATTCATTAAAAACATTCACACACTTATTACGTTTTGTTTAGATAATCATATAGACCTTCAAGTCTCTTTAACAACTCATCATATCTATAACACACAACTCCTCGGCATTAACCTTTAGGTAGATTGGCAAAATTATAAAGAGGATTTGAGACCCTATCTCTTTTCACATCCTATATTTCAACCTACATCATAAATTAAGTGTTATAACATTGTCAAGAGAAACAAAACCAAATTCCAAAAAGGTTACCGGAGTTTGGCTTCAGGTAGCAATGAACCACACAAAATGTATAGAAAGAAAGGGAAATATGAGATTTTCATATTCTTTTGAACTTATTTCTACTCTCGAAGAAATGAAGTGTACCTTCGTCTTTGTGGACTCGGTCACACATATCCTACCGTGTCACAAATTCACAATAATCATGCACTTGCGGCTTTGTAGATTGTGTAAAACCAGATCATATCAAATTTTGGTGCTAATTATGGGGATCAATCTCGTCATTTTTGGATTTTAGACTAAATATATTCGAAGACGCTAATATTTTTTTTTTTTTCAATCTTTAAGTTAACGTTGACACTATGAGTGCCCTAATTATTGATCAAGAAGACATTTTATTCTAACTAAGTGATAGTTAAGAATGAAATGGGTATCTTGTTACGCAAGTAATTATTTTGAATAAGAGGAAGAGAGGTAACGGTCATCTTGGACTGTACGTACGCGGGAAGGAGACCATCCTTATCCGGATGGTGCTAAGCGCGTGTACGGCCTTGTCGTGTAGCTTATGACCGTTGTCATGAGCTGGAAAGTGGCAAAAGCACACGGTGACTCACTAGGCTAAATGAGGATGCTTTTAAGGTTATGTGTATACCCATCTAGACCTAGTGAGCTCCCTATATAAACCATGTGCTGCCGCAAACCATTTGTAACTTTCATCTCATCAAAATAAATCATCTTTCTCTCTAACCTTCACCATGTTCATCTCTATTCTCCCTACTTGATTCTAAATATTTTCATGGTATCAGAGAATTCGGTTCTTAAATCTTTTCTCTTTTAATCTTCGCTTTTCGATTTTTCTTCTTTAAGTTCTAATCTTTGGTGTGCGAGATCGGGTGTCATCTTATATCCGGGTTTTGCTTAGCGTTTTCTTGGGGTAGAGTTTCTTAAAATCTTTGGTGAGGATTCCATTGACAAGAGTTAGGGTATCTTTGAAGCTGTTCGAAGGTTTTCTAAGTAGTTCGGGTTGGGTTCATAACTAAAGGTTGAAGCTTTATCTCTAAAGGTTGAAGCTTTATCTCTAAAGGTTGAAGCTTTATCTCGGATTTGAGTTTTGAACAGTTCAAAATCGAATCTTTACTCTTACAAGATGGCTCTTGTGGTTCAAGAAGTGAGCAAGGCTTACAAAGATCTGAAATTTCCGGTTGCTTTGAATGGAAACAACTACCTCTTATGGAAGAGGACAACGACGAATGTATTGGGTGGGAGAAGGCTCACAAAATACATTGAGTCTACCTATGAAGAAGCGAAAGCCTTGGAAGAAAGCTTGGTCAAAGAGACTTGGACGCAAGAAGACTTGACGGTTCTGAGTGCTCTCCATTGCTCTCTTGAGGCTTCACTCTTGGAAGGGTACTCTTATTGCGAGACATCTAAAGAGCTATGGGATACACTTGCTAATGTATTCGGCAACGAGTCAAACTTGACAAGGGTATATGAGCTCAAGAAGACTCTCGGAAGTCTAAGTCAAGAAGACAATGATTTCAATACTCATTTTGGGAAGTATAGGTCTCTAGTTGCTGAACTAGAGATGCTAAGGCCATTCACCACCGAAGCCACAACACTTAAAGATCGCCGAGAGCAAGATCGTGTCTTCGGGTTGTTGATGACGCTTAACCCTACTTACACAGATGTGATTCAACACATTCTAAGGGATGACAAGATTCCTACCTTGGAGCAAGTGTGTGCAAAGATACAAAAGGAGTTTGGGTCACAAGGGTTATTCGGCGCTAAAGGCGAAAATCTACCTACGGCAAACAAGGCGGGGTTCGTGAAACATAAGGACAAGAAGGCTTTGGTTTGTGATCACTGTAACAAGAAGGGTCATACAAAAGAAGATTGCTGGATTCTACACCCCCATTTGAAGCCGGAGAAGTTCAAGAATCTTAAGCCGAAGGCGAATGTGGCCAATGCGAGTGACGGTGGACAAGAGAATGAAGAGAGGGCTATTGTTCAGTATGGTCAACAAGAGAAGGCGTTGCAAGCCACGATTCAAGAGAAGGGCTGTGGATCATCTTCTCAAAATCAAGAAACCATTGTGATGAACAAGGCGGACCTCGAATCTCTCATTCACTCAATCGCATCAAAATTCAGTACCGGCGGTATCTCTCTCTTCACTTCTAATTCTTATGATCCAAAGTCATTAGTATTAGACTCAGGAGCTTCTCACCATATGATAAGTAATCCTAAGTTGTTAGAGAACATTAAACCGGCTTTAGGAAGTGTTAAAGTTGCGAATGGACATAATGTGCCGATTGAAGGAATAGGTAGTATAAACCTATTTAGTAAACGTTCTAGTGCTTTCTATATGCCTAAGTTTACTTCGAATTTACTCTCAGTTAAGAAGACTACTAGAGATTTAAATTGCCTTGCTATTTTCAGTCCTAATGATGTTAAATTGCAGGATATTAAGAGTGGTAATGTGTTCGGTCAAGGGGGTACTAAAGATGATCTCTACGTGCTTGAAGACACTTCTCTTAACCCTATCTCTAATAATGTTGCTCCTTATATGATTGCGAACAATGTTAAAACTTCAGTTGTTTTATGGCACAATAGACTTGGTCACCCTCATTCTAGAGCTTTGAATTTGCTTTTACCGGGTTTCTCTTATGATTGTGCTAAATGTGAAGCATGCATTTTAGGAAAACATTGCAAAGTAGTTTTTCCTAAATCGAATACTATTTATGAAAAATGCTTTGATCTTGTTCATTCGGATGTTTGGACCTCACCTTGTGCATCTAGAGATAATCATAAATATTTTGTCACCTTTATAGATGAGAAATCAAAGTATACTTGGGTAACTTTGCTTCCATCTAAGGATAGAGTTTATGATGCATTTATAAACTTCCAAAATTATGTGACTAATCACTTTGATGCCAAGATTAAGATCCTTAGAACAGACAATGGAGGAGAGTACACAAGCACTAAGCTCAAAACACACTTGGAAAAATGTGGAATTCTACACCAAACAAGCTGTCCATACAACCCTCAACAAAATGGTGTTGCCGAAAGGAAGAATAGACATCTAATGGAGGTGGCAAGAGCTATGTTGTTTGAGAAACACATGCCAAAGCGGTTTTGGGGAGATGCCGTGTTAACTTCATGTTATCTCATAAACCGAATACCAACCCGTATCCTTAATGATCAATCTCCTTTTCAAGTTTTGAATAACCAAAGTCCTAACATTGATCACTTAAAGGTATTCGGAAGTGTGTGTTTTGTTTTTGTCCCAGGTGACTTGAGGAACAAGCTAGAGCCCATAAGCACTAAGTGTGTATTCATTGGATACTCAACAACGCAAAGAGGCTATAAGTGCTATGATCCGGTCATGAATAGGTACTATGTATCTAGGGATGTAAAGTTCATGGAAGATGAGGCCTATTTCGGAGAGAAGAGTTGGGAAGGTGTGAAAGACTTGCCAAATTCAACTTCGGATAGAGCTAGAAGTCTTAGGCATATTCTTGAACATTTGAGTAATGGATGCTCTCGTCAAGAAGAAAGAGAAGCCATACCAAATGATAGTACTATTGAAGCTCAAGAGAGTGGTAATGATATAGCTCAAGAAAAGGGTAATAACATATCACAAGTAGCTTCGGATAATCAACAAGGGATTGATAGAGAAGAAAGGTCTAGTGAAGAAGTGGTAGAAGAGAATCCATCTAATGAAGGAGAGGTTATTGAATCTTCAAGTGATGATGAGACATATCAAGCTCCACAAGCAACACAAGACCCTATCTACACTAGAGAGAATCCAAGAAGGAGCATGAGAGAGAATAAATCTAGAGTGTACTACAATTGTCAAGCCGTGGCTCATCCAATTCAAGCGACATGTTCGATTGACCTTCTTCCCGAAGAACATAAGGCCTTTATTAGCAAGCTAGATGTGGAGTTTGTCCCACAAAGATATGAGGAAGCTAAGGGAATCAAGGAATGGGACAATGCGGTTAATGATGAGGTACAAGCTATGTTAAGGAATCATACATGGGACGAAGAAGAGCTACCACAAGGCAAGAAGTGTGTGAGTTCGAAATGGGTGTTTACTATTAAGTACAAGAGTAATGGAGATATAGAAAGATACAAGGCAAGATTAGTGGCAAGAGGGTTTACTCAAACGTATGGTGATGATTATCGGGAGACATTTGCTCCGGTAGCCAAGCAACATACGGTGAAAGTGGTTCTTTCTTTGGCGGTCAACTTGGATTGGGAATTATGGCAAATGGATGTTAAGAACGCATTTCTTCAAGGAGAGTTAGAAGAAGAAGTCTATATGACTCCTCCTCCGGGTTTAGAGAACTTGGTGGCTTCGGGAAAAGTGTTAAGACTCCGCAAAGCTATATATGGTCTAAAGCAATCCCCAAGAGCTTGGTACCACAAGCTAAGCTCCACGTTAAAGGCTAATGGATTCAAGAAGTCAGAATCCGATCACACCTTGTTTACTCTCCAAAATGATCAAGGCATTGTAGTTGTCTTAATCTATGTTGATGACTTGATCATCTCGGGGAGTAGCAAGGAAGGTATCAAGTCTATCAAAACCTCTTTACACAATGCTTTTGACATTAAAGATCTTGGTGTGTTGAAATATTTTTTAGGTATCGAAGTGTGTAGATCACCGGAGGGTCTATTTCTCTCACAAAGCAAATACACACTCGATCTTCTAAAACTTACGGGAAAGCTTGGAGCCAAACCGGTTTCAACACCATTAGAGCCAGGATATAAGGTCAATCGAAAGGGGGAGAAGGATGATAGACGATATCATTGCCCGGAGCAATATAGAAGACTTGTGGGTAAGCTAATCTATTTGACTTACACTCGGCCTGATATCTCTTTTGCAGTGAATCAAGTGAGTCAACACATGAAAGAGCCCACGGTGTACCATTGGAGTATGGTAGATAGGATTCTAAAGTATCTCAAGGGGAGCCCCGGCCAAGGCATTTGGATGGGAAAGAACTCAAGCACGGAGATAGTTGGGTATTGTGATGCGGACTATGGTGGAGATCGTAATGATAGACACTCGACAACCGGCTTTTGCACCTTCATTGGGGGAAACCTAGTGACTTGGAAGTCAAAGAAGCAAAAGGTGGTATCATGCTCAAGTGCTGAAGCGGAATATAGAGCCATGAAGAAGCTTACAAATGAGTTGACATGGTTAAAGGCGCTTCTTAAAGACTTTGGGATAGAGCAAAAGACGCCCATCACATTTCATTGCGATAACCAAGCGGCTATTCACATCGCCAACAACCCGGTGTTTCACGAGAGAACCAAGCATGTGGAGATAGACTGCCACAAGACTAGAGAGAAGATCGAAGATGGTACTATCTTACCTTGCTACACTGAAAGTTCGGACCAATTGGCCGATATCTTTACCAAGGCAGCAAGTACCCAAGTTTGCAAATTTATTCATGGAAAACTTGGACTTGTAGACCTCACACACCCTTGAGAGAACTTCCCTACTTATGTCAGTGATACTCTTTTTCCCTAAGATTGGTTTTGTCCCACGTGGTTTTCCAATCTTATGTTTTTAACGAGGTCACTCGCATAAGTGTCAAGTTTATAACAATGATTATTGTAGTATAAACTTGAGGGGGAGTATTGATCAAGAAGACATTTTATTCTAACTAAGTGATAGTTAAGAATGAAATGGGTATCTTGTTACGCAAGTAATTATTTTGAATAAGAGGAAGAGAGGTAACGGTCATCTTGGACTGTACGGACGCGGGAAGGAGACCATCCTTATCCGGATGGTGCTAAGCGCGTGTACGGCCTTGTCGTGTAGCTTATGACCGTTGTCATGAGCTGGAAAGTGGCAAAAGCACACGGTGACTCACTAGGCTAAATGAGGATGCTTTTAAGATTATGTGTATACCCATCTAGACCTAGTGAGCTCCCTATATAAACCATGTGCTGCCGCAAACCATTTGTAACTTTCATCTCATCAAAATAAATCATCTTTCTCTCTAACCTTCACCATGTTCATCTCTATTCTCCCTACTTGATTCTAAATATTTTCACTAATTAATGACTATAATCGAGTTGAATATCATCTCATCTCGGACATCACTAGAAGAGATGGAGCTTACTTTCGATGACATAATGTATTTCAAGAACTTAAGAAGGTAAATATATTGGTTTGATTTTTTTTTTTTTTTACTTTGTTAAGTTTGGTTTGCCCCCAAGTTAATTTTGTTGTCATTAATCTCTCGTTCCTTCAAATTTTAAGGCATACTGTTTAGTTTTTAATTTAAGATTTGTTAGTGTTTCTTTTGAAATTTTGTTCCCTCTAGATTTGGTAACCAATCAAAAAGTTTTTTTTTTTTACTTATTATTATTATTATTAATGTGTAGGTGATAAACGAAAAGTAATATTTTGGGTTTGACCTTGATAACTAGAAGATACATGCAACTCAACCTTTGAGATTCATGCTCATGCATTTCATGGTGGGGAATTTAACATTTTTATCTTTGTTTATTTGTTTTTAGGTACTTTGATGGCTAGGGATGGGAATGGAAGATCAAATCAATGCGACTCTCTTCGGAAAGGATTGGATTGATCGATCAATTTCATGTACCATTTGTTTTGTACGATTAGAATGTCTCACATTGCTTGTGATTAAGATCTTTGGGTAATATATAAAAGATGTGGCGACCCTTAACTCTTGAGCTAGCTTTTGGGATAAGTTGGACCACATTCCTAATATGTTCTTGTAGCTTTTATTTTTCCAATGTTACATTTTTTGTGTTTCTTTTTGTCTTTTTCTGTGTTTTGATGTGTATTGAGTCGACTCTAGTTAGGAAATTGTGATATTTTTGTAGGGGATTAAACTTTTCTTGAACTTGGAGAAAATATAGGCGAAAACTCTTCTTTATCATTTTAAGGATTGATAATAAAAGAAAATCGGAACTTCGAGAAAATTTAGGCGAACACGAGAAAATAAACGAAGTTTCAACATTTGGCGGTTAAGAGCACTTGTACAACCGGCTCACACATCCTCTCTTAGATTGGTACCACTCGCAGCAAGCCAGTACCAGTCCAAAGTATCAGTCTTTTTTTTTAGCTTCCTAGACTACTACCAATGGTGGCTCATCCATACCGGTCAAAGCTATCGATCCATATCTCGAGTTCCTTGACATCTGTCGGCTTTGTTTTCAGTACTGTTTTGCTTTTTTAAAATCTATTGGGGCACAACGTGTCGGTCCATTATTCCAGTGCACTCTATTGTAGGAGAAGAGACTTAATCTCGGGTGAAGTGGTGCCGGTATTTTTATGGACTTATGAACGCCACTAGACCACAGTCACTTCTCTATTATCTTGCTTTTAAAATGCACCGTATATAGATAATTGCACCTTTGATCCAACCAATTCAAACGTACTTCCATATAGATTGGATATCTGATTTTTTTGGAGTCAATTGGATCAGATTTAACATATCACAAACATTAACTTGTTCATAATATAATATCAAACAGAAAACAAAAAATTATAAATATAAAAAAATTAAATTTGTTCTTATGTTTTCTAAGATATTAACTCTAATTTCTTATAATTTTTTTTAAATATTCTTGACAAATCAAATATGTAATCCTGATCCAAAATTTTGTTAGTAGGTTCTGGACGCCTAAAATATCGAGGATATTTTTTAATTACATATATGTAATAAGTCTTTATTTTTTATTGTTCGCAACAAACCTTGTAGTGATTATTGGTAGTAATTTTAGCTGCCAGAAACTTTTTAGTTTTTTTTTCGGTTATAAATTGTAACTCTCCTTGACCGATATCTGGACCTGGAAGAGATAAAATAAAAACGTATTACTAGTAATACAAACATTTACTTAACCTTCCTTTTAATTATGACGGTTTCTTAAGCTATGCATAGTTCAATAAAAAATCCTCAATAATTATAACGACGATATTATGTCTATATTAACTGAGAGTTGTTTTGACCATCATTATAAAAGAATTTCTCTAATTGTAAATTCAAACATTTTTCAGTCATAATTCTCTTACATTATAACTATAGAAACTTTACAAATTTATTTTAAACAATTAAAGTTAATCTAAAAGTCATATTTGACTAACACCAAATTTCAATTCCTTTTTGAAATATTAGTATTTTTTAAAAAATTAAAGTCATAGAATTCATAAGTTGTACCATAAAACTTTTAAAATTAGTTAGCATACAACTACTATTAAAAAAATATATCAAAATCAAATTTGTGTCCCCTAGACAATGAAAGCTCAAAACTACTTAAATTCGGCTCCTTTTCACCTCCACTCTCTTCTTAGCACACACATAGAGACTCTAATCCATTTTTCTCTCTCTCTCTCTCTCTCTCTCTCTCTCTCTCTCTCTCTCTCTCTCTCTCTCTCTCTCTCTCTCTCTCTCTCTCTCTCTCTCTCTCTCTCTCTCTCTCTCTCTCTCTCTCTCTCTCAATAAAGCAAAAAAAAAAAGAGAGAATAAGAGGAGAAATAAAAAGAAAGCAACCTAAATCCTTAACCTTCAAAAACCCAGATTTGTTACTCTCTCATTCTTCTTCTTCTTCTCAACATTTGATCTTTTGATTCTCAAAGTTAAAAAAAAAAAAACACACTTTGTTGTCTCAAGAATCAAACAAACAAAACCCATCTTGGGAAAATCTCATTTCTTTCCCAAGAAAATATCTCTCTTTTTATTTTGTTACAATTTTCCCAAAAAAGATGAGAGATTTGGTGTCATGTTTCAGCGAGAACTCAATAAACGTGACACATCCATTATCAATATCATCTTCATCATCATCATGTTCAAAATACAGTACCAACAATGTTTGTATCTCACCATCTCTATTACCATCAACACAAACCTCCATTACAAGCATCTACAGAATCACTTTATCGAAACATCTCATCATCAAAGTCACATGGTGCAATCCACACAACAACAATGGCTTAAGCATCTCTGTTTCTTCCGCAGATCAAAACCCTTCAACAACTCTCAAACTCAACACTTCTTCTCGTTTCTTCCGTAAGAAGAAAGGTAACAAATCAGTAGACTCCGATCTCGGTAAAATCGAGGTTTTTTGGGATCTTTCTTCTGCTAAATACGATTCAAACTTGTCTGGTCCTGAACCTATCAATGGCTTCTACGTTATCGTTCTCGTTGATGCTCAATTGGGTCTTCTTCTAGGAGATTCATCTGAAGAAACCCTCCGTAAAAAGGGTTTCTCCGGCGATATCGGTTTCGATTTCTCTCTTGTTTCTCGACAAGAACATTTCACAGGGAACAACACTTTTTACTCAACTAAAGCTAGATTCGTTGAAACAGGAGATTCACATGAAATCGTCATCAGATGTAATAAAGAAACAGAGGGTTTAAAACAGAGCACTCATTACCCTGTTCTCTCTGTTTGTATTGATAAGAAGACAGTGATAAAAGTGAAGAGGCTTCAATGGAATTTCAGAGGGAATCAGACGATTTTCTTGGATGGATTGCTTGTAGATCTAATGTGGGATGTTCATGATTGGTTCTTTAGTAATCAAGGAGCTTGTGGAAGAGCTGTGTTCATGTTTAGGACAAGGAATGGTTTAGACAGTAGCAGGCTTTGGTTAGAAGAGAAGATGGTTAAGAAAGATGAACAACAAGACAAGCTTGACTTCTCTCTCCTCATTTACGCCTGTAAGACTTGAAAAACAAAAAAGAAAAAACTCAATTTTTTTTTGTTTTGAGATTTACAAGAAAAGGTTATTGATTGATTGATTCTGTTTTTAATATTTGAGAAAAAAAAAATTATGGGTGTTTTTTTATTTTTTTTGAACTTACAATTTCTTCTTGGGAGGAGTATAGATTTGATTTCTTATTACATTCTTTTCTTTTTTTTTGAGTTGTGATTTAGTATTGAGAGATTCTAAAAATGTGAATTTCTTCATAGGAGTTGTTGTTTCTAAATTTAGTTTTCTTATTGATTCAAGAACATTGTCGAATCTTAAATTGAAAGTCATTTGTTGGGAAAATATTTGTCTCTATGACTCTCTTTATTGGCAACATTATGATCTTTATTACTATGTAGGCTCATCTACAGTTATACGTTTTTTTCTTTCATAAATGTTGAAGTAATTGATGATTTATGGTTAAGGAAGAAGAATTGAAGAGTGTGAAATAAGATGAGAATATTGGGGCATATGTGCACGCCTATAAAGATATGCATGGAGCCTCTTTAAAGTACAAAAGTTAAAAGGTCTAGAATCTACTCATGCTAATTTGTTTTTCCTATTAATCTAACAAAATTTATGAATGAAGTAAAATGCTTTTGTTTTCTTTGCTCAGAAACTTAGAATATCAGTATATGAAAGTTAAAGGCATAGTTTATTATGTTTTCAAGTTCCAACTCTGGTTAGGTTATTTTGGTTAGGAAAGTATTAGGTGATTAAATCTCATTCAACCAATTTTCTTCTGGTTTTAGATGACCACATTATAAATTAGAGTATTTCTTTACATTTTTTGTTAAAATTGTTGTAAAAATAAAAGTCAAGTAATGGCTAATTTTTAGCTAAGTTGTTTCGGTTAGGAGAGATTTAGGTGGTGACATTCCATTCAAGCAAAGATTTTTTCTTGTTTGGTTGATTTGGAGAGTTTTAGGTGAGTAGACTGCAAATTGTTCAAGCTTTAGTTTTAGATTTTGATTATAGCCAGTCCAAACTTATGTTTTCATATAAGTTTGAGCTTTGATATATTAGATTTGATTATGTAGTACTACAGAAATTTAGTATTAAAATGATTATTGCATGTAAATCTTATATGATTAAGATTAACTATGTCTATGTTACTCTGTATTTTATTATTTCTAAGAATATAAGTATATTTTAATGCAATAGTATACAAATAAACGATTCGGTCAACATAACATTACAATATAATTAAAATACTGCTTGAAGTCATTAAAAACCAATTCAGAATTCCAGTGCCTGACAAATTTACCATTTTTGACATATAATAGAAATTTGACTATATTAAGCCCATGAACAAATCTCAAGAGAGAGATATCAATAGCACATTTTCACGCAACACCATAACGAAACTTTTTTAAAAATCATGTAGCATACAAAATGTGATATGTGCACTATGGAACGTGTTTGGCTTGTGTTTGAAGTTCCAAGTTCCAACTCCGAGTCCAGATGATGGACGCGGATGTATGGTGTTCATTAGTAATAGGTAAGGACTAGTTTTAATAACTTAGGTATCACCTAAGTAGTAGTAAAGACAAGTTCCAAATTATAATGAACATATTACACTATCCTTTTTAAATTGTATTTCCTAGTTCTAAAAAGTTGTACTTGTATGTTCATTTCTTTTACCACAATTCAACATAAAGAAAATTTTGAGATTTGCTTGTCATCTAGAGTGACATTCCTTATCATAATACTTGCATTCTTCTTACTCATTTGCTTTAATCTATTGTGACACGTCATTGTTTCTTTATGTGTAACACTTACAGTATTTACAAGGTCTCATATTATATTTCCTTCAAGAATGTATATATTATTCTGCCAATTCTATTTAGTAGTTTCTTACACTCTTAATGATATTATGAAAATTTTTAAACTCATTCATCATGAATTTCCAAAATCTCCACATATATTGGATTTTCCCTATATTAGGGACATACTTTACATTTGTGACAATAATTTTCAAACAGTGGTGATTAGTAAACTTCACCTTACAAATCCATTTGATTGAAGAGAAAATGTTCTTACTCATCATCGCTTTTACACCCTCGAATGATTCAAGCTTTATGAACCAATCTTTATTGGAGCAATGTGATGTGTACATCTAAGTGTGATACTAGTTCTATTTCGAAAATCTTGAGCTTGTGGAATTATTAGGTTCTCATTCTTGAACCCTTGCCAATCCAACATGTTCTTCTTTTAACATGAATTTATATCATTTCGATATTTTGTTTTGTTATGTGGACAATCTATCTTAAAATGATCGAAGGATTGACATATTCAACAAACTCGTTTTGATGTCTTTATCCTTGTTATTATTTTTACTTTGAGAACCATATGAGTTCTTTTTGTAATGCGGTATTTTTTTTTCTTTTAACAAAATATAAAATTTCTTCGGAAAAAACTTTTTAACAACAATTGGCCAATTGCAGCATTTGTTTAAGCGTTTTTAACATACAATTTAAAAAAAAAAAATTAGAAGCAACCTTCTTTCTTACCTTGATACAAGACAAACCGCTATACAACCTTCGTATCTTCTATCCCTTTGCTTTCGTATAGAAGATATCATGTTTTGAACTTGCTTATCTAGTCTTCATATTGTCATAAAAGCTGCTAGAGCTTGTTCTTCCAGATTTGTTTTGGTGAATTAAACCACTTTGGAGTATACTCCAATTGTCACTTAAGTTAAGCCATCTCGAGCATACTCTAAGGTGTCATTGATCTTATCATATTGTTTTGGTAGAGAGTTTGGAAAGTGAATGGCTTGGTCCTTTCTTCAGAGATCTTAATATTAAATGCATTTAGTTTGTAACTATTTAGCTAAACATCCAAATTTTCATATATTTGACTTTCCTCAATTCCTCTTAAAATTATAAAAATGTTATTTAAAATAGATTTTATTCTGTAAATATTTCGATAAGTAGAACTTTTAAAAGTTTTCCAGTTTCAAGAGTAGTTGGTTAATCGATTACCTTTTTTAGAACTTAGATATCCAAGGCGGAGTATTAAGAGATTCATATTCAAAACCTCCGCTGCATCTTCTTGCTTAATCTTAGATCCATATGATATCTTTTTTAGTTTAGACTCATTTGGCTCCACCAAAACATCTTTAAATCTCAAGACTTCAAACTAAGGCTATACATTACCATTGATTTTTTTTCTTTTTAAATCAGAAGTTACTTCCGTATTAATTTCATTTTTCAAAACGTGAGCTTAAGCTATATAATAACAATTGTTGAACTAACCTCAGACAATGAGATTAGAGCTATATAATTTCATTTTTAATATTTTCGTATTTAGCTGAATTTACTTCTAATCGAATCCAAATCCTCCAACCCAAAACATTAGCTATCTCTTCCATTTTGTGAAACCAAAACTTCCCTCTCACCTAAAGGTCTCTCCATACAAAGCCAAACCTCACACTTAATAATCTCCTTAAGAATATCTTCCTAATTAAACATTCTATTTTCTTTCTTTATTTTAACTAATAAAAAAAAAAAAAAACTGAAAAGGGAAGGGTGATACATGTGCCACACAGTGTCTGTATTGCTTTCACTCTCTTCATTAGTGGTCCCTTATTGTCTTACAATTTAATTTTCGAATCAAAATCTATCAGCCCTCTCCCCTACTAGTACTTGTATACTCATCCAACAAGTACTCTTTTGCTCTGCAAATATTTATTTCTCCATATACTCCAAACTTCAATTGTCTTCATGAGTCAAATGATCTCTTACAAAAATGACAATATCATTTACAATGACATGTCATAACCCAAGTAATTATTTTACAATTTAATCTCGTAGATTAACAACTTCCACTAAAATTAAATTGTTTATTAACAATTTTAATATGAAAAAAAATAAAAAAAATAGAAAAAGATAAAAAGATGAAGAAAGAATAAGTAACGGTATCTCAGAACAAGAGTAGCATTAAATTTGCTTAGGCTCTTCACATGGCCCTGCATGTGTCCTTTGTAAATGTTAATGTACCCCATATATATAGGCACACAACCATGTCTTTTATATTTATCCTTTAATTTTTAATTTTTTTTATAATGAATTGAGAACTTTCCTCGAATACAAATATACAATTATAATTATAGTAATTGGTACAATGCCAAAGTAACATTAATGTGACTATACAATTATTTATAATA
Source organism: Arabidopsis lyrata subsp. lyrata (assembly GCF_000004255.2). Lineage (NCBI taxonomy): Eukaryota > Viridiplantae > Streptophyta > Magnoliopsida > Brassicales > Brassicaceae > Arabidopsis > Arabidopsis lyrata. Next base: position 12,402,582 of record NW_003302552.1, read on the forward strand.
GTAGTATATTAATTGGTACAATGCCAAAGTGACATTAATGTAACTATTGTTCAGAAGTGACATTTACTCTACATATCCCTCAGTTCTCTTTTGAAATTAATCTTTGACATCATTTATTTTTCAGTCAGTCGGCCAACACAAATTTTACTAGAACTCTTGAAGTCATAAACCAAATATCGAGTTTACGCAAAGTAATACAACTAGTAATCTAATATTTGAAATTACACGAACATATAAATTTAAATCTGTCTTAAGAAAATATTATTCATGCTAGATATTAATGCATCGATCTCATGGATTTCTTTATAACCAAAAAAAATGTAAACCGTTATCCAAAATAATCCATGAAATTTGTGGAAAATCGAGTTTTTTTTTTTTTTTTTTTCTATTTGAAGGCTAACAGTAATCAATCATAATTAAATCACAATAATGGAAAAATGTCTAACCTAGACCCACATCATAAATCTTCAACCACCAGAAAACAAGAAGTTGTTTAATCCTATATAATATCTCACATTGATAGTCACCAATAGACTAGACACTGCAATTTTGAGACTGGTCTCAGGTTGGAGACAAAATAATTCTATATGATACTTGGATACGAAATATCTCGAGATATATTGATCATAGTGAAGTGTATAAAATCATGATGTTGTGTTCTTACATTATAATCATTTTATGGTCAATTCGAGTAAAATTTATTTATGGTTGAGTCATTTTAAAGCTTTAAATATCGAGAGTATATTAATACTAATAATGTGTTAACGTAATTTGGTTGCACATGATTGAGCTCCCGTACGTTTTGTCAAAGTTTATTTATGACTTGAGTCATTTTTTAGGAATTTTTCAAATGACTAGCTATAGAATAAATAAAATCTACAATAATGATTTTTTAATGTCAATCATTTGAGAATACATAAGTAGTATAGTCGCGCCAATATTACATACAAATTATGAGATTTGAGATTATAGCAAGGGTAATATTATATGATAGCCAAATAAAACACTCAAATTAAAAAAATAGTAGAGAAAAAGTTTTTTTGTAGCAAAATAGCTATGGACTCACGTTGTCAGATGAAGTGAAATACCAAAATTATCCTTTGTTTGTTGCAAGATCAACGATATGCGAGACAGTTTCGTGAGATTTTTCAAAATAGCATGTAACATTTAAATTTCACATGTTATATTTAACTAAAAGACATGATTTTTCAAAAAAACATAGTGAATTTTTAAGAAAAAACATTGTTACGTAGTGTTTTTTAAGAAAAAACATTGTTATAGAAAATTTAATATGAATAGAATTTTTTTAAAAGGAAATCACATATAATCTTAATAAAAATTGTGTATTGCTAAAAAATAATCATCTTTTTTAAAAAGAAATCACATGTGATCTTAATAAAAAAACGTGTATTATTACAAAATAACATGATTAAGAGAGGTATTATACTGAATAGAATGTTTTTTCCAAGAAATACCATTTGTTGTTTATAAATAACGTGTAATACGAAAAAAATACATGATAAAAAGAGATATATTATGCTATCACATGTAATTCGAAAAAAAAAGCGTGTTACAAAAGATATATACGTAATTACACATGCATTCCGACATGTTACCAACAAGTTACTGTAGCTCATGGTTAGTTTGTATATTCTTTTTGAATCCATGGTTACTTTGTATAAATTCCCTTATAGCAAAGCTAAATAGTTTTTTTTTTTTGAATTTCTCGGTATTTTTAAAGTCTCAACTTTTAGACGAAAGATTAATTATTTAATTTCGTTTACACAATTTTTTTTGTTTTTAAAGGGCTTTCAATAAAAAAACAGAGTAACTAATACATTGATATGACTTTTCTTTTTACAGATTACAGATTTTAAGTTGAAAAGTTTTTAGTAAACGAATTAGATGAAAGTTTAAAAGTGGATTTACTTCAAATAAAATTGCAATAATTAGGGTGAACATTTTGCCCTTATGGTTACAATAAAAGTAAACGAATGACACGTGTATATTATAAAATATATTAATAAGGACCATTTTTGGAGTGATCCTTATTTATTTATTTAAGAGAGACTCATGAGTCTCTCTTATTTATTTACTTGTCCTTTAATTTATCTCGTGACCTCTTTTTCACTTTACAGCACCATTCCTCCCTATCTCTTTGGACAACTGTTCCTCTCTTTTATCTTTTTGCAACAACCAAACTATATATTTCTCAATTGTTTCAAAGGTAAACTCATGATTTTGTCGATTCTGACACATAATTAGCAAATGGACAATTAGATCTTTTAGATTCAATCAAGAAACTGTTGTGACATTAACCTTTTCATGACCTATTCGAATGCAAAATCGACAGACTTTTATAATTTAAGTCACTTTTAGTTCTGCTTCTTGCACTTCTCTGTTTTTAAAAGTTTGGGCCTTTTTGAGTCGACTGGCTCTCTTACGATGCGTACGGCCTTGTTTGTGTTGTTCCCATTCGTGTTTTCCTCTTAGTACCTTGTTTCCACAAGCCTGCTTCAACAAACATTGTTTTAGTATTTAGGGAGGTTCCATTGGAGTTTTAAGGGAAACTGAGACATACCTCACAAACATATTGACTCCATAAATCTCTTTCAATGGACTTTCCGGAGGTTAAATCATGACCGGTATCAGTTTCTGTCATCAGGAAACGCTTGAGGATCTCTGACGCGGGTTTAACCACTTGCGCATCCCATGATTCTTCAGATTTGCCTTTTAAGAACAAAAAACACAACAACAAGAGAAATTTTTAAAGTTTGTTCTCCAAGTAGCTATACGGTATTTGCTTGAAACATTGATGCAACACATGATGCATACTTAATATGTACTCTGTTGCATCAATGTAATGTATATTCCAGCGAAAGACCGTTTCTAGCCGACTAACTCTCCTTTTCTGAAACACAACAAATGAAATGTTTTAGACCTGATAGATAAATCTCCAAAGTTAGAGAGTTGTGCATCAAGGAGAACTTACTTGACGACGAAGAAGCCTTCTGGTATTTAACTTCACCTTATCAATTGCTTCCTCTAACATAATCTTCAACTTATCATCTTTCGGAAAATTCAGAATCTTTCTCAGATTCTCCTTCATAACCTTATCATTGTTGCTTGAGCTTGTTAACTGACCACCACCTCTCTCCAAGATATTTAATTTCAGGAAATCTTCAAACTCTCTGACACCTATGGATTGCCTTAGGCCTCTAGTATAGTCGGCTCCTGGTTTGTAGATGTCATATACTTCATCAAGTAGTCCAGCATCTACCATAGAATCAACTCTTTGTTCAACATATCTGTCCAGTACTGCGGTTTCAGCGTCCATGCATATCAAACAGTAATCAAAACGAGATGCATCGATGCAGCCCCAGTTCTGCCCTGCCGAAATACATTAGTTAATTAACTTCTCAAAGCAGTTAAGCTTAAGGGTCATCAATACTCTTTAAATTTAAGGGATAATGATTTACGTAAGAGAGATACACACATGACACATCTGATTGCATATTTTAAAAATGAAACTAAACTCGGGGTAACGAAGAAGGAATCCACCTCTGCAGTCTTTCCCTGATATAGCTTGCTTGGAAGAACTCCTCTAGTAGCATGCAAGCTCAGGTATAGATTAATCTACAAAACATTGAACCATAGTAAATAAACCAGAAATCACATGAAACTGTGTAAAGACCATGAAAGCCACATAAATTCAGGATCTATACAGAAGAAAATGGCGAATCAGAAATCTCACCTTTCTTTGATTATTAGGGTGAATTCTGTTTGCCGCCACAGGGTCAAGCTCTTTAAGAAGGTCATAGCCATGGCTCAAATCATCTCTCCCAGAGACAGACTCAACATCCATGTCTTCGTTAACCACTGTCCGCATAAAATTTCTCATTATCCTGTTAAAAAGATTTTTCAAAAAGGTGTCATGTTGATAGAGATCCTAGATACCTGAAGCAACATTTGAACAGCAGTCCTCAGTATTTTCTGCGGAATCATCTAGAAGAAATTTACTTACAACAGCCTACATGAAGAACATGACTAAGATAAGATAACAGTATTAAACAAGGTAAATCATACGGTGATCTTGCCACAAAACCATCATGACTTAAGCAACAAGATTATTACCTGTATATAATAATGTGTTCCTCCAACAAGAACTGGAATGTGATTGCGAGAAACGATCTCCTCAATAAGCTGAAACAAAGTAATCAAAACTATATCATACCAATCAAACCATCACTTAGATGTTTCTAATACGAAAACCACGATGACACTGATATACAGATACAGAGTAGCATGAAAGACCGGGGACAAAAATCATTGAGTATACATGTAATTGCTACTCTTACATACAACAACAACATCATATCATAAATTCAAAGGAGGTATAAATTTGTACTCACAGGAATGGTTACGTCTCGAAAATCCTTAGCTGTGAACTCCATATCTGGACTCACGGACCCAAGTAAATGATGAGGCACTCCTAAACCAAACCCCCAAATTCACAAATCACTTCAAAACAAAGCTACACTGACACCAAAGTCATCTCTAACTATGATAATTTTCACAATCAGAACTTCGAATCAAAATAAAAAAAAGTAACCTTTTTGTTCATTGATGGTGATTTTATTGGTGAGAACATCGAGACCAGAGTAAATCTGCATTGCGTCGGCGTTAATAATCTCCACCGGAAAGTGAGACGACAAATCGACGGCAAGCTTTGATTTCCCAGAACCTGTTGGACCCATTATCACAACCACCTTCGCCTTCTTCTTCTTCTTCTTCTTCTCTTCCTCGATTCCGCCATTGCTAGGGTTTAACAACATCATCTCCTTCGTCTCTCTCTCTCTCTCACTCTCCGCCGCTCCGATTTGTCGAGAAAAATATATCCGGTTTACCTAAACCGTTTTCAATTCAATTTAGTTTTGGTTTTCTGACTAGAAGGCCCATTAATTATGGGCCCAATACGCGTGATTCGCTATAAATCTCTTTCCTCTGTTTTAGCCTTTTAGGTTTAGGGTTTTTCTGCAACTCTGTGTCTTCTTAGCTTCTACACTTGTCTACAAGCAAAAGACATTGTTCTGATTGTGATTTGTTTTTCATTATATTTGTAGATGACAAATAAAAAGGTGAAACTTGATCTTGAATCGGACACCATTGTCGATAAGATTCATCGTCATGCTGACTTCTCAGACAAGTTAATAAATCTCGTCCCTGCGAGAATCTACTTGTCCGACGATGATAAGGAAATGAAGTGGTTTCAAGGTCTTAGAAAGGAAGAAAAAGTTAATTCCAAGAGAGAAACAATTGAAAACTTAAAGAAGGCTAAGAGATATAGATTAGACCCTGAAAAATCTGTTTTGACCACTCTTGATTTGCAGAAACAGAAGCTGGAAAAGGAAAAAGAAAAGTTTGGTATCAAGCCTATGTTTCTTGGTTTTCAAGAAGATGATACATTTGAGAAGATGAGAGAACGCCGTCTTCAGAAGAATAAAAGGAATAGAGACTCAGGTTTGAATGTTGTTGAAGAGGTTGTGAAGGATCTTACTTATGGTTATGTTAAGATTGGGGATGATGACGAGGAATACGGGAAAAACAGAAAGAAGGAAAGAGTTTCTAAGGCGACAGAGCTTGAAATGGCGATGAAGTTAGAGGCTTTGAAGAAAGATCCTAAGAAAGGAGATTTTGTTGCAAAGAAGCACTCGTGGAAAGCGGCTATTAGCAGAGCTGCTGGTATCAAGATTCGTGATGATCCAAAGCGATTGAAGCAGAGAATTCGCAAGGAAAAGAATAGGCGCGAGAAGAATGCAGAGAAGTGGAAGGAAAGAGTTGAAGTGCAACAGAAGGTTAGGGTAGAGAAACAGCAAAAGAGATCAGAGAATATTAGTGATAGTAACATATTTGAGTATGTTTCTCTGTTTCACTATACATTGAATTAGGAATGCTTTTGTAAGAAATTTTGATAGAGGTTAAAGTTTCCGATTACAAAACTCGCAGGGTCAAGAAGTAAAAGGCATATTTCTGAAGCATTGTCACACAGAAATGAAGACATAAGAATGTGATATTTTGACACATTTCTTCTAAGGTTACTGAATCAGGAAAACAGATTTGATCACACAGAAAAGCAAATATCGAATCAAACAATTAAAAAGCGAAGAAGAAAGAAGAAATTAAAGTTGGCTGCTTTTATAGCCTTCATCTTGTGTTAGCGTAGCGATATTTCAATGCTTTTGCTGAGTTCCTCTAGCTTTGTCATCCGCAGTTTCTCGCTTTCGGTAACCAGCTGAAAAACACATTTTCATACCAAAAGATTTCAGAAAACAACAATCATTTTGAAAAGAAATGACAAATGGAAACAGAATGTTTCACCTCAACTAGCTTGCTAACAAATATAGCTTTCTCTTTGTTCTTTTCATTGTAAGCTTCAAGCGCTTCTTTGAATTCTCTCTCCTGTGACAACAACAACAACCAATGGTCTCAATAATCTACAAGAAATTAAAGATAAGAGTTATGAACATTTCCAAACACACATTAGCTTACCTTTCTCTGACAACTCTGTCCTAAAGGCTTAAGTTCCCGGTTAATAGCATCGACTCTTTTCCTTATCGCGGATATCTCTTTTCTCATTGGATCAGTAAGAGCTTCCAGTTCCTGGAAATGTACAAACCACAAACTCTCTCAAAATGAACATCTTTGATCATCAAGTTCTTGAAAATGTTACAAACCAAACTTACTTCCCGAATCTCGGCTAATCTTCTAGTAGCTTCCTCAGCGAGTCCAAGCTTTGTCTGGACCCTATCTTTAACCTCCATCTTCCTCCTCTCAATCTCATCTTCTTTTGCCTTAAACAAAGCAAAAGCAGACTGCGAAAGCTCCTCTTCTTTGTCATCAATCATAGAACTGCCGTTAATGCTAATGTTCCCTGAGCTCTTGATACGTTGAATAAATGGCGATTGTGGCTGTTCCAAGATCTGTCTTGTCGTTGCCATTGTTCCTCAGATCCTTTTTCTCTTCCTCAATGACAGAAGATGACTTGTTATATAACCCAAGACTGGCCTTAAGAGCCTATCAAGACTTGTTACCGATGTCAAATGACCAAAATGCCCTCTTAGTGAACACACAATCACTGAATATAAACATATATTTTAGAGACTTAATAGGTCAAATTTTAAATCTGAAACTAGTTTTGTATGAAATACATTTAGTTGGTTAATACTTAATAGAGAGGAAAACTAAATAGTAAAAAAAAGAGAATACCAAGTGGGGCTAAAAGGTCTAGTAGGTTAACATGTTTATATTGAATTGGTAATATAACAATTTTCTTGAGTTGGTATCAGTTGAAATAGTTAGCTTAAATGTTATTCTCATTGTTTGGTTCTCAATCCATAAATAAGACAAAGATACGTATAGATAAAGTAGGCAAATGTATGGATTAAATTTAGAAAAAAATGTTAGGTGTGAAGTTGAAGGCAAAACAGAAAAAAAAAAAAAAAAGTTAAATACAATATTCAATTGAGTTTTCATGAAGATCAAAAACTGAGAATAACAGATAGATAAATAATTCTTTTTCTTTACAAAAGAAAAAGCCAAATAAAGATGTAAGAGTGCTTGTATTTGAAGGCTTCTTGTAATGTGGAGGAGACAGTGAAATATGGGGTTGTAGTTGTACTGTGACTGAAACTTACGGGAAAAGCAATTTTTGATTATATATATACTCACATAGATATTGAGAGAACATGGTTACGTATATACGAATATGTCAGATTTAATTTAACTATTTAAGACTATTATCATCGTCATTTTTTATACAAATTCTTTTAAATTAATTAGCACTTATCATTGAACGAATTCTTAAAAATATACATATATGTCCTACATATATTTGACATCAATATATGTCTTATGTATATTGAAGAAGATACGAGAGCAATAACATATTATTCCAATTTTAAATGCATTATCAAAACTTTCATATCGCATTTTCTCCACCAATTCATGTAATTTTTATCCCAAAAATCAGACTGTAACTTATTCAATCGATGATTATCAAGGAACGATTTTTTAAAACGTCAATTAACGAAAACTTTGTAATGCTGATTTTTTTTTTTTCAAAAATCAAGATTTATCAGATTTCATCATCAATAGTTTAATGTTTTCTACTTCAAAAATCATTTTTTTGGGTCCTACTCCTATGTAAGCGGCCATTACAAAAAGTTTTAATGTTCACTACAAATATTCAATAGATGGGCTAAACAATGATTTTGGGCCCAATGCTAAGTTTTAAGCCCATTTAACTCCTTCCATATCTCTCTCTCTCACCTTCCTCTTCTTCACTGATTCATTTCTTCTCTAAGCGGTTTTCATCAAGCAGCCAGACGAAACTTTCTAACGATCTACCTTCGTACAAGGTTCTCATTTCTTCCGATCATCTTCTCCGATTACGTTTCTTTCCTTGTCGTTTTTAGATTCTCTCAGAAATTTTCCTAACCTTTTCTTCTCTGTCGATCTAACACCTGACCTCGATATTTCGTTAGCGATACCAACATTTTCGAGGTCGGAGTTAGGTTTTCGGATCAGGATTAGGTTTCGCGTTTTTCGCGTACATTTGTTATAATCAGTGCTTTGTTGTTTATTCGCGACCTGTTTCGGTCTTCGATCATCGGATTTTCGCTGGATGATCTATTTTAGTTTACGCTTCTTGTTGCTTTCGAATTTAACGTAACCTAATGGATTGATTTTGAGCTTATTGTGCTTCATCTATACGTTTTCTTAAACCTAGGTTTGGATCAGTTTGTTATATGAGAAACTGTGATTGTTACACTGTGCTCTGTGGTAAAAAACACTTACATTTTACAGCCACCACAAGGATCCATGAGTGTCTGTTTTGATTTGAAAGTAAACTTGATACAGTAGTAGAATTTTTTGCTTGCTTCGCTACTGTATGAATGATGATGATGACGAAAAGGATTTGAGAGAAAAGTATCCTCAAGTGTTGTTTCCTCTTTCATAGATTTTCTGTAACTGTTTGTATGGAGTCTTGAGAAAATTTTAGTGTTTCAAAGTTAACGAGTTTGTTAGCTCCAAGAACTTCTATCATCACTAATTGTGCTGCGGAATATGTAGTGGTTAAAATAGTAGCTGATATAAATACTTTTTTGTTGTTAAGAGATACAAACATATAGTTGCTTGCTTCTCCATTTTATGATTGATGATGACGAAAAGGATTGTGAGAGACCAGTGTTTTCCCTTATAGATCTTCTGTTACAGTTTGTATGGAGTTCTGAAACAATTTCAGGGTTTTCAAAGTAAATGATTTTGCTAGTTCCTAGAACCTCTTTCAGTCACTATTTGCCTTGGTTAAAATGAGTTTTATGTTTTATGTACAGGATACTTCTTCGTTACTATGGCAACCAGAAATGCTTTGAGAATTGTGTCTCGTAGGTTCTCCAGTGGCAAAATTTTTAGCGAAGAGGAGAAAGCTGCTGAGAACGTTTTCATTAAGGTAAAAGATCAGAAGCTTTCCTTATCGATGTGAACAGTAATTGTAGACTAAGAATACTCAAAGCTAAAAATCTTCATTGATTAACCCTGTTGGAGATTACTCAAAGAAGAAAGAAGTGCTAACAGAGGAGCTTCCTTAACTGCTAATAGAGTAACAAAAGAGGATCGAATACAATCATACGTAGTTTCGAGCAGTAATTGTAGACTAAGAATACTCAAAGCTAAAAGTATATTTACTTTCCTTATATGGTGACGAAAACTTATTATTAAGCTCTTGCTTGATTCTATCTGTCTCTGTTGTGAGCTGTGAACAGATAATATTTTGTTTTTACTTACATTGTGTCTGATTATAGAAGCTAAATGTATTGTTATATAAACCTTGTAACATCCAGCTTGAACTAGAAACATGGTAGATAATACATTCATCTTCAGTTCTTCTATATATCTTGCTTATGTGTTTTCTACATTGCAGAAAATGGAGAAGGAGAAGCTTGAGAAGATAGCCCGACAGGTAAATGATTCTTTTAACTCAAGTTGTTGATTGAAACTATGGCCATGAATGTTTTGGGGTTTTTGAGTGGTTTTTAGATTATTGATTTTGGTTTATAGATTTTAGATTTAGATTTTTGGTTTTTGGATTTTGCAAAAGAGAAAAAAATAGAAAAATAAATAAATGGAAAACAAAAAAAGTTTGAATCCACGGCAAACATTTTAAAAACTAACAAAAATGGGTTTTTGGGATTTGTGAAGAAAATTGTAAAAACTATCAAAATCTAGATTTCCTATTTTTTAGGAAAACCATTTTTCTCATAATCTTGAATGGATGATTTATTGGTTTTTAGAAATCAAAAACCAAAAACCATGCTAAAAACTACTACCCATTCAAAGCCTATGAATAGCTTGTTTAGATGAAGCTTTGTTCTATCAAGAAAAAAAAAGAGAAAATTTAGAGTCTTGTCTTGTGTGGCCAATACTCGAGCTCTGAAACTTCTTATGAACTTACTAGGGTCCTGGAGAACAAGCAGCAGGGACAGCAAGCGAAGCCAAGGCTGCTGGTGCAACAGCATCTGCATCAGCCGAGTCAGGCCCAAAGGTGTCAGAAGACAAGAACAGAAACTATGCGGTTGTGGCAGGCGTGGTGGCTATTTTCGGTTCGATTGGTTGGTACCTGAAAGCAGGTGGAAAGAAGCAGCCAGAGGTCCAAGAGTAAAGGAGGTGATTGATTGATGGACACAATTGAATGAATAAACAGGGAGTGCCTTACCAATTCCTCTCTTGCAAGAAACTTTTGGTTTCGGTTACCCAAATCTTGAAACAGTTTTCTTTTACGGTTTGTTGACATTTAGTTTTGGAATCTTAACTCCATAGACTTTTTTCGCTCTCTTTTGAATCTTGATCAGAATTAGGTAAATGTTAATCCCGACAAACCAATCCGACACAAACCAGACTGAAATTGTTAGAACAAATATATTTAGATCAGAACATACAACTTGGATACTATTGGATTCACATATCTTATATTATTAGAATAAGGACCATACTGAGAGGAAAAAAATCTGTTTTATACTGAACCAAATCTATACTTAGATCGTATTATGCAATCCATCATTAAGTAGCTCTGGTTATTGGTAAGTAAATGTCATTGACGATGTAACAAGTGGACTGATGTTTGAGTCAAATCTCTTGAAAATTTCAGCAAAGTCGAAAAAGATAATCGAAACAAACTAAAAAACAACATATAGATTTCAAAAGGGTACAGCAAAACAGGAAGCCAAGTATACCGCATTACTCGAAAAGACTGAAACCCATGTCCTGCAAATTCACAAAAAAAAGTAAGCCATCATTTCATTTCAAGAAATATTCAAGAAAAAAGACTTATGCTAGAAAGAAAGTAAACTTACATCGTCGGACTCTTCCTTCTCTTCCTTCTTCTCTTCTTTCTTGGACTCAGCAGCAGGAGCACCACCACCACCAGATGGAGCAGAAGCAACCGCAACACCACCACCACCACCAGACGGCACTGAAGCTAACTTCTCCCTTCCAGAAGCAATTACCTCAGCCAAGTCTTTCCCTTTCATTTCCTTCAACAAAAGCTCAATCTGAGAATCCTCAGTCTCAGCACCAACTGCAAAATCAAACACAACAACAAATGCCACATTCCATCAATACCTCCATCCCAATCATCCCTAACTAAAATGCTTTGTTCCCTTGAACACATACATGAACTCACTAAACCTCACAACAGTCCAATACCAACAAAATAAATGCCTCTTATTGGATCATGTTGCTAGTTCCAATAATCAATTTCCAAAATAACATTTCAAGTTAAACCAATTCTCACTAACTAGAATAGTCTCCATTAACACTTACAATGTTAAAAAAAATCGAAAGCTCAATTCAAAGTAATTCTAAAGAAACGAACCTGATCCAAGAATAGTCTTGATATCGCCACTAGTTGGGGAAGCTTTCCCGCTCAAGACGGCGAGCAAAAACGCAGCGACAACCTTCATTTTCTGGAATAAAAAAGAACACCAACAGAGTCAAAATCAAGAAGACTACGAATACAAAGACGAAGAATCAGAAATATAAATGGATAAGACGGTGCGCTTACTGCGGAAGTGTTGATGAATCTCGCAGGAGGCGGAGTGAGAGATTAGGGTTTTTAGACGGCGATGGAGAAGAAGTACGGAAAAATGGAAACTATATGATTTATATACACTTAGGGTTTTTATTTTATCAATGTCCTCTCCTCCGATTTTAAAATTTATTAGGCCCAGTTACTTTTAAGCCCAATTTTATATGGGCTCTAGATTTCGATTGACGGGTATTTTGATGTTGAGAACGGAACGACGATATATATTTCTCTAGTGTTATTTTGTTTCAACTGTCAAGGATGTGATTTCACCTCTAACTCGTCTGCTATAGCACCTTCTTGCTCAAGGACATCAATAGTAGCTTCTATTCTACCGCTGTTGTCCGCCTTCATATGGCATTCTCCGGTATGTAATTAAAGAGCGATATGACTATGCAAGAATTACTAATAATATGGAACGGCATTAAAGGGGAAACAATACAAGACGAGAAGAGAATTTTTACTCTTTTGTTACCAAATATCAAAGTTAAAAGTTTCAAAATTGGGGAGCTCTCAATTTACGACTGCCGAACTGAAGCTATGCACCAAAAAGAACAAGAAGTAATCAGTCAAGGCTGGAGGTGGAATATCATCATAGTGCGAGTCAAGACCATGACTAGGACTCTAGTCTGAGACAATAGCTTTTGATGTTGTGAGAGGTAAATGAAATATAGTCAGACGAAATGGTGCAACAAAATAAGCTCGAGAGTGACAACAATGTTACACCAATTGCAATGTCTCAAAGGCGATAAGCCAAAAGCCAACAAAAAGTACAAAGGATGTTTGGGTCAAAATCTCTTGAAAATTTCAGCAATGTCTAAAAAGATGATCGAATACAAACTAAACAACAACAACAACAACATATAGATTTCAAAAGGTCACAATATAAAACGATGACAACAAAACCAGAACTCATATGCTACCACCTTACTCGAATAGACTGAAACCCATGTCCTGCAAATTAACACAAAAGCACACAAGTGAGCCATCATCTCAATTCAAACAATGCTTAAGAAATCAAAGAATTTTGTTAGAAAGAAAGTAAACTTACATCATCGGATTCTTCCTTCTCTTCTTTCTTCTCTTCTTTCTTGGACTCAGCACCAGGAGCACCACCACCACCTCCACCAGATGGAGCAGAAGCAACCGCAACACCACCACCACCACCAGACGGCACTGAAGCTAACTTCTCCCTTCCAGATGCAATAACCTCCGCCAAATCTTTCCCTTTCACTTCCTTCAACAACAGCTCAATCTGAGCATCCTCTGACTCAGCACCAACTACAACACCAAACAAAAACAACAATGCCACATTCCATCAATTCCTCCATCCCAATTACAACAATCATCACAAACTAATAAATCCACACAATAGACACTCATTATTGAATCCCATTGTTCACTAAACCATTGCTTTTACATAACTTACGCATCTCCACTATCATTAACAATCCATGATATACATCACATTTCAGCTTAAGCAAGTTCTCAACAATCTAATAAGGATTCAAATTATTGACTCTAACAACGAATCTAAGACATAACGTAGTAAAATCGATTGTGATTCTACAAAACAATTACAATTGCCTCTTATTGGATCACACTGTTCAACAAACAATTACAATTGCTAGTTCCAATAATCAATTTCCAAAATAACATTTCAAGTTAAAACCAATTCTCACTAACTAGAATAGTCTCCATTAACTCTTACAATGTTAAAAAAAAATCGAAAGCTCAATTCAAAGTAATTCTAAAGAAACGAACCTGATCCAAGAATAGTTTTGATATCGCCACTACTTGGGGAAGCTTTCCCGCTCAAGACGGCGAGCAAAAACGCAGCGACAACCTTCATTTTCTGGAAAAATCAAAAACAGATTAAAAATCAAACAGACTCCGACTACGTAGGAGAATAAGGAGAGAGAAATGGAAATGGAGGCCATTACTGCGGAGTGTTGATGGATCTCGCAGGAGGCGGAGTGAGATTAGGGTTTTTAGACGGCGATGGAGAAGAAGTACGGAGTAATGGAAATTATTTGATTTATATACATACACTTAGGGTTTTTTATCTCTAAGATTTTAAATTAGGCCCAATTGTTTTTCAGGCCCACATTTATATGGGCACCAGATTTCGATTGACGGGTATTTTGATGTTAAGGGAACGACGATATATTTCTCTCGTGTTATTTTGTTTAATGGATGTGATTTCACCTCTAACTCGTCTGCTATAGCACCTTCTTGCTCGATGACATCAATAGTAGCTTCTACTCTACCGCTGTTGTCCGAAACAACGCCTTCATATGGCATTTTCCGGTATATAGTTAACGAGCGATATGACTATGCAAGAGTTACTAATGATATGGCGCGGAATTGAAGGGGCTACAATACAACACGAGATGAGAATTTTTGCCCTTTTGTTACCAAATATCAAAGTTAAGGTTTCAAATTGGGGTTTTGTCCAAAAAAAAAAAAAAAGGTTTCAAATTGGGGAGCTCTCAATTTTTGAACTTTTAAGAAAAACATTTTGATCTATCCTTGAAATCAAACGACTGTCGAACTGAAGCTAGGCTACAAATGAACAAGGAATCATCTAGCGAAAGCCAAGTCTAGAGGTGGAATCTCATCATCATACCATGACTAGGAGTCTAGGACCATGGCTTTTGTTGTTGTTAGTTGTACATAAAATGAAGTCAGATGAAATGATGCAACAAAATAAGCTCGAGAGAAAAGCCAACAAAAAGTGCAAAGGTTGTTTGGGTCAAAATCTCTTGAAAATTTCAGCAATGTCTAAAAAGATGATCGAATACAAACTAAACAACAACAACAACAACAACATATAGATTTCAAAAGGTTACAATATAAAAAGATGACAACAAAAACCAGAATTCATATGCTACCAGCTTACTCGAATAGACTGAAACCCATGTCCTGCAAATTCACACAAAAACACACATAAGTAAGCCACTATTTTTCGGTTTAATTTCAAACAATCCATAAAATCAAGACTTTTGTAAGAAAGAAAGTAAACTTACATCATCGGATTCTTCCTTCTCTTCCTTCTTCTCTTCTTTCTTGGGCTCAGCAGCAGGAGCACCACCACCTCCTCCACCAGATGGAGGAGAAGCAACCGCAACACCACCACCACCAGACGGCACTGAAGCTAACTTCTCCCTTCCAGAAGCAATAACCTCCGCCAAATCTTTCCCTTTCACTTCAACAACAGCTCAATCTGAGCATCCTCTGACTCAGCACCAACTGCAATATCAAACAAAATAACAATGCCACATCCCAATTAACAATCATCCCAAACTAATTGCATTATTTTTTCCTCGTCCCAAACTAATTGCATAACTCATTAAATCCACACAATAAATAATCAGTGGATCCCATTATTCACTAAATCATTTCTCTTACACAACTTACGCATCTCCACTATCATTAACACTGCTTAAGCTGATACAGAGACTACGAAAACAGATTGTTTCAGCTTAAGCAAGTTCTCAACAATCTAATAAGGATTCAAATTATTGACTCAAACAACGAATCTAAGACATAACGTAGTAAAATCGATTGTGATTCTACAAAACGAACCTGATCCGAGAATAGTCTTGATATCGGCACTGGTTGGGGAAGCTTTTCCGCTCAAAACAGCGAGCAAGAACGCGGCAACAACCTTCATTTTCTGAAAAAATGATAAACAGATAAATAAATGGAGACTTCGATCGGAGAAGAAGATGGAGAAATTGAAATGGTTAAGAATCGTCGTTTACGGTGGAAATTGATGGATCTCGTAGGATTTTTGCAGACGGCTATGAAGAAGTGAAGAAATAAGGAAAGTATTTCGGTTTATATACAATTAGGGTTTTCTCTACCAAAGAGTCTCCGGTTTTAAATTAAACCGGATAAATTTAATGGGCGTTGGCCCGGTTCATCGCTAGGCCCAATATTATCAAGGTGATGAGAAAATTGCTTAATTCTTCACCAATCAAGTCAATAAAATTTTAATTATTTCGCAAACTTTATAACTGTTAACACATTCATAAGTGAAATCATAAAAATTTATTTGTTAAAATTATTGTGAAGTAGGCATGACCACGGTTACGGTTATTGCGGTTACGATTTATTAACCACCGGTTACGGTTATAAATTTTCTCTAACCGTAACCTTAACCACTATATATACGGTTAAAACGGTTACGGTTAAATATGGTTACGGTTACGGTCAAATACGGTTACGGTTATTTGATGATTACAATACGGTTAATATTAAAGACAAAAATTTAGATTTTTTAACCTTTAGTATAAAAAAATTAATAATGATATATCAAATAATATTTATTTTATAATCTCTATACTATTAAAAGAGAAGTACAAATGAAAATGGGTCCGGTTAAAATCAGAAAATTGACCCGAAATTTTGAAATCGGATCTTTGAAATTTTTTTAGAATATAAATTCGAATTAATAATGAAAAATCGAAATAAAATCAAATATTTATAGAAATCAAATAAAATCTGATTGTACTTATTGTAACTAATAATAAAAGCATATTCCAAACAATATTATACATTAATTACGTATAATAAATTTGTTCATATATATTTTGGGACTAATTCCATAACAATCAACGTTTTTTGTCATTAATTTCACTCATTTTAGCCAATTATCATTAATTGAAAGATATTTTACTTGCTTCTAAAGATTTCTAGAAAATTTATCACAAATAACCCATCTGTTTTATAAATTAAATTGATATTTTTATTTTGGTTGTGTAAATTAAATAGATATTTTTATTTTGGTCGTGTAAATTAAATAGATATGAAATCCATGTAACTAATTTTAATTTAATTAGATTAAATCGAAATTATGATATTTTCATACATATAGCTTACCAAATAAGTTTAATTTTCAATTTATAAAGATTTTTTGAATATGATTTTAGAATTATTCAACAAGATGATAAGTATTTATTAAATTTTGTGAATCATGAAAAATAATAATTAATTTTTAATCATTATACTTCATCTTTCAATCTCTCATCTAACAAATAAGATACATATTCTATTATTACTATGTCCAAACTTCATTTTGTTGTATGACTAAATAATAGGGATTCCCATTAGAACTGTCAAAGCGAGTTGATTCGTCCCGTTAAGTCCGTTTTGCGATAGACAAAAAATACTTTGACTTG
Source organism: Arabidopsis lyrata subsp. lyrata (assembly GCF_000004255.2). Classification (NCBI taxonomy): domain Eukaryota; kingdom Viridiplantae; phylum Streptophyta; class Magnoliopsida; order Brassicales; family Brassicaceae; genus Arabidopsis; species Arabidopsis lyrata. The sequence continues at coordinate 12,419,910 of NW_003302552.1, forward strand.
TAGTTAGTCGGTCCGCACGACCCGCGGGTAGCATATATGAAATACAAACCCGTCCCGCGACTGTATGCGGATTTGCGGAATTGTCCATGGATTTTGTTTAAATAATTTTAAAGTAACCAAAATTTAAAATACTACTAAAATAAATTAATAAATCAAAATACTATTAAAAGTTTGTTTAAATTACCACATGTTGAATAAATTATAATTTTATCAATAAATACTAATATGCGGGCTGATCCGCCAACCCGCGGATGAAAACCGATTAAACCTATGACCCACTCCGAATTAATCCATGTGGCCCGCTTATTTGCGGGTTTAATATATTTTCCCAAATCTGCCCCATAGTGAGATAATGTGGGCTCGACCCGCGGTTTTTGACCTATTTTGACTGCTCTAATTCCCATGAATCGTCTAATTTTAGAATTTTAAAACACAAAATTCTATTTTGTAAATCATAATTAATACGATGGGTATATTTATAAACAATTTTACATTTTCTCTACAATTCGTTATTATGAATATTTATAAGTATACTACACGATTCGTTCTACTAAAAAACACACAATATTAAACGCAACGTATGTAAACCAATATTCTCCCGTGATGGACCGCGGGTCCGATCCTAGTATCTAATATATGTGATTATGTGTTTCAAATATATGTAGTTAATTAGCTATTTTGTTAAGTTAAGTAAACCAACGAATAACTAAATCAATGGTCATAATTATAATGATTGAGTTATTGTCATATTGACAACACATATTCCAAACAATACTATAGAAAGGATGTGGTGAGAATTAAGAAACGATTACAAGAGTATAAATAATAAGTAATAACTATCTAAACTATTTATGATTTGATTTATGGAAAATGAGTAGTGGACTAGTGGAGTGGATTAGATTTAGTAGTGGGTGCATTGAACCATCTAAGACTTTGTTTAGTGAAATAATTATGTATTTAAGGTTTTAACTATACGGTTAATTATGCGGTTAACCATATGGTTAACTAACGGTTTTGATACATTAACGGTGATGGTTAATATATTTTTAACCGTAACTAATCTATTTTTACGGTTAACGGTTACGGTTATTAACCGTTTTATACGGTTATGGTCCGGTTACGGTTAGCTTTTGGTCATGCCTATTGTGAAGGCCATGTTTGTTTCGTAACTGCGATTTTGAAATCGCGGGATATTGTTCGTTTAGCAATTTTGTGACTAGTCATTGCGACTAATCCTCATTTAAAAAAATCGCATCGCTAATTTTCATGCAATCAAAAAACTTAGTTGCTAGTCACAGCGACTGATCACTCGATTAGTCGCAAAATCTTAAGATTGTCAAACGAACAATTTTCAGTAGCAGTCGCAAATACTGACAAACGAATAATACCTATGTCAAAAAAAAATTTCTTTTTCATCTGGATTATATTAGATTAAATGTATTACATCACAAGTGTACAAAAATGCTAAAAATAAAGCCGGCGAAAACATTAAAATCCTAGGAAACTAAAATCACAAAAGGAAGACTTACGAAAGAGAAAACCTACGAAGAAGGTAAAAAGAGTGAAAACCTATGCAGCGGTTGCAGTTGTGGGAGTTTACGGAAGCGGTCGGTTGCGGCTTCAAGCGTTAATTAGCGTTTTGATCGATTGGTTTAGTGGTTAAAAACAGATGTGTTTGCGGGAGATTTACAACAGTTGATTAGCAGTTTCAATAGCAGTTAAACCAAAATTTACCAAGATTAATGTAATATATAATTGAGAAAAGTATAAAAACACCAAAAACTATATTTAAGAAAAAGTATAAAACTTTTAAACTGTTGTAAAACTGTGTAATCTTATTAACACATAAGAGAGTATATATATGAGTTTACACGGGAACACAAGAACGAGATAAAACCTAATGGGCCTTGGGCCGGTTATGGAGTCCATCCATATGATTTATAACACTCTCCCTTGGATGACATAACCATGTAGATGTTCAGAGATCTTCGTAATGTGCTTGGGAATGCTGCCTCATTAAAACCTTACCAGGAAAACCCAGTGGGACAAAACCGTGGTGAAGGAAAAAGAGTACAACACACATTACTCCCCCTGATTTGTACATCACTGAAGCTCCTTAAGTCTTCGCATCCCAATATGATGTATGAGTTTCTTAAGTGTTGATGTTGGCAAAGACTTGGTGAATAGATCGGCTGAGTTGTTGCTGGACCGGACCTGTTGAACTTGTACTTCACCGGCTTTCTGTAACTCGTGTGTGAAGAAGAGCTTTGGCAAAATGTGCTTCGTCCAGTCTCTCTTAGTGTAGCCGTCCTTGAGTTGAGCAATACAGGCTGCGTTGTCTTCAAATATGATGGTCTTTGATGTAGTAGTAGCTGCGCCTTAAGGAAGGCTGCCTACGTACCCTTGGAAGGGATCAAGCCACACGTAGTTCATATTCATTGACCATGCCATAATCTGATCTTATGAATAACCTGCATCAGCAAATCAAACTAAACCAAAGCAAACTGGACCTTCTTTGGTTAGATAAGTATAGAATAAAACCCAAGTAAACAACGAGGAAGAATAGACTTTAAAATCTTCCTTTAAACCTTTTCAGTGCCTTTGGGTTGATCATGAACTAAATTTAGACAGGAGACTCACGGCAAAACAAATGTTTGGTCTAGTGTGTCTAGCCAAATTCATTAGAACTCCTATGGCACTAAGGTATGCCATTTCCGGACATAATGGATCACTATCCAATCTGAGGCTTCTCACCACCATTGGGTCTGGTCAATGGGCGGGCCTGGTCCTTATTAAATCTCCTTGAGTACTCTTTCAGTGTATGCCACTTGATGCACAAGGATTCCATTATTCACGTACTCAAGTTGTAATCCCAAACAGAACTTAATTATTGCCTAGGTCTTTCATTTCAGATTCTTTCTTTAGATATACTCAACTATTTGGTCGATTACCCAGAGGTTTAAATCATTCATATACACTGCTATGATTACAAATCCTTTGTTTGCAAACCTCTTTATGAAAATATATGGACTGATGGGATCATTTATAACCTTCCATACGCCCACTTAGTCTATGTCCATGAAAGGATTTGTCCAGCCTTATGCAGTGCTGTTCTCGAGAATCTTTCTTATCTTTGAGCTCAATACCCTCTGGTAATCTCATATATTATCCAGTGGACTTATATAAATATGCAGGCATTACATCCATTAGCCTCAAATCAAGTCTTTCTCTTTTATATAGCCAGACTTAGCAAAAATTTAAATGTCTTAGCATCCACCACAGGAGAGTATATCTCCTATATTTCTGGTCTTTGTGTGAATCTTTGTGCGATAAGCCGTGTCTGATATATCACTATGTTTATTTCACACAATCACAAAGACTCATTTATCCCACTGGCTTTACGTTGAATGGTGTCCTTTGTATTGGACCAAACACATTCTTCTTCTTAATGATTCTTAGCTCCACGTTTTATGGTCTTGTACCATTTTAATCAATCAGGTCTTTGAGTGCACTCTAGTATAGACGTGGGCTCCTGATCCTCATTCATTTCAGTTGCTACCTTGTGCCCAAATATATTATCATTGATGTCAACATCTTTTCGGTTTTATTGTATTCTAGACATGATATAGTTTATAGAGATCTCTTTACACCTTCAGGACCTTGAGGTTTGGCGTCCCAAACCTCATTGATTGGTACCTTAGGGTTATGTCTATTAGCCGGCCATGTCTATGGTTTCTTGAATCTTCTCGGTTTCCCTTGCACCTTTCTTTGATTTCCGAGGGTTCTTGTCTTTGGAACCTTTTGGGTCTACCACGTTTCTTACGTGTTATAGCCTCTGTAGCAACTTGATTGTGTTCCTTGTGAACATCAATACGTACTGGTGCATTACAAGCTGGTATGTACGATTTTGTTACTCTATTTGGGTCAATATAGGAATCTTGGCAACTGTTTTAGCTAGCTTATGTAGATATATAGTCTTTTAGATCTCTGATGGAGTCCGAAGATCTTACCATGTGAAGGATGTTTGATTCCATGTAAGTTCTTTGACCAGTTTGTTAGTCTCTCCACCCAGTGTTGGGAAAACGGATTCATTGAGATGACAATCCTTGTATCTGGCCTTTGGCTCGAGATACTTAATGATGGTGGGAGAATCATTTTTAACGTATATTCCCATCCCCTTTTGAGGTCCCATCATTTGCTCTCTGTGGTGGTGCTATGGGTAAATAGGTGACACACCCAAATGTCTTTAGATGGGACATATCTGGCTCCTGACCTGTGAGTAGTTGGGATGGTGAATATCTATGCTCACTATGTGTATAAGCTCTTGTTGCATGTAATATTGCGGGTTCCCAAGCAGCTACTGTGAGTTCAAGTATGGACATGTGCCACGGGGTATACTACTCTCTCCCTCATGGACATGCTGTAGCCATAAAACGCTTGGGACATAATTAATCAGCATTATCTAGACATATAGTCTTAAGTATGTGGGCTCACAGACTTATGGTCTGGGCTAGCAATCTAGCAAACACCAAGTTTCTAGTTGCTTTGACTGGTGATGGCCTTAGTATGAGTTTCCCTTGTGTACATGCTACACACGTGAGGTCCTTAAGGGGTGTGCCCTTTTGATTTTAATATCAGCTTTACGCATCATGTTAGAACCAGGCTGGCCAAGCCGGTCATGCCATTAGTGAATTTCTCAGTAAACCCTTTCGATTGAATCGGGCTTTTGGGTAATAGCACCGTTCTTTGGTGGTTATATTGATTTTTTTTTCAACTCTGCCCTAAGGTCAAGAGGATTCTTAATAGTGAGGTACTGATTTTGAGACTCTCATTGAGGTGATGGCGTATGTTAGTAATCGCCTTATATCTTTCTCTTCTGGTGACATTGTTTCCTTCCACAATAGATTCACCAAGCCCTTTTTCCTTTAGGACAATATCAGTGTCCAAAGTCCATTGTAAATAATTGTCACCAGAGGCATTGAGTGTCGTGTATTCATAATAGTTGATTTCTGACATCTACAATATATAGAGTTAAATGAGAACTCATGTAATCGGTTAGACCAAGTCATGCGGTATTTAAGACCGAGTCATGCTTGTCTTCAGCAAATGTTTTCTAAACAATCATGTTATATATATATATATATATATATATATATATATATATATATATATATATGGATGAAATCAACCCTAGAAGATTGATCTAGTATGCAACAAAAAAAACAACCAAACAATCGGATCATACTAGATTAGGATATTAGGATTTCGCGGTTAAATTTTAGGGTATTAGCATCCGCGATTTATAGTACTAGGGTTTTTGCTAGGATTTCGGTTTTATGTATGGAACTTTCTATTTATGGAAACTTTCCTTATATGGAACTTTCCATTTATGGAAACTTCCTATTTCTCATCTAGAAAGAAATCCTAAACAAACGTGTACTTTAGGGTTTTGGAATATTTCCTTATGAAGGGGTTTCCTATTTTGGTAACTTTCCATTTTGGGAAACTTGCTATTTTAGGGAACCTTTTATTTTGGGAAACTTGCTATTTTACGAAACTTTTTATTTCTGGAAACTTTTCTTGTATGGAACTTTCTATTTATGGGAAACTTGATCTTAAACCGTGACTTAGGGTTTATTAAACCGGTTTAACCTAGGATTTAGGGTTTTGGTTTACTTTCGGTTTAACCTAGGGTTTATATTAAAACATTCAATCTATCAAACAAAAATCATAAATCAAATCACATGTGCCAATTTTTATCTTATCAAACTTTAATTGGATCATGTATATAAAGCATAATAAATAAATAGTACTTATCTTAGGGTCCGATTGGTGACCTATTAAGGAATACAAGGAATGAAGAGAAACATGACTAAAAAAGAACAAACAGGAAAAGAAAAAATGATAAAATAGGAATGAAGAGGAATGTATGTAGAGGAAAAATAGAACAAATGTTACTGTAAATGATAACCAAAAATATAGAACAAATAGTAACAAAAATTAAAAAATAAATAAATTATTTTCTAAATTAAATATTAAACGAACATGGACGTTGAGAAAAAATATCAAGAAACTACTACAACTACGTGAAACTAATATGGTAATTATAAAAGATAAGCAGCTATAGACGTTGACAACCACGTCTCTTTGCAGACCACATTTGCTCGGCAATTTGATCTCAAATGTTACTGTAAATGATAACCACACTATCGAATAGAGACTAGCAAGCAACTTTATTATATCTGATTCTCTCTGATGTTCTCTAGAAAAAAAAATAAGGTAGAAAGACTATTTATAATAGTATTTGAGAAGATTTATTTATTTAAACAACTATATATTGAGATAATTATGAGATAGACGAAGATAAGTTTGAATCTGATTTGACTACTTCATCTTGTTATCATGAACTCAAACAACTTCATAGCCACGTTATCACGTACGTTTTTTTTCCTAATTTTCCATAAATTTAATTTTTAATTAATAAATGTTTAATTTGTTTTCCTGTTTGTTTCTTATGAAATTTGGGAAGGAATAATTTTCTTCTACGGTTCCTCAAAAAATAAGAAATGATTAGGAATAGTGTGGGGTCCACATGTTACAACTTAGACAAAAAATTACTGTTAAATGGTAAAAAAAAAAAGGAACAATAAGGAACATGTTGTTCCTACCCATTCCTTTCCTAAAAGGTGGTCACCAATTGGAACCTTAATTGGAGAACTAAAACAGAGACCCGAGATCTGATACAGAGATTGGAAACAGTTATGTCTCTTAGCTGGTTGGGACCTCACCATCGATTTATTAAACTGACCATCATGACAAACGTGACTACATGAATCGGTTGATTCATGAATAAAATCTATAATAAAACATGTGTTTCTGTGAATTAACTAAACGATTATTATATGTGCATGACGAATACATAATAAGTTTGTGTCATGGATATATAAAACCATGTATCAATAAAGTATACAAACAGATACTAAATACACGAGCAATAATCGATGCATGAGATAAACAAACAATAAAGTATCGATCTCAATAATTAAACAATAGAGCACTAAAGCATGTGTCGATCATAGAATAATATAGTTATATAGATCTTAATAATTAAACGACTAAGCACTAAACAGTGCCGGCCCGATCAATTTGGGTGCCTTAAGCAAAATTAAAGCCTATAAATTTTTTTTTTTAAAATTAGATTTTTACCCTTAAAAAAATATTGTAGTTGTCTCTAAAAACCCACAATATTTTTAAAAGGCCCTACAAAAATTATTGTATATAAGAAAACTTAACAAATTTTTAGGTAAAAAGGCCCTCAAAATTTTGAGACCCTAATCGGTGGCTTCACTGGCTTGCCCTCTCCGCCGGGCCTGGCACTAAAGCATGAATGTATTAATGAGGTCTAAGTATTATGATGAGTAATAACACTTAGCTCGGTAGGAAACGAGACGGAGAGATAAGCGATATCGTTGAGGAACAAAGACGGCTAGGGTTTTGGTTTTTTGTGAGAGAAATTTAGGGTTTCGGGATTTTTAGCTTTTAGGGTGAGAAGCTATCGTACTGATAACGTGTTGTAAAACTGTGTAATCTTATTAACACATAAGAAAGTATATATATGAGTTTACACGGAAACACAAGAAGGAGATAAAACCTAATGGGCCTTGGGCCGGTTATGGAGTCCATCCATATGATTTATAACATAAACATGATTAATAACAAAAACCATAAATAATTACTAAATAATTATTCAAATATTAAACAAATAAATTTTATAGTGAAACACAAATAATTATTAATATTGAAAAATTAAAATGAAATAATGATTATTGTTTTTAGAATTATACCAGAATTGCACCAAAAGACCAGAGCCTAAAGAGATTTACTGTTTAAATAGATATTATAAAATGTTATGCATGGTATCATTCTTTAGTTATCTAAGGGTATTCTACAAAATGTTTGGGTTAATTTTAACAATTTTTCCAGCTTGAATGATATATAATTTTTTCACGTGTTTACGTTTTGAAATATTAGATTTAATTTTTTCAGTTAGAACATAAAAAAACGTTTATTTCTTTCTTTTAACAGTAAAACCTCTATAAATTAATAATGTTGGGACCATGATAATTTATTAATTTATAGTGATATTAATTTATTTATTTTTTGTCAACTTGATATTAATTTATCTATAATTAATAATTATTAGTTAATAGTGTAAATTAATATTTATTAATTTATAGAGTGTTTTGTTTTAATTTTAAGAAATTCTTCAAAACATATGAGTGAAAATAATTTGATCTAAATAAAAGAATTACTTTGGATGCTATAACTTCGGAAATTTTATACTTGAACATTTAATATTTAGAAAAACAATTTTTTAACACTAATAACAAAGATTATAGATGAATTCACATATACAAAAAATTATGTAACATAATGACATCAACTATTGTATTTGAATGTCCTATACGATTATTCAAATAAAAATTATACTTATTTAAATTTTGAAAACTTACAGAAAATTTTAGCTTTTTTATGAATAGAAATTCATTTTAAAAACTATTAAAAATGTATTATCTTTATATATATATATATATATATATATATATGTAAATTTACATGATTATTAATTTATGATATTGTTAATACAAAATTTTTACATAGGAATTCAAAAAAATATTATCTTATTAATTTAATAATCAACACGTTATTTCACACACACCACCTACCTACAACACACACCACCTATTGAACTACAAACATGTTAATAAAAAACTCTACGCTGTCCCTTTGAATTTCCTACCAATTATTTTCCCATTATGTTCTTCGCATTTCCTACGATTTTTCCTACGAAGGTCTGTTCGTAAGAGACGGGTCGGAAATATTCCCTCGAATTTCCTACCAATATTTTCCTTCCCGTTTCATTCGATATTCCTAAGAAATGGTTTCCCGTATGAATTTCGTAGGAATTTTCCTACGAAAATCTCACGGATTTCGGCGTAGGAAATATCTTTCGAATTTCCTACGAAAAATACGTTTCGTAACAAATGCGTAGGAATTTGATAGGAAATTTTGTAAGAAAATGCTATGTTTTCTTATAGTGAATTACACTAGCCCGACTTGGGACCGGCAAAATTTATTATTTTATCATATTTATTGTTGGGGTCGGGTTCCACCCCTTGGCGCCGAGCCAGACTTAGAACACTTCAGGAGTCTTTCAGAGATCATCTCGGGGCATCGCATCATTCACCTCGGGATATCTGTCTGATCGCTTTAGTATACCCGAGCCCAATTGCCTCGGGGGTACCCGAGCCCATCGCCTCGGGGATATCCTGAACAAGACATCGAAAGCACCCGAGCCCAATTGCCTTGGGGGTACCCGAGCCCATCGCCTCGGGGATATCCTGAACAAGACATCGAAAGCACCCGAGCCCATTTGCCTCGGGAGTACCCGAGCCTGGTCGCCTCGGGAGTTTCTGAGCCCATCACCTCGGGGACACCCGAAGAAGCCATCCTTGAATGCCCGAGCCAGTCCTTCTCGTGTACCCGAGCCGGTTGCACGAGCTCCCCGAGGCAAAGACTTAGTAAATATTCTTCTCTAAAGGTATCATTTCCAAGCAAGTTATCATTTCCGAAAAAGAAGGATCATTTCCGATAAACTCGGAAATGGTAAGGAAGAATCGCGAAGGATCAACTCAAATCAGGAAATCTTCCGGAAGACTCCGATGAATAAGGAAATTATCCTAATCCGCGATATTCTGGCCGACTTCAAGATAAATAGAAATCTTCCGAGAATATCGCTGGAGAGGCGGTTTATCACCCCTATATAAAGAGACTCAAGGCTCAAGCAAAGGGGAGGCAATATCGCTCTAGAATTTACACTACGCAAAGCTCTCACAGCACAAACATCTTTTCTTTTACGATAAAACTCTTGTACGATCAAAATCATCTTTTCATTAATAATATCAAGAACACCATCTTTGGTTATAATCGTTTCTGTTGTTCTTTGAGAATTCACGATTATCGTATCCCTAAAATAAAACCCTAGACAAATCTCGATTGTGTTAGTTTCGACTTCCACAGTTTGGCGCCGTCTGTGGGGATACTTTAGAATTGTCTTACCCTAAGACGCAGAACTCGATTACTGAAAAGGACGATGAACGAAGACGGTCGTCAGACGCCACCAGCTGGAGGAGGAATCCCGAACCCTCAAAATCCTCAAGCCGATCCAACGATCCTAGCGACTCTAGCCGAACTGAAAGATCTGATGGTTAAATTCTAGAAGAAAGTTGACGACCAAGAGAAAGCCAACCAAACCTTGGCGCAGCGAGTCGACGAAATCGCAACACGCGGGCAACAAAAAACCACACGTTTCCAAACTCGGCCACCACGAGCTCGGAGGGACTTGCCTGGCATCAACCCAACGAGACTCACGTTCGCGACACCGACCGGCAACACCAGAGTCGCAACCCGAGCCGACCCTGTCAGGCGCGAGAACCAGGATGATCCCACCAAGCCGGACGCAGTGGACTTGACGGACGAGCCAGATGATCTGCAAGACGAACGTACGCGAGCCGGAGCTAACTCCGCCGAGCGAACAGATCTCACTGATGATGAAGAAACTGAGGAAAACATAAGGTGGGCCGAAGAATCCGAAAGAGAAGACGAGCTAAGCAAGATCCGAGCCTCCCTAGCCAAGGCGGAAGCCGATATGAAGCTCGTCAAAACCCAGATACATAGCGTCTCGTCCTCCGCACCGAACATCGACCGAATTTTGGAAGAATCCCGGAATACGCCTTTCACCAAAAGAATTTCCGAAACGACGATGTCCAATCTGGGGAAGTTCAAAATCGATTCTTACAACGGATCAACCGACCCGAAATGCCACATTAAATCGTTCGTGATATCTGTGGCCCGAGCCAGGTTCAAGCCCGGCGAAAAGGATGCAGGTCTATGCTTACTGTTCGTGGAACACCTCAAAGGACCTCCATTAGAGTGGTTTTCAAGATTGGAACGAAACTCGATCGATAGTTTCGACGAGCTGTCGACATTGTTTCTTAAACAATACTCCGTGCTCATCGACCCCGGAACTTCCGACGCGGATCTGTGGTCTTTATCTCAACAACCCACCGAGCCGTTAAGAGATTTCCTCAAGACCTTCAAATCGACGCTAGCCAAGGTCGAAGGAATTACCGACGTAGCAGCTCTCTCAGCTTTGAAGAAAGCTCTCTAGTACAAGTCAGAATTCAGGAAAGAGTTGAACCTGTCTAAACCGACAACAATTCGTGACGCGCTGCATCGAGCCTCGGATTTCGTCGCCCACGAAGAAGAAATGGCGCTACTAGCAAAGAGGCACGAGCCGACGAAACAGTCGTCCCGAGCCGAGAAAACTGAGAAAGCCCAAGCGGCACCTCCAGTCCAGAAGAAGACGCGTGAGAGCAGTACGTATACGCATCACGAAGGGCGTAATTTCTCAGGATACCATAGCTACCAAATCGACACACCCCGAGGCCGTGGCCGTGGCAGAGGCCGAGGCCGTGGGCGAGGAAGAGAGTCCTTCACCTGGACAAGGGATCAGCCACCGAACAATGATCAGGAATATTGCGAACACCACAAAATTTTCGGCCATCATACCTCGAGATGCCGAAGCCTCGGAGCCAAGTTAGCAACCAAATTCCTAGCTGGAGAGCTCGGGACAAACGTTACTCTCAAGGACCTCGAGCCAGAACCGGAGCCCGAGCAGACCAATCCAGGGAGAGACCCCGAACCAAGGAACCAGGAGTCTCAGAAAAGAACCCGGGGGTCGGAAGACGAAGACCGAGATGGTACGCGGCAGAAGGTTCTTACCATAATGGGTGGATCACCTTACTGTCCTGACACCGTAGCGGCAATCAAAGCTTATCAACGCCGAGCCGAGACGCCTAGCAACTGGACAAGACGCTTCGATCGACCTAACGACGTGATCACATTCGAAGAAAGCCAGACAAACGGGCTCGACATGCCTCATAACGATCCAATCGTCGTCACATTAGCGATAGGAGACCACGATATTTATCGAGTGTTGATTGACACCGGCAGCACCATTGACGTGATCTTTCGCGAAACGCTCCAACGAATGAACATCGACATGTCACAGGTGGTTCCGACCCCGAGACCTATCCTCTGATTTTCAGGAGAAACTTTGATGACGCTTGGAACCATCCAACTACCAGTCCGAGTCGGCGGGGTAACAAAGATAGTCAACTTCTCAGTCACCGACCGACCTACCATCTACAACGTCATAATGGGGACTCCGTGGTTAAATCTAATGCGAGCTGTCGCGTCAACATATCATCTGTGTGTCAAATTCCCGACCCCTAATGGCGTGAAAACAATATGGGGCAGTCAGAAAAATTCTCGGATGTGTTTCATGGCAGCACACAAACTCCGAAACCCCGTCACCGAAGCGAAGGCTGAAACCAATCACAAGAAATCAAAACTTGGCCGGAGTGAAGAGAAGGCTATATCTAAACAGTTATAGCAATTACAGATCGAGGAGGCGCGCGAGGAGAAGAAGCCTACCTCGGATCCTGTAATCTCCATTAGCCTCGACGATGAACGGCCCGAACGATGCGTAGAAATTGGCAGCGACTTGAGCGAGGAAATCAAGACCGAGCTCATCTCATTCCTCAAAGAGAACATCAACACCTTCGCCTGGTCAGCTGAAGATCTACCTGGAGTGAGCATCGACATAATCTGCCACGAGCTGAATGTTGATCCATCTTTCAAGCCCATCAAACAGAAGCGAAGAAAATTGGGCCGGGATCGCGCAGATGCCGTGAACGCCGAAGTTGAAAAGCTCCTGAAGATCGGCTCGATCTCTGAAGCAAGGTATCCGGATTGGTTAGCAAATCCTGTCGTGGTTAAAAAGAAGAACGGCAAGTGGAGAGTCTGCGTCGATTTCACCGACCTGAACAAAGCTTGCCCTAAAGACAGTTTTCCGCTCCCACATATCGATCGTTTAGTGGAAGCAACCGCGGGAAATAAGTTGCTATCATTCATGGATGCTTTCGCAGGATACAATCAGATTCTCATGCACCCCGACGATCGCGAGAAGACAGCATTCATCACAGACCGAGGTATCTACTGTTACAAAGTCATGCCCTTCGGACTCAAGAACGCCGGCGCGACGTATCAGCGACTCATCAACAGGATGTTCTCCGAACAGCTCGGGAAGACGATGGAAGTTTATATCGACGACATGTTAGTCAAATCCCTTGAGGAAAGCGATCACATAGCCCATCTACGCGACTGTTTCCGTCAGCTCAACAAACACAACATGAAGCTTAACCCGGCAAAATGTCGTTTCGCGGTAAAGTCTGGAGAATTTTTGGGATATCTCGTAACTCACCGAGGCATCGAGGCAAACCCGAAGCAGATCGATGCTCTACTAAACATTCCCTCACCGCAGAACAAGCGCGAAGTCCAACGTCTCACCGGGAGAGTCGCAGCCTTGAACCGATTCATCTCGCGATCCACTGACAAATGCCTAGCTTTCTACGATACTCTGCGCGGGAACAAGAAATTCGAATGGACCGATCGCTGCGAAGAAGCTTTCCAGGAACTGAAGAAATATTTGGCTAATCCACCGGTGTTAGCGAAACCAGTCCCGGGCGAGCCGTTATTCCTATACATCGCAGTCTCTGACACGGCTATAAGCGGAGTCATAGTCAGGGAAGACAGAGGGGAGCAGAAGCCGATTTTTTACGTCTCGCAAACTTTCACCGACGCGGAAACACGCTATCCGCAAACTGAAAAGCTCGCCCTCGCCGTAGTAATGTCAGCGCGGAAGCTACGGCCATATTTCCAGTCTCACTCGATTGTCGTCATGGCGCCCGTATCGCTCCGAACCATCTTGCACAGTCCAAGCCAATCGGGACGCTTAGCCAAGTGGGCAGTAGAACTCAGCGAGTATGACATCGAATACAGAAACAAAACATGCGCGAAATCTCAAGTCCTGGCCGATTTCATCATCGAGCTGCCAACAGAGAACGTCCGAGAAGAGTCACCCAACGCTGTTTGGATCCTCCACGTCGACGGCTCATCCTCAAAACAAGGTTCTGGCGTCGGAATCCGCCTCGCATCACCAGAGGGTGAAATCCTTGAACAATCCTTTCGGCTAAATTTCGACGCGACTAACAACGTGGCTGAGTATGAAGCGCTGATAGCAGGACTTAAGCTGGCGCGGGGACTTAAGATCAATAAGCTGCGAGCCTTTGGCGACTCCCAACTCGTGGCTAATCAACTCAATGGAGAATACGCGGCTCGCGACGAACGAATGGAAGCGTATCTTGCTCTCACGCAAGACTTGGCGAAACAGTTCGGAGAGTTTGAGCTGACCAGAATCCCACGAGGTGAGAACACATTGGCCGATGCCTTAGCAGCTCTAGCTTCAACCTCCGACCCAAATCTGAAGAGGATCATACCGGTTGAGTTCATCGAAAAGCCGAGCATTGAAGATAATAGCAAGGATCAAGTTCTAACAGCTCGGGAGACAGAGGAACTAGAAGAAATGGACATCGAACAACTAGACCAGCAAACTACGGACGCAACCGAGCCCGAATACGGGAGCGACGCCAAATGGATCGGAGGCATCCGAAGCTACATTGCCGATGGAGAAGTTCCTACTGAAAAGTGGGCAGCTCGGAAGCTTAAGGCCAAAGCGGCTCGGTATACTCTGATCGACGGAGAGCTCTTTAAATGGCGATTTTCTGGTCCTCTCCTTATCTGTGTCGAAGGAAACGAAGCTCGCAGAGTCATGGAAGAAGTTCACGGTGGATCTTGTGGAAACCATTCTGGCGGAAGAGCTCTTGCTATAAAGATCAAACGCCACGGATATTTCTGGCCGACGATGGTCAAAAACTGCGAGAAATTTTCTCAACGGTGTGATAAATGCCAGAGGCACGCACCAACCATTCATCAACCCGCCGAGCTCCTCTCTTCCATCACTTCGCCTTATCCGTTCATGCGATGGTCCATGGACATCATCGGACCTCTACACAACTCCAAACAGAAGAAACTCGTCCTCGTACTAACAGACTACTTCTCCAAATGGATCGAGGCAGACTCCTACGCCAGCATCAAAGACGCGCAGGTCGAAAACTTCGTCTGGAAGAACATCATATGCCGCCACGGGATACCTTATGAGATCGTTACAGACAACGGATCGCAGTTTATTTCGGCTCGGTTCGAAGGATTCTGCGAGAAATGGGGAATTCGCCTCAGCAAATCTATGCCTCGGTATCCCCAGGGGAACGGATAGGCCGAAGCGGCAAACAAGACGATTCTCGACGGAATAAAAAAGCGCCTCGACGCAAAGAAAGGCCGCTGGGCCGACGAATTAGAAGGAGTACTCTGGTCACACAGAACCACGCCCCGGCGGGCCACGGGAGAAACACCATTCGCCCTTGTCTATGGCACGGAGTGTGTGATTCCCACCGAAGCCGAGATCCCGGGACTAAGAAGACGTTTTCTCCCCGAGCAGGAAAATTCTAACACTCAGATGATGCTAGACGAGCTGGACTTAATTGACGAAAGAAGAGATTCGGTTTTGGTCCGAATGCAGAACTATCAGAATGCAACGGCTCGGTATTACAACTCTCACGTTAAACATCGCCGTTTCCACGAAGGAGATCTCGTACTGCGCAAAGTTTTCCAGATTACCGCCGAGCAGAACGCAGGCAAACTCGGCGCGAATTGGGAGGGACCTTACACGATCGCAAAGGTAATCCGTCCCGGCGTCTACGAACTCATCAACATGAACGGTAAAGCGGTACCTAGATCCTGGAACGCAATGCATCTAAGGAAATATTACCACTAAAAACCTAAGGTACGCATGTACTCGAACTACGGGGTGGCTTGATCCCTGAAAAGGGTACGTAGGCAGCTCGTCCTCGGACGAGTTCAGCTACCCCCCCTAATTAAAAAAGGGGGGAGTGGGTCCGTATACTTATATACTCCCACTAAATTTTTTTTCAAATTCCCTAAGTTTTTACCCTTCGGATTATCAATCTTATCCACCTCGGAGATTTTAACGGTCATCTTATCGATCTATAAAGCTAAAAGTTCGTTCGGACGATGGCCACGTCCTCGGATAGAAAAAGCTCTTTTCACCGCCTCGGTTACAGCGCGCTATATAAACGGTCGAGACGATTCGGTCGGAGATATCCTACCATAGAGAAATAGTCTTCAGAAAACCCAGTCGACTTCAACACTGGTACCCCAGTCCGCTTCTTAGCACTGGCTTCGACTATATCAGCTCGGGTCGCAACCGATAAAGATTAGTCCTACTTAATCAAAACCCAGTTATCCTAACACTGGTGCACGATTCATTTCGCGTTCGGCTCGAAAGATAAGACGTTTGGATTTAACTTCTTGACGACCAATTCTCAAATTCGGTTAACTTAACACCGGTGCATGATTCGATTCGGAAAAATGTTTTAAGAAAAATACTTGGACATAATATTCAAGGGATAAAGCCATCCAGGCGTGTCTTACAAAAAGAGAATAAAAAGACATCTCGAGATCAGATCGAATCTTGGTTAACCGGCGAAACTTGAGCTACCTCGGTACCTCGGTTCGAACCCGACTGGTCGGCAACACCTATCGCAGCCGCGGCACCCTCTATCGAACGATTTCCGAAGCTTTCGTCGACAGAATCCGGGGAAACCGGAGGAAGCTTCAAGTCTTCTCGCAGCTCGGTCCCGAGACGGACGTACTCATCCTCAGCATCCCCATACTCAGTCGTCCATTGAAGGACCTCGGCTTTCTCATCCTCCACCTTTTTCCCTTCCTCCAGCTCGGCTATCAGCTCAGCATTGGCCCGCGTTTGCACCAAGTACATATAGCGCGTGGACACCTTCCCGTACTGGTCCATCTTTGCCTCGATAGCCTTGATCTTCTCGGCAAACTCCCTTTTGGCCGCCTTCCACTCTCTGATAACCTCCTTCTCCCGGAGAGCCTTCTCTTCGGTAAATAACCGATGAAGGCGTGCAATCTCGGCCTCGAGCTTTCTCCGAGTTTGCAGGCTATCCTCCGAAGCCTTCAACCGCTCCACCTTCTCGGCCTTGGCCGATGCCTCGGCCTCTTGTTTAGCCGCCATCGCCTCGGAAACCTTAGCCTCTACTTCGGCCCGGGAGATCTCAGATTTTTCACGAGCAAGCTCGGATTTCCGAGCTCCAGAATCGTAGGCTCGGACCATGGAATTCATCAAGTTGAAGGCCTGCAATAGAACGAGAATCGTCAGCAAACACATACGGAAACAATAGAAAAACACGCAAGGAACGAATCTATACCTTCAGAAATCCAGCAGCAGTCTCACGATAGTTTTGTGCCTCCAGCAAGGCCTCGGGAGCAGGAAGCGGCGGACCCGAACAAGAAGCGATAAGATTAGCCGAAGCTATCTTATCCTTATAGATGGGAACTTCACCGCGGCTCCTCTTTTCTTTTCTGCGTCCTCCCGAGCTATCGCCTCGGGGCCTTTTCCCTTTTGCCTTAGCCTTCGCCTCGGCACCCAAAGCTACAATCGCCGAAGCCCCTGCTGCGGCGGGAACTTCCACATCCGGCCGAACATCACCAGAGGCCTCGGGCCTGGACAAGTCTGCAGTGACCCGAATCTCCTCAGTTGCCTCGGCACCATCGGCAGCCTGCGGATCAATGTTAACTTCAGGCATAGTTGACGGACCGAAAGTCGCCTCGCAAACCCTTTTCTCCTCGGCCGCCTTTCTTTCGGCAGCTTTCTTCGCCCTCAAAGATTGCGCAGCTCCTTGCATTTCAATAAGGTGATCGAGACGGTGGTCGGATGATTCTGAAGAAGACTGGCAGGGAGCTCCGTGCAACAGACGCAAGGCTCTCTCGATTCTCTCCTGGGAGAAGTGCTTCGTCCAGTCGCACTTCCGAGCAATTAGTTCGTCGTGGAGATCTAGAAAACCTTCGAGAATGTCTTCGAGAAACGACGGGTTCCGATCTGCATGAACAGGAAAAACGGTTAGTAAAAAGTTTGAAGCGAAACAAGACAACAAATACGGCTTCGGGCGTAGTACCGATTTGTCTCCACTTTCCAACGACTTTCCCTAAGTAGTCCTCGTGGACACTATACTCAGTTAAGGCTACGAAGAAGAAGTGGTCGGTATATTTTTCATCCTTGCTCGGGAAACCGCCGATAACCCTCCTATTTGGCCTCGGAGATATGTAAAACCTCTCGACAGGGCCCGGTATGCGCCGGATCTCTAGGAGATTCCTCAAGTGGCTTAGGTCAACCAGATTGACCGTCTCGATACTTCGGACTAAAATCCCCACTAGATGCCGCAAGCCTCGGGTCGTTATCTGGGATAAAGCAATCTTGTACGACCACAGAAACGCCAAAATCGGCCTCGGGATTGGAAGCCAAAGGTAGCAATGATAGAAGAACCCCTCGTAAAGGGTAAAAAACCCCTCGGGTGGATCATCGGCTTGCTCATTTGGAGTCGGAAGTCTCAGCTCAACCCCCTCACTAAAACCAAACCGAGCCTTGAGATCCCGAAGGGAATCCTCCGTGCATAAAGTAGAACCCGGGGGATCAGGTTTCCTGGCCTTCTTGGCTCGTTTTCTCTTCTGTTGACCCTTGGCTGCTTGGACTTTAGCTTGAAGCAACCTAGCCGCCTCGTCAGAATCGTAGTGAACTTCCTCGGCCTTAACAGGAAGTAGAGGTGCCTCGGGGGCACTTCGCCAGCACGATACTCCAGCCTCGCCAGCTGCTGGAGGATGGATCCTCCTCCTACTCAAAGTCGCCTCGGGATCATCAGGCAAATCCTGATCCCGAGCCACATTCGCAATCGCGTCTTCCCGAACGACAAAACAGCTCGGGTCTTCTTCCCGAGAAGCCGACTCTGCGTCACTACCACGGTACAACACGATCTGATTATCCGCGGTATCCACCTCGGGGTCGCTCGAGGAACTCCAGACCATCTTTCTCTTGTAGACGGGGAGAAGAGTGTCACCTCGGGGCGAGTCACTGGAATCAGAGAGGGACATTTTCTGGCTCGGGAGATTGAAGAAGTTGATCGGAGGAATGAAATTTGATAGATCGGAGAAATCAACCTAGACCTAATGACGGTGGCGCTACGACGGAAGTATTAACGGAAAAAGTAGAAAATGCAAGAAATCAAGATCAGAGAGAAGAAAACGAACCTTGAAAAATTTCCTTTGCGATTGCGAAATGAAAAAACGAGTCGAAAGCTTAGCATTTATAGAGATTTAGGGCGCGTCGGGTACGGACGAGCCAAATAAAACACATCGAATCCGCGTCTGAGGCGCGTCGGGCACAAACGAAGTAAGTAGGATACTTCGCATCCGCACGAGTCTCGGGAATCAGCGAAGGGACCTTTCCACTTCTCGAGAAGGAATCCCAACCGTCACACGCCAAGAGAAGATGAAACAACAGAAGAATTCGAATCGCCAAAAACTTTAAAGGGACCGAACTGTTCAGAGTAAACGGCTCGGCCTAGATGTCATAAAGCTCATCACGCTTGGTTATCCAAACTAACGAGCTGGGGGGCTAACTGTTGGGGTCGGGTTCCACCCCTTGGCGCCGAGCCAGACTTAGAACACTTCAGGAGTCTTTCAGAGATCATCTCGGGGCATCGCATCATTCACCTCGGGATATCTGTCTGATCGATTTAGTATACCCGAGCCCAATTGCCTCGGGGGTACCCGAGCCCATCGCCTCGGGGATATCCTGAACAAGACATCGAAAGCACCCGAGCCCAATTGCCTCGGGGGTACCCGAGCCCATCGCCTCGGGGATATCCTGAACAAGACATCGAAAGCACCCGAGCCCAATTGCGTCGGGAGTACCCGAGCCTGGTCGCCTCGGGGATATCCTGAACAAGACATCGAAAGCACCCGAGCCCATTTGCCTCGGGAGTACCCGAGCCTGGTCGCCTCGGGAGTTTCTGAGCCCATCACCTCGGGGACACCCGAAGAAGCCATCCTTGAATGCCCGAGCCAGTCCTTCTCGTGTACCCGAGCCGGTTGCACGAGCTCCCCGAGGCAAAGACTTAGTAAATATTCTTCTCTAAAGGTATCATTTCCAAGCAAGTTATCATTTCCGAAAAAGAAGGATCATTTCCGATAAACTCGGAAATGGTAAGGAAGAATCGCGAAGGATCAACTCAAATCAAGAAATCTTCCGGAAGACTCCGATGAATAAGGAAATTATCCTAATCCGCGATATTCTGGCCGACTTCAAGATAAATGGAAATCTTCCGAGAATATCGCTGGAGAGGCGGTTTATCACCCCTATATAAAGAGACTCAAGGCTCAAGCAAAGGGGAGGCAATATCGCTCTAGAATTTACACTACGCAAAGCTCTCACAGCACAAACATCTTTTCTTTTACGATCAAACTCTTGTACGATCAAAATCATCTTTTCATTAATAATATCAAGAACACCATCTTTGGTTATAATCGTTTCTGTTGTTCTTTGAGAATTCACGATTATCGTATCCCTAAAATAAAACCCTAGACAAATCTCGATTGTGTTAGTTTCGACTTCCACATTTATTAATTTATAGAGGTTTAACTGTATATAAGTTGTCTCATCTCATGGCCTAATCTGACCAGATTTTTCAAGTTTACAAAAATCCAATGGTTAATAAATGAAAAAGGCTTAGAATCAACACCACATTTGCGCCTACCAAAAAAAAATAATAGCCTACCAAAAAAAAAAAACACCACATTTGCAATAATATTATAACTAGATGATAACAATTAACACACCGCCCTATCTGTGGAAATAATCAATACTTCATCTGTTTCAAAATATAAGACGTTTTACTAAAGAACATGCAGATTAAGAAATATCCACTTTTAAAAATTCAACCAATCATGAATGAGACTGCATAAAATAAATAATCATAAAATATTAAATTAATATATAATTTGCATAGAAACTTGAAAACGTCCTACATTTTGAAACAAAAATAATACCTCAAAACGTCATACATTTTGAAACGGAAGGAGTATTATTAAGAATACTAGGTCGAAACCCGCGCTCCGCCGCGAGATATTTTAAATGATTTTTTTCAAATATTGAAGATATTTAGAATTTGAGAAATGATTTTAAGTAAATATTTAATATTTAAAATAATTTGAAGGCAAAAAAGGAACCAAATCAAATTGGAATGTTAAACCGAGACCAAACCATAAATCAGTTTACTATTATGATAAAATTTGTATCCCGAAAAAATCAGAAATCGATCATTTTTTCTGGATAAACAGATGAACAAAAGAGAGAGATGGACTAGATAAACAGTTAAACGGAGGAAAAAAAAGACCTTTGCTTTCATATCTAAAAGACCTTCACTAATGACAGTCAATAAGAGACGACTGCTTCACTGTGTGTCTAAATGAGTTTCTATCGCCGGAGTGCGGCGGAGCTATGGCGGTGTTCCGCAATCGAACTCTAAATCTCCTACGTCTTCTTCTCAGCGATTGATGGAATTGGAATTTGAATTCAGTGCCCACAAGTAAATCTCTTTTTTTTTTTACTCAAGTTTCCGTTTTGTTTTCTCCGATTTGAATATATCGTCGATGCAATCGTTGAGCTTTCATTTTTTGACAAAAGTTATGATATTTGGTTCGATTGGACTTATATGTATATGGACATGCCATAACTGTATAGAACTCATGACTTAGATACTTGAGAATATGTTATATGGAATGATTATCTTTGATTTTAATGTTCCATATGCATACTTGATTCATGTGTTGAAGAGGCGTAAAATGCTAAGATCTTTGTTTGTTTGTTTTTTAGAATTTGAAAATTGAAATTTTGTTTTATTATAGGAGTGTAGAACGTTACTCAAATGATTTTTAGTCATTCATTAAGATCCATGATAACGTTGAATAAATATGATAATATTTTATTGCAATAGTTCTTATTTAATTCGATTTGTATCCAGTTTTATCCAAAGAGTAAACTTTACAAGTAAATTGAAGTCCAACAACCATATTCTAAAACATTAAGCCCATATGTTAGAGCCCAAGAACAAATTGGATAACAATAAAAAAAAACAAGAAGAATGATTATTGGCCAAAAAAATCTGTTGTGTATTAATCCAAATGTTTTCACTAGATGATGATTTTAATGATTTGTTATGCCCAAAACACTCCAAAAAGCTGATGTGTTAGCACTGGAGAGAAACCTTAGTGTTTTTATTGTATTGATTGATGAATAGATAATATAAATGTTTATCTAATGTATTTCAGAATTTAATAAAGTATATTTTAAAAAGAAATTTATCACTCAATAAAAGTGAAACCAATTAAATTTATAAATAAAAAATTAAAAAATTCTTTTTGTGAAAATATTTTTAAAGATATGCAATAATTAAAATTTATGTTTATTTGTAACTTTATCTTTTACCCTTTAACTTTAACTCTTTAAGTAAGTAATAAAAATCATTAAAATAAAAATTAATGGCATTGGATATGAATAATAATAAACTTAAGATTTTTTATTAAAAATACTTACCTTTTCATAAATAGTAGATTTCATTCCATTTTAAATTATTTATGTTATTCAATCTTAATTAGAGAAAAAAACAATTAATGCTACCATGGTCGAGAAACTATTTAAGCAGCATCGTTACAGACTTAGAACATATTATCTTACACAACGTATTTGCTCCACCGTAGGAAGTTTCACAAAGAAAAAGCTTCGCTACTTCTCGTTTTCTACTTTCCATCTCAACCTTGTCGATCAAGTCATCTCCTAGATAAGTTAAAGTTTCTTCGATTGTTAGAAGACCCTCAAATTTACCAATGGATCTGAAGAAGCCGAGTGCTCGAGGTGAAGAAAATGTCCGCTCTCCCATTTGTTGCATCATGGGTCATATCGATACTGGTAAAACAAAGATGTTGGATTACATCATAGGAAGAAATGTACAAGAAGGCGAGGCTGGAGGTACCACTCAAAAGATTGGTGCAACATATCTCTCAGCGAGAAACATCCTAGAGAAGACCATGGAACTGAAATCCGATGCAAAACTCAACGTGCCAGGTCTATTGTTTATCGATACACCTGGTTATGAGTTCTTCATGAATCTTCGTTCAAGAGGTTTAAGTTTGTGTGACTTTGCAATTTTGGTGGTTGATATAATGCATGGGTTTGAACCACAAACTATAGAATGTCTAAATCTTTTGAAAAAGAGGAATATAGAGTTCATTATTGCATTGACTAAGGTAAAAGTACTGCTTGTGATTTTTTGTTCTGTGGTGTAAATTAATACTTTTAGGGTAAATAAAAATTTCAACCTACTTATAGGTGGATAGGCTATATGGATGGAAAACTTGTGAGAATGCTCCTATCATGAAGGCAATGAAGCAACAAACTAACGATGTTAGAAATGAATTTAACATGAGGCTGAATGAGGTAAGTTATTCGTATATAGTTTCTTATCTATGGTTAGAGGTAGCCATAAGATTTCGGTTCTTCGGGTCGGTTCAGTTCGGTTATCGGTTAACAATTTATTTTGGAGAGAGATGTCAAAATCATGCGAAAATAAATTCGGTTCGGTTTGATTCTGTAATTTGTTTTAAGTTTACCAAGGCTAAATTCATTTTTTAGTTTAATTTGGGTAATTTGGTTCGGTTCGGTTATACTTTGAGCTATCACTTTGGTACATAATTCTTCAAATAATTATGTTGTTTCATTGGTGTTCCAGATTATAGACCAGTTTAAGGATCAAGGAATCAACACTGAGCTTTATTACAAGAATAAAGAAATGAGAGAAACTTTTAGTATTGTTCCTACTAGTGCTATTAGGTATATGAGTCTCTCTTTGTTTATTGTTTGTAATTTATCCTAAATAGTTGCGTAACTTTGGTTCTTGATATTTCAGTGGAGAAGGCATCTCAGATCTCTTGTTGTTATTGGTTCAATTGTCTCAGAAAACAGTGGTTGGAAAACTTACATATGTTGACAAAGTGCAGGTCTCTCTCCTTTCTCTTTTAGGTAACACTTGTTTCTGCATTACTTCAGCATGTTTGATTCTGATCCTTTTCTTGAAACTGTTGAACAGTGTATTGTCCTTGAGGTCAAAGTCATGGAAGGATATGGTACAACGATTGATGTTGTGTTGGTAAACGGTGAACTCCATGAAGGTGATCAAATCGTCGTTTGTGGTCTACAGGCAAGTAAAAACTTATGATATATCCAAACTCAAACAAGTTACATAGAACTTAGAAAAGTGATCTTATTTCTTTCTTATATTTCAGGGACCTATTGTCACAACGATTAGAGCATTACTGACTCCTCATCCAATCAAGGAGTTACATGTGAATGTACTTATTACTGTTATTCCTTAAATATATTATATAGTTCATGCAAATACCATCTTACGTACTTTTTCTATACACAATGAGAATTATTCTTGGTCTGATATTTCAGGGTAATCATGTGCATCACGAAGTAATTACAGCTGCACAGTGTATCAATATTATTGCCCAGGTGACTAGACTGACGCTACAATAATCTTAGTATAACCTTTAGTTTTAAATGATCACATTCTGAATATCATTTCCCATTTTTGGGTTATGTTTAAAAGGGCCTTGAACACGCAATTGTTGGTACCACCTTGCATGTGGTTGGACCTGATGATGACATCGAAGCAATTAAGGAGTTGGTTATGGAAGATATAGAGTCAATTTTGAGCAGGATTGACACAAGTGGTGAAGGAGTTTATGTACAAGCGTCTACATTAGGGTCTTTGGAAGCATTGCTTGAATTCTTGAAGTCCCCAGCTGTGAAGTTACCTGTTGGTGGTATTGGCATAGGGCCTGTGCAAAAGAAGGATATAATGAAGGCGGGAGTAATGCTCGAGAGGAAAAAGGAATTTGCTACAATTTTGGCTTTAGACGTGAAAGTGACTACAGAGGCTCGTGAACTTGCTGACGAAATGGGAGTTAAAATCTTATGCGCTGATATAATGTATCATTTATTTGATCAGTTTATGCATACATATATAGTTTGAATACTAGATTTTTCAAAGAGCTTCGAATGTTCTTTGGAGTCAAACAAAAATTTCTTGCTAAAATATGGAACACCATCGATATTTATAGGAATTTATATTTAATCTTCGGATGATCTTATAGTGGCAATAATCATATGTTTCTTATTAGGATCCAAAAAAGTTGACATCAACTAAAAGCTTTGAACCGAATTTGTTTTTTTTTTTTCAAATTCTGGCAAGGTAAGGTTTGTAGAATAATAAGATTGTTAGTGTATCTTTAGAATGCGGCCGCATGCATGATTAACGAGAGAATCAAAATTTATGTTGAAAAATGTCGTAAAACATAAATGAAGAAAGGATAAATGGTCTAATATGAGATTGTGGTTATCAGTATAAGTGTAAATGTCTTTCGGAAGGTGCAAATGTCGAGATAGTATCGGTATTAGTGTAAAAGCCCTCTCTAGAAACTTAAGGTCATTGTGAGTATATGTTTTCAAAAAGTGTTTCTAGAAAATTTTAATGCGCAAAAAAAAGTCTTCAATAATTACATTTTTTGATAAGTGATTGCTGGTGTCGGATCTCGGACCTAACTTGCTTAGGGCCTAACTTGCGTAGGGCCACGAATTCGGATTGATTAACTCGGGACCAGATGTTTGAAGATGGGCTTTTTACATTATGTCGAAATCAAGAAGGACGGCCCATCAAATCCCAAATCGAGACGATAGCTGTTAGATTCGGGGTAACGTTCGAATCTTCCGAACTAAAAGAAAAAGCGCTGATTGTGGGTTTAACCGTTACCTCGGGAGGATCACGAAAGTAACGGCTAATATGTAGTCAATGCTAATCAAGTAGGGAGTAAAGGCAGAAGATTCGAGCCCTGGTAGTATAAAAAGGATAGGTATTATATTACCACATGACGAAAGATTTTTGTAACATAAATGATAAACACGATCGATACAATTCTCATTTTATGCTTTTTGTTAGCTTTACGATTCAATATTACTTATCTCACAAGGTTGAGAACCCCAAACCTTTCACGAATATTTAAGTGCGAATTTCGACATCCACATTTTGGGAACTTTCAGTCTAAATACCCTAGAGTACCTATTGAATCACTATGGCAATTGACGGAGATCAAGCCTCCACGCTCGATGAGATCAAGAAATTGTTGAAGGATTTGGCCGACAAATCAGACTAGCAACAGCGCTAGTACCAATCTCTCAAAGAAGTTTGTCTCGGTTGAGGAGCAGTGCAATCCACAACTAGTTGTCCTCACTACAGGTTTCTCCGAACTCAGGAAAGCTCACAACGCCTACGCCAATCGGGTTGACACTCTTTCTACAAGAGCCTTGAGAACCTCGGAATCAAGGGGACACTTGAATTTCTTAGACCCCATTCGTCCGAATCCTCAAGTATCTCAAACCATTCCTAATTCAGAGATGCTAGCACCGTCTTACACTCCTATTAGCTCCCAACTGAGGGGTAAAACTGGTAGAAGCTCTACACCTTCGCTCGTGTTTCACGTACCTTTTCTTTCTGGAGGTGTGAATGCTTCCACACTAGGAGGATTCCTAAGGACTCCTAGTCTCCTTGGATCAGGAGCCTGACCCTCGTACCCATCCTCCAGACTACAAAGCAATTTTCCACCGATCAGCCCAAAACTTCAAAGTATTCAGAACGAGATCAAGTCAATTAACTCTAGAGTTTACCAGACCACCAGCTCTGCTATTGAAGTGAACATAGTAATTGAGGATACAAGGAGAATCTCTTTTACACCTCACATTTCTATGTTGCGAATTTGCGATACTTGAGAATAAAGCTTCGGAGCTATGATGGGAAAGGGGATCCGAAGTCCCATTCTAAATTGATGAGAGACGCGTACGCATGAAACTACACGAGGAAGATGCAGGGTGCTGCAAATTGTTTGTCAAAAATCTTTCCAGACCAGCTCTCCTCTAGTTCACTTACCTAGAAGAGGGATCTATTGATAACTTTATCTAGTTATCAACGATATTTATTAAGTAGTACTCTATGTTCATTCTGCACACAGTCACTAATGCCCACCTATAGAATCCTTCTCAGGCTGCGAATGAGCCGCTTTGGAAGTACATCGTTTCATTCAAAGAAAATCATGTTCCAGATTCCAGAACTATCAAACTCAGCGACATTGTCTGCCCTAAAAAATGGGCTTTGGCACGAGTCATGTTTCTGCGAGGAACCGACCGTCAACCGACCCGTAACAATCCAAGACGCATTTCATCAAACTTCAAATAGATTAATGCTGAAGAAAAGCAGGCAACTCTTGTTAAAAAATTCAGGTTTATTGAATGCTTGACGGTGTTGAGGAAATTTGGATATCAGTTGCACGATTAAGAAGATCATGGAGGCTGAAGTATAAGCTCAAGATGAAAGTATATATATTGAAGTCTTTTTAATCGATATTTAAAAGGAGGAATTGTAAGAGACGAGTGCAAAGTCTTGCAAGAACTGTCTCAAGTTTCTTCACTTCTAGACGGGTAAACTGCTAAGCATAAAGCATGTTGATTTAGTATTAACAACTGAAAAAACATCCGGGAAATGACGAACGCAGAGGGAACAAACTACATTAACAAACAAGAACTAGTAAAGTTCTGACTCACCTATTTGCATCATAAGAAGAAGGTACATCTAAAGGAAGCTCATGAGTCATGAGTATATAAGGGGAATATTCATATTGATCTCTAAGGGTTTATGATAAGTTAAGTTGCATAGAGTGTTTTTCAGGAGAATATATAAGAATTCAAATGAAGCAGAGAAAAGTGTGCAAACGAAGATCAATTAAAATCACCTATAAATGTGTAGTGACAAGTATGAGAAGGATATGTTTAATTAATGATGTGTGTAGATTAGTCATTACAAAATTATGAGGGGAGATAAATTTTAGAGCGAGAAGCTTTGGAGAATTATGTCTCTAAGTTGTGGTTGATGTTTTACTATTTTTGTTGTACATCGTTCATACTTGTACAATGTAGTTCATAGTTTTACTATATAAAACCTATCAGTGTAAGATGTATGCGCCAAGATAAGACTACAAACAAGAAGTATTGTTGAGTGGTATAAAAGAAGAGAGAGTACATTTCATAGTCTCAGGAATATCACATGATAGTGGATGTGAGACAAGTTCAAAAGAGCTTAAAGTATTTCAAATTTGTTAGTGTGAACGTTTTGCTGATTTAAAAGGGTTTGATCAAGTTTAATTTGTGCAAATAAATTTATTTCAAAATAAGTTAGGCAACATGTTCTCTTCATAACAAAAGCGGTGCAAAGTGATGTTCAAAGTTCAAACAAATCACTATAAGTACAATCTTTGATTAAAAACATATTTACCACTAATATTCGAAAAAATTAAGCATATGTGATCCAAGGGTGTGTGCATATGATTTAAGTGAGACTTTGATTCAAAGCTCAGTGTACATGAGGTGGATCAAAAGGCCGACAAGAGAAATAATCTATAAAAGTTTAAAGGTATCCAGGCTATGAATGAAACAAAAGGATCATTAGAACAAAAACTTTGAGAGATAGTAAAGACACAAAATCGGGATTAGACAAGAATACGTCATGGAGATTTATGGATACTAACTCTCACACATGTAAACTGTTGGGGGTCTCACGACTTCATCCATGCCTCAAGTTTTTTCCAGGACATGGAAATGTTGAACTTTCCTCTCAACAACAGTGTTAACACACTGACTGAAATGAGCAGTATCAGTCACAACACACGAATACTAGCTACCGTTAACTTAAACTCTTGTAAGCACGACTCATTGTTAAAACCTAAAAACCTATAAACAAAACCTAACAAAGAATTGGAACCTGAGGATAATACTCACTCGCCATGAAATCACCATATTTAAGTCCAACCCAGGCATATATCTCCGTCGGCGGGATAATTGTTGGAATAGATTTCTTTTCTAATCAAGAAAATGGAAATTCTCAAGAAAAGAAAATTCTCAGTTGGAATAAGCTTATTATCTTCATTTCTTGAATTTCAACTTTTCTTGATTAGAAAACTAATATACTCCAACAATTATCCCGGTGAAGATATTTACCTGGTTGGACTTGAAATGTGTTGATTTCATGGCAAGTGAGTCTTATGATTTATCGGATTCCAATTCGATTTGGGTTTTTATTTCTAAGTTGTAACAGTGAGTCGTACTTAAAAACGTTTAACTTAACGGTTAACTGGTATGAGATGATGTGTTTGATAATGCTCATTTCACTCAGTGGATCAACACTATTGTTAAACGGAAAGTTCAATATTTTCATAACTTGGACAAAATTTGGGGGCTGGATGAAGTGGTGATACCTCCAACACTTTATAAGTGTGAGAGCTTGGTATCCTTATCTCGGTGACGTATACTTGCCTAATCTCAAGTTTGTGTTTTTACTTTCTCTCAAAGTTATCGTTTTACTTGAAGTTAAGTCTCAAAATTTTGTGTTAAAAGAAGTGATATTGTAATATTTGATGGCTCGGGAATGGATGATTGCTTTGACGATTTTGTTCATTGATGGTTGATCAAGTGCTTGGATCTTGGAATCGTCATCGGATTCTCAAGATATATGAGTGTGGTGGAAACTGTAAAGCAAGTGGAGGGTCCAACACAACCTTACTCAATTGTCACTTGTAAGGCCGTAAGTAGTTACTAATTAGTCACCAGGGTTGGACACGGGACGGGTATCCTTAAATTTTGAGATATCCTTTACTCGACATGATCCTTACAAGTAGTAAAAGAAATTTACTCTTACTCGATCATCTAATAACGGGTACCCGGTAAAAATCGCTGACCCGCTATATATCTGACATTTTACCCTTACCCGCTATATATCTGACCTTTTACCCGTACCCGCATATTTATTGATAATTATGTATAAAAATATTTTTCGTAGTTGCATAATAATTTCATATTCCAAAACATAAATATTTATTTTTTAAAAAAAAAGAAAGAACTCAAAAATATATGCACTATATAATTGAAAAAAATATAAAATTATATACTTAGGCTTTAACTTCCACTCTATGATATATTTATAAAATTTTAGTAGTATTAAAATATACTAACAAAGCCTTATTAGTCACCAACAAAAAGGATAAAAGGGTCTATCTACTTCTTTTGTTCTCTGCTACCAGAGAAACTATTTACTAACTTCAAACAAAATGATATTTAACTTATCTAATAATTTTTATATAATCACCTTATATTATATATACATATATATTCATACAAATAATATTTTTCTACGAACCTATATTCGTAAAATCATACTTAAAACGAGAATTAAATTAAAATTAATATTTTTTGAAGTATAGAAATTTAAATTAATTTTCATAAATATTTGATAACAAATTTATCACATATAATTATACCTTAAAATTAAAAGACATGGATGTGGATGGAGTTTGGATGGATTCATGATTACATCAACTAGATCCAGGATCTTGGCTTTCAAAATCTTATTTTTCGAATGTAATATCCCAAATCCTGAATAAAATGACCATATTTAGTTTATCTCAAATCCGTTTAACTATTTTTTCTTTCAAATCTTCATTGATTTAATCACAAATAACTAATCAATAAAAAAAAAAATATCTAGATGCGGATGATCATACTTTTAAATTGACAAACATAGATATCGATTTAGTTTGGACAGAATCATGATATGATTAGCTATATCTTGACCGTTCACCTTCAATATCTTAAATCTTCATATCTCAAATCCTTAACAATTTGACCATATTTGGTTTGCTAAAATACGATTAGCTCTTTTTCTTCTTCTTTTTTAAAAAAATTTAAATCCTTATTGATCTAATTACAAATGTCGAACCAAATAAGAAAACATGTCAAGATGCGGATAATCATACCTTAAAATCGAGAAACATAGATATGGATTGATTTTGAACAGATTCATGATTTCATCAAGTAGATCCAGACCGTTGACCACCTTCAATATCTTATTTTTCGAACACGCAAAATCTCAAGTCATGAACAATTTGACCATATAGTTTACGCAAATCCAATTAACTTATTATTATTATTATTAAAATTCTGATGGATCTAATCACAAAAAGAATAACAATATAAGAAAACATATCTAGATGCGGATAATCATACCTTAAAATCGAGAGACATAAAATATGGATTAAGCTTGAACGGATTCATGACTTCATCAGCAAGATCCATGCTGTTGACCGCCTTTTTACCATATAGTTTACCCAAATCCAATTAACTTTTTTTTTATTATTAAAATTCTTATGGATCTAATCACAAAAAGACTAACAATATAAAAAAAACATATCTAGATGCGGATAATCATACCTTAAAATTGAGAGACATGGATATGGATTGAGCTTGAACGGATTCATGACTTCATTAGCAAGATCCAGACTATTGACGTTCAATATCTTATTTTTTGAAGGATGTCAGATCTCAAATCTTAAAATATTTTTTTAGGAGATACGGCGAATTACAGTTCATGAACCTTATATATACAACTACAATTAACCTAAATGGGTACACATCAATACGACATCGTATCTGTTGTAGTTAATGACATTTTCATATTTTATTACATTTCTTGTTTTCTAAAAATAAAATTATAATATTAATTTTTCTTCTATTGACTAGCTTGTTTTAAAAACTTTCTCAGATGATACAGACATCCAAATCAAACCAAACCAGAAGCATACCAAATCAGCCGGTAAATATATCAAACCGATTAATATAGAGCATTTGGGAGAATTCTTAGTCAAATGGAGTCCTAATCAAGCACAAAGCCTAGAGTTAATTATTCACCAGCAAATTAACACTAAGAAGGCTAATGATGGTTCATGAGGAATCAAAGACCAACGAGCCGAATCAACATATTGTGGAAATTGTTCGTTGCACTCTTTTTCCCTTATCTAGGGTTTGTACCAATGGATTTACCTAGAAAGGTTTTAATGAAGCAACATCAAGTCATCAAGGAATTCATTTACTAAGAAATTGATTTGAAGATGTTACAAGTACATCAGCTGATGTACTTGCTGATAGAGAAGCTTAACTACTCGCTGATCTACCCGATGTACTACTCGTGGAACTACTTGCTGAACTACCTGCTCATGTACTAGACCAGATGAAGCCAAACAGTGAAATCTTCTTTATTCTACACTTGGCCGCACCTCTAAGCTACATATGGAAACCAGGAGAACATCTAGACCACACAATACATGTACCACACGAACTTTGGTACACCTTACCACACAAGAACCCACAGAGTTACTACTTGCCATATATGGAGCCGAAGGATATTAACTCTCAACCGCTCTTTCCTTCTTTGTTTGTGCGCTTGTACATGTGAGACTCTTGAGACCCTCTAGAAGCTTCCAAGAAGACGTCACAAATTTCTCCTCAAGTTGACAAGATACAAGAGACACCTCACTTGCCTTATTTGGATAGATTCTACAATTATTGTCCAATGACCATATTTTCATAAATGTTTACGATTTGTAATAGAAACGTTTCTTCTTGTCAAAGTTTGAGTACGTCTTTATCATTTTGTTTTTTAGTTCTTTGTGAGTAAATTACTTACTTTAGAAACCTGCGGATTAAGTTTATTGAGTGATTCAACATCCTTCATTCGTTCATTAATCGAGTGAGTCGATTATCCCACTGATTGAGCGAGTCAATCACCCCCACTATCCATTGAGTCACCCCTTGATTCATGAAAGAGTGCTTCAGATCCAGCTCGTGAATTCCACCTTCTGCATGACAAGCTTGGAGATCTCTTGATCATCAAGTGTTCATAAGTTTGGGACTTAGACTCTCACAAGAGAAACTCGAAGTTGTTGCGGTGATTTTTTGGGAGAGAAAAAGAGATAGCATCTGATGGCCACGCGCAAGCACCCTTTTTTGAAAAAAAAAATATCAAATTCAACAATCATACATATATCGAAATTGCAGTTTAATATTTTTGGTACATCAATTTGTTCATCGATAATTTATATGTATAATGTTTTGGTGATTTCAGTGATTTGCAAATCTATCCCTCCTAAACCAATCGATGAATATATAATTCTTTTAAAGAAAATTTAGTAAGTATTCTTGCAATTTTATGTTGATTTTTAACTGACCAACTATAAATTTTATTTAATGTTGTTTTAGCGCATTATGGGGTATTTCTCTTTAATGTTTGGGTTTGAATTAAACCTCAATATATATATTTTTTGTAACATTCATTTATGGTAAAATTGTTTCAGTATAACAATTAGGGTGTACTGGATTAATCAATAGTTTTAGAAGATTTGATGAAAATTAGATTTGGAGAAAATTTAGGAGATACTAGGAAAAAAAACTCGCGCTATGCCGCGGGATACTTTTTAAAATTAATTTTGTTTATGAAAGAGAATGAAATATAATTTTAATATCAAAATTTTGTAGTTTAATATCTTCTTTTTTTTCATGTGCATCGGAAATTCTTAAAGATCTTTCTATAAAATTTGTAGAATAATTAAAAAAACTGTTGTATATTATTATTCCAACATAAGCATTTCAAAAAGGGGTGAAATTCTATTGTCTCTGTTTTTTTTTTTATAATAATTTTAGAGAATGTTATCAATGTAATTTTAGAGAAAGTTATCAATGCTTTTTTATGTTATGGGTTCCAGATATGTAGTTAATTATAATTTTTCACCTCAATAAATACGTGACAGCTTATCTCATGTATTGCAAGCTTTCTCTATGTCAATCTTTTATTAGAAAATGATTTTATTTTATTATATAATTTTCGAATACATCTATTTCATTAGAAAATGATTCTTTAATTCTTTACATCTATTTCTAATTTCTCAATGCATATCTTCTGTCCACCATCTTCATGGAGCCAACACTTTGCTTCCTTAGTTATATTATCGATTGATCATAGTTCTCTACTCTGTATTACTTCCATATACACCACCATCATCATCATCACTATCCACTGGAAGATATCAACAAATATGGAGACTGCAAAGTTTAAACTCATCGTAAGAAATGCAGACACATAAGGTATCCCCTAAGTCCTGTGATTAGAAATTTCAAACCCATTTTTGGCTGTAGTTTAAGTGCGGTCACTGCACTCGACCAGTCACAAACAAGAATATTGCAAAACCATCATAAAACCCTATTTGAAAGGAAAAACAAAAATCAATTTATGCATCAATAGAATAAAATTTTAAAAATATGTCAAAATAAGTAGTATTTAGACTATAATTTTATATTTGGAGTATTTTGACTACTTTATTAACACATGAAATTATTTTAAAAAAATAGATTACAATCTTAAAATATGACCAAATCTTAATGATGTTCATCATTTCCAGGGGAAACCCAACGATGTAAACAAGATTCCTTTTGAATCATTCGTAAACTGTTGATAGACTTTTGGATCTTCTTGCGCTCCATATTGCCTTCCAAGGCCAGACTATGAACAAGCAATAAAAAAAATCCATCAGCAAAAGAAACAGAAAAAGACTTTGCAATACTAAAAGTTAAATTCGCAAACAAGATAATGTACCAAGCATCATATTACAACATGTCACAACTAATAGTCATCCCTACAAGCATCACACATCACTTGTATATATCACAATAATCAATCAAACAAATTGATGATTTCATTCAAAAATAACTTTAACACCAAGAGCTTTCAACTTCTCAACGATTTTCTCATCTTCTTCTTTAGACAATCTAGCTTTCAAAATCGCATGAGTCTTCTCCACCAATGCTTTAACTTCTTTCAAACCCAAATCAGTAAAACTCCTCAACTCCTTAGCTTAATCATCAAAAGACTGCAGTTTTATCTCAAACACAGTCTTCTTTCACTTTAGCTTACTCACTCGCACTACCACCACGTTATTCATGATTCGATCCAGCCACGATCCCACCAGCTCCACGATACATTTGAAGAAGATCACAATCATGCTCAACAACCGCCATGAACTATATAATTAACACATTAATGTAAAGATAGTGGATACTCAAATTAATAAAAACAACCATAAGCTCTTTCTCTACAATTTAACAAACTGTCAAAAGCTAAAGCTAGTAGTCACACTAAGGAAGAAGAAAGCTATTCAATTTTTACCATAAATTTTCAAACCCAGAACAACAATTGTAACCATATCAAAAATTATGTGGTAAATCATCGATGCTCAACAATCAGCATTACACAATTCAAGAAAAGAAGAATGCACAAAGAAAATGGATACCAGCTTCTTCAGCTCGACGAGACTCTAGTCTAGATCATGATTTCTCAGCCCATTTCCATGTTGCTGCAACACATCCTCCATTACCGAAGCCACCGTGAAGCTTAATCCTCCATCCTACGTCGTAGTAGCCGTCATCAACTCCGTATTAATATAATAATCTCACAGAACCACACATCAAAAACGAAAAAAAAAACCAAAGTAGGAAAATTCACTTCAAACAAGATCGGAGAGAGAGATATAGAGAAACACGTTAGAACAGAGAAAAAAAGTAGAGAATTTGGGAGACATCTACACATAAAAGTGTATTGATTTTCATTATTAACGTATTGATTTGAGCGGCCACATGTACTAATGGGCTTGCCTCCACCATTAGAAAACTATTTCTGCCAAAAAAAAAACATAAACTCAATAACTTGATCACTGAAGATTTTCAAGGATTCAAAACAACACAACTAGAATGGATAATTGAACCAAACAGAGCTTATATTAATCCAAATTTTCATTATCCAAGAAAATCCTACGAGGCTACGATGATAAGAAGATAGACAAACCTGCATATCAAGATCATCAAAAAGTTGTTCCTCAAGATCATCACTCTTTAAACTCAAATTCTTGTTTCTTCTTGGGGGCTAAAACTCTTTAAGCTAAAATTGTTTCTTAAATGTATAAGTATGTGAAACATTTTATTAATGTAAACATAATTCTCTACACATAAAAGTGTAATTACAGCGAGGAGATAAAAATGTGAAACCGTCACGAGAATGGTGTGAACGAGATTTCAGCCAGCCGAGTACGAGATTCCGGCGAGACGAGAACGAGAATGAGAATCGGGTTGGTTGGGTTTCGTCGAAGAAGATGAGGTTAGTGTGTGCTATTTTCTATTTTCTGTTTTAGTTAATTTAATGTTTCGTTAAAGTTTACGATGTTATTTGGGAAATTTTAGAAATATTGTGCAAATTGTAGAAAAATATTTTTTTGGTTTATTTTTGTCAATTGCCTATAAAATTAAGTCATTAAAATATTAATTTACTACAATATTTAATTTTTTACCAAAAAACTACATATACAATTTTTATGGGTTATATATATATATATATATATATATATCCATATTTAAAAAAAAATATTGACTTCTCAATCTATTTATTTGTAAGTAAATATTAAAAAAAAAAGATTGAGGTTCATGAACGTTGATTCAATTTGTGTTTGATTTTCAAGTTTTCGATTGAATAGTAGTTTCTCAGCATCACTGGTATCAGAGCCATTCTTCCTCGGAATCAATGGCGGTGGCGACAAGAGTTCGAGCTTCTCAAAACGAACCTGATCTGGGAGAAACACATGACGATCGTAGCGATGCTGAAGAATCACTTGGATCCAGGTTGGATCAATTGATTTCTCGCACTCAAGCGTTGGAAATCTCAGTTGCAAAACAAAATTCGAAGATGGAGAAGCATTTCGCTGAGATATTTGAATCTATTCATATGTTATCAAGGTCTGGTCCATCGAATCACGCTGATGTTTGTAATCAATTCCGATCTTCACAAGCATCGGCTACTTCCTCTTTGGATCTGAAAGTTGGGAAGCAATCAGGTATTCTTGATACTTATGTTGGGGTTACAAGGCTTGAGAAGTTAGATTTCCCTAGGTTTAGCAGTGATAAGGTTCAGGAGTGGTTAATCCTAGTCGAGCAATTCTTTGAGATAGATCAGACACCGGATGAGTTGAAAATTGGTTTAGTATCTATCCATTTTGATGATATTGCTGCTGCTTGGCACCAATCAATTGCTCAATCAGGTCTGTGGAAGCATATTATGCACGATTGGGAGACTTACAAGCTGCTATTGCTGGGAAAATATAGTAAACATGTGGATGATTCAATTGCACAACTGAAACAATTGCAGGAGACTGAAGGAATTGAGGAGTATCATGCTCGTTTTGGGTTGATTAACACTACAGTGGACATCGATGAAGATTACTTGGTTAGTGTTTACTTGGCAGGGTTGAGAACTGATACTAGAGAGAATGTTCAAATATTTCAGCCACAAACAGTGAACCAATGTTTTTTGGTTGGAAGATTGTATGAGCAAGCACATCCACTTAAGAGAGAAAGTGAAATGAAAGCAGAGGAGGATAAAGAATGGGTAAAAAGTGAGGCTATGACATCTTGTGAGCTGTTGCCATTGAAGGGAAAGGATAGTCGACCACAACTTGCACTTAGATCCGAATCAGAAGTCGGTAAAACAGATTCGTCAAGTCAAAATGGTAGCGAGTTGTGTACAAAGAAGGAAGGGGAAGTGAAAGGCTGGATTCATGAACAAGCGAATAATCATTCTACGGACTCACTTCTGCAACCTAGCTTGGTTCCACATAGGTGTTTGCTTCTCAAACAGCAGGTATCAATCTCTCATTTGGAATTTAGCCATAGGACTCCCATTGGATCTTTGGATGTTCATGAAGATTTATCTGCAATTATGAGATCACAATTTGAGTTTGAATGTGCTGCTAGTATGGTACTCCAAGAGTTTCATTCAATGCCACTAAGAACAAAACTGTTGCAAAATTTGAGAAAGCAAAGGCTTTCAAAGACTTGGTGGTTCAAGTTCAAATAACTTGATGTTATGCTAGACGATGTCCAGCATGTTCTATTGGCTTTTCTACAAAGGAGTGCTATTAACAAAAGATATGAGATAGGAGAACATGATGAGATGCTCAAAGTGTCTATGACTGTTAGTGTGAGATGTATGCTCGGGTTAAAGTGTGGGAGAACAATGGGTGATACAGGTCATGGAGAAAAATATGTGTATGACCGGATTATAATGGTGAAGGAGCAGTTGTCACATAACAGTTTGGTCATCCATGAAGTGATGAGAAACAAAAAGATCAAGTCTTCCAAGTTCAAACATAGAGTAGCATCAAGGGGTTTACAATCTGGTTTTGAAAGCTGGTTTTGGAAATTGGTTATTTACAAGCTTAAAGGTAAGGCCAAGACTTTTGCTGAGATGTATCTGAGTGTGTATCAGCTTGTTAAACTGAAATTTGCCAAAGAAGAGCGAAAGCTTGAAGTCATACAGGGCCAAACCTTTGACCCGGGATCGAACTCGAGTCACAAGACATGGGAAGTTTCTACATTCGTTAGGAAAGGAGTATTGAGAGATTGATGTTTTAAGTACAAAACTGAGATGGATAAGAAATGGAAACTGTGTGGTGATAAGAACAACAAGTGGTGAGGAAGCTGTCAAAATCTCCCTGTTACAACAGTTGCTTCAAACCATACATGCTTCGAGCTGCTACAATGGTGCTTGTCTATGTGACTAATAATCTTGTGGATGAAGCTACATGGGAGTTCTTCTTTGATTTTATGTAAGGTTTCCCGAGCTTTAGACCTTGAGGTCAAGGTCTTTCAAACAGGGGAGATTTGTTATAGGAAATCAAGGAAGCCACGTGGAAGCAGATTATTGAGAGAAGGTTGTGCAACTTGTGATAACACGTGGTAGCAGCTGGTTGAAGACTCGTGTGACGCTCGTGTGAAGTTTGTTACGCAGAGGAATCTTTTCTTCTTTATAGTCACGCATTTGTGCTCTGTTTTCATTATGCTAAAATCAGAGAATTGTTTTGGCATCTTTTTCTTAGAATTTCTTGTATTGTGTGACAATGGTGGACTCATTGTTGGCTAGAGTTTCTTATGAACTCAGCAGATGAGATTTGGATCCGCGTTTCATGAACGTTGATTCAATTTGTGTTTGATTTTCAAGTTTTCGATTGAATAGTAGTTTCTCTGCATCACATATCTCTAAAGCAATTACAATATACATGCAAACGATGGAACAGTTTATTCAGCGAGAGGAGATTCACAAGAAAGCATTTGGACAAAGCCGCAAAGCAGTTTCTAGTTCTTATCTCGAAGCATTATATGGTTTGTTTGATGAGAGTCAATCTTTATGGAATTCCATCTATAGAGTTCAAAGTTGAACTTAGTCTAGTTGACCCTCAAGCTAGTTTAGATCATTTCGATATTTTTACAGTCTCTCACTGCAACGGTTTATTGTTATGCAACAACGGAGAATACAATAGAATAGTGGTTTGGAACCCCTGTACCGGTCAAACCAAGTGGATCGAACCAAGAAAGATAGGTTCATATGCTCTTGGATCCTACCAAGCCAACAAATATGGCGATAATAGCTACAAAATTTTGTGTTGGTGTGATGGCAAGAACAACGAATTCGAAATCTATGAGATAAACTCTAGTTCTTGGAGGACTCTTGATGTCACTTTGGACTGCGAATTGGAATATGATGAATGTGGTATGTCTTTGAAGGGAAAGACTTACTGGTTTGCTTCTGATGAAAATGAGGAACAGCTTGGAATGTTCTTAGTCAGTTTTGATTACACAACAGAAAGATTTGAACGTCTGCTTCTTCCATGTAAATCTATTTATTACAAAACCTTGTCTCTATCTGTTGTTGGAGAAGAGAAACTTTCTGTGTTATTACAGCATGCAGATACATCAAGAACAGAGATATGGGTGACGAATAAGATTGATGAGACCAAGGTTGTTAAGTGGAGCAAGGTCTTAACAGTGGATTTGAAACCTGAGCTTGATATTTGCGGTCTCGTAAGGTTCTTGGTCGATGAGGAAAAGAAATTTCTCGTGTTTGGTCATTTGAATTTGAAAAGTGGAGTCCCCATCAAACAAGAGGTATACATTGTTGGAGAGGAAAATAAAGTTGAAAAGGTGTATTCTGGAATCACATCATCTATGGCAAATTTGTTTGATTATGTTCCAAGTTTGACTCAAATCCAGTAGTCTGGTGGTGAAACCTCCAAAACAAGATGTGCTGGGAGCTAGGCGCCCGTTCCAACCTTTTCTCGGAGGGGTATCCATTTCTTCGACTTGGAAGACGTATAGGTTTCGGTCCAGAACTTTTGATTCACCTTAAGAACAACAAGAATAGTTACGAATTACGATACATGTAAACCTTTCTTTTCTTAATTTTTGTTTTCGTAGTTATCTTGGTCATCATGTCCTTTGAATAATAATAAGCTAGTATTTCAATAAGAAGTGGTATTCTGCCAAGTTTACCTTTTTATCAACACAACATGTATATACTTTGCAGAGCTCTTAAAAGTTGTACACCTGCCTAGAAAATTAATCATCCTTCAAGTTCTACTGCTATATCAAGCATCGAATATGTGGTGCCTACTTGCAGTGGAACACAAGTAACAAAGACACGGGTCTGATTTGATTCTTAGAGTTGTCATAACAAATGCAAAGACAAAAAACACAAGTAACCCAAATGAAATATGGACATGAATGAGACTAAAAAAGACTAAAGAGCTTCTTCGAATATAAAGTATATACTGTTTTTTTTTTTTCCATCGACCATTCCATTATCGTATCAGTCTCATAGGAAACATATTTGACAAAATTTATCCAAAAAACGTCTTATAGTAAGTTTTCTAAGGAAAATTGCTAAACATAATGAGTTAAGATCTAGTAAACATCATGAATGAATAAGTTCTAGATTCTAAAATGGATTTTTAGTGTTCACTAATAAGTTTCAATATTATGACTTTAGTTTTCAAAAGCCAGAAAAGTTGTAGACTAAGACATATATAGCTTACATGTAACTTTGTGGAATATACAAGAATTGTCTGTCTCATCAAACCTGCATTAACATGTTGACAGGAAAAATAAAACCAGAGAAGTCTTATTAATGTAATATGATTTTCTACTCACAAAAGTGGAATTACATGAGTTGATACTGTATACAGTATAGAGTATACATACTACCACATCATATACTTCGGTATTCGTCTCCACAATCACCAATCACTTGGAGAAGATCTTTTCCTTTCTTGGTAACCTCTTGTATGCTATTCACATCTTCTTCATCCAATACCAATGAGAATATAGCGTTTGCGTCTTGTATGTGTTCCGCTAACCCGAGTCTCACCCCAATCATTGATCCAGCAACCCCAGGCTGAGATGAGATTACAATTTTTAAACAAATCAACAAAATAGATTAGTCTTAAGAGTCAGATACGTTTTCCATGTGATGTTAGGAGGAACAAATACCTGATCTAGTACATATCTCACAGCCACTGTTGGAATCGAGACTCCATGTTTTGTGGCTATACTCTTCATCGTTCGAAGTAAACCTTGGAATAGATTCCACCCTCCCCATGCATCAACCATCTGTAATGTAAATCTCAAAAATCTTAAAAACAGTAATACAATAATGATGAACCATAGCCTTATAGAATGAGAACTGCCATTGAGAGGATTAATCTGTCAATGATTTGAACAATTACCCTTTTGTACTTTTGGAGAGAAGGAGTATTCAAGCGAGGGCCAGCAAAAGGGATTGTTAGATTAGCATCA
The DNA here is from genome assembly GCF_000004255.2 of Arabidopsis lyrata subsp. lyrata. Classification (NCBI taxonomy): domain Eukaryota; kingdom Viridiplantae; phylum Streptophyta; class Magnoliopsida; order Brassicales; family Brassicaceae; genus Arabidopsis; species Arabidopsis lyrata. The sequence continues at coordinate 12,461,581 of NW_003302552.1, forward strand.
AGAAACTTCTCTGACAGGAGACCACCCATTACAGTCCCGTATCTACACCCAAAGACCAACAATGTGATTATATCATTAAAGTCAGATGTAAAACAAGATCTTCCAAAGAGTATATGAAGACATGTTACGTTATAAGTTTAACGCCTGAAAGCTCACAAAGCTGAGCCATTCTTTGTTGAGGACGCATGTCTACAATAGAGTGTTGCACCTGGAAAGAGATTTACAAAAGTAAGTATGGATAAAGGTATAAGATATTCGGACATCGGGCTAACATTCACCTGATTGCTAACGACAGGGATTCCATTCTCTAAGATTTTCTGAAGTCTCTCTGTATCAAAATTTGTCAATGCAACGGTCTTGATTTTACCTGCAAGCAAATCAACACTACAGATTAAGCAACCAAATCGATAAATAAAAACACAATCACAAGAAAGGAGAATAAAATATATAGCCCCTCGCTTACCTTCTTCTTTTAGGTCAGTGAGATGTTTCAGTGCATCAAGATAACCGTCATTTGCATAATCCCACCTATTCCAGATTACAGCAAATAACACAGTACGCAGATTGAAAATGGTCAAAACAGAAGCTTTGGAAACTGCTTAAACCTTTCAGTTTAATTTAAATCAATTATGTAAAGAGAGAAATACCAGTGAAACTGAAGCATATCAAGAGAAGCCACATCCATTCTCTTCCGCGATTTTTCGATGTTCTCACGAACATAGCTACGAGTCATTTTCACTGGAGGAGGTACCCATTTCGTCAAACTGCATCATAAAAATAGCCAAATCATTTAGCCACCCTACCATCTCTTATACAAAAGTCCATTGGCTTGGAACAGAGATTTGAACTCTACATTATTGAAAAAACCTCCGTTACCGGAATTATAACTGACCCTTTAATCTTCTCCAAGTACTCCGGTGGACGCTCTCGACGAACTCTATTGACAAAAATGCCGTAAAGATCTTCAGAAGGACCATCTGAACATCAGATAAACAAACTAAGCACAATTATCTTACTAATCTCCATTAGAGGTCACTTTCTTGATTTTCTAAGCTAATTTCATCAAAACTCTGTAGTCTATTTTTCAATTTCTTAAGTTCTAAGCTAATTTTAGTAACTACATGAAAAGCTACTTACTCAGAGCAATTTCCTCACAGAAAAATTGAACGGCAAGCTACTTACAAATGTCAGCCATATCGAAGGTAGAGAGACCAGCATCGGCGTATCGGAGCATAGCATCTACGGCGTCGTTTCGGTCAATCTTCCCCCATCCTCCACTCGTTTGCCACATTCCGTTAAGAACTCTGCATATCTCCAGTGAATCGTTCCCGTTCTTCAGCTTCACCCACCGGTCAGCTTCCGTCGTCTCCGTCGAGCATTTCACGGAGCTGGAGCAGATTCGACGGCGAGAAACACGCCGGTTTAACCAATTGGATGATACTGTAGTCGCTAGGTTCGTGGCGATGACGGAATGTACGGACATCGGCATGGCCTTGTGTCACTCTCTCTATGGCTTCTGCGGAGGAATAAGAAAACTGGATAACAACTGTGGCTTCTGGGCCTTTGAGGCCCAAATCAATTTCGGAGATGAGAGTTTTAGATTAAACGTTTTTTCTATGTTTAAATTGATAAATTAATTACATATAAAAAACAACTAGCAATCAAATTATTTCTGATATAAATATAAATATTAAAAACATAAATATCCTAAAATAACACCTGAAATAAATTTTTATTCCAAAATTACCATTACTAGTTTTTCTTTCTTTCAAAACTACAACTACAAACTTTTTACTCCAAAAATACCACAAACATTAAAAATAATTTTTAAGGGTAAAAGATTAAGTTTGAGTTGAAGTTTTATTCCTTTTTTAAAAAATACTTTCATTTCCTTTTTATTTTGTGATATTTTACCTTATTTCCTTTTATTTTTATTTTTTGCCTCTTTTTTTCTCTTAGGTTCTTTTTTTTATATATATCCCAATGTTTTTGTATATTTTGATTGGAGTCTACACAATTATTTAAACCCAATGTATAAATTTACATAAAATTATATTTAAAAAAATTATATTTATTAAAGTTTAGTTTTAGTTTTGTGGTCTTTTCGGAACAAAAATATTTTAGTAGTATTTTTGAGAATTTTCCTATTTTAAAGTACTATGTTTTAAATCAAAAAAAAATATAATGATTGTTATTATTTAGAAAAAAAATGTAACTAGAAGACATGAAGGAGGAGAATAAGAGATAGATAATTTATGGAATTATCGCAAAGGTAAATTGCTCACTTTCAATGTTATGATTATTTGTTTTTGTTGGTTAAAAATCTGTCATTTTTATGCATCATTTTCTCTTTGTAGAAACATATCATTTCGCTTAAATTTTTATCTTTAGATGTTTTGAGATTCATTAAAAAATGTTCTGTAAAATAAACCAGACAAGTCAAACAGATCACAAAACATGGGAGATGAAAGACAATCAAATCAACTCATTGTTAGCATAGATTTGTTTGCTTTATGTAAAATGTATCGAGAACAAACAAATCAAGCAACAAAAGAATTTAAGCAAACGAATGTTGGTGTCGGATCCCGCACCAGAAGTCCGAGACCAACCAAAGATTGCCACGTAGTCAAGATAATGGTCCATAAAGGACAAAACCCATTGGATCTGTGAGCCGAAGGAACGGTCGAAGTGGTTATCACCACTTCGAGAGTTCGAAGTGACTGCTCTTCGACATGAGTTCGGTGTAGAAGACACGGGTAAGTCGGTTCAAGGATACTTGGGCCAAAAGGCGAAGCCCATGAATATCAGAGTCAATTCAAATTCAAACGTTAAGGCATTAAAGCCGAAGATCAAAACGGCCACATTTAAGATAGAATAATTATACTTAATTAGCCACTTTAAATGTCGTTTCTCTATGTATAAATATAAAGGCCAATGGCCATGTAAAAAGGGGATCTTCCTCTCAAGAAAGAAATAATATAGCAATTTTCGTAGCAATTCATAAGCTTTTTACATATTCATTTTTGTCCCTCAAGAATAATCTTTCCTACTTAATAAAATACTTGAGTGTGTGAATCCGACATCCACATTTTGGCGCCGTCTGTGGGGAAGATTAGGATTCTTGAGTGGTCAGATTTTTCCTTTATCACACTTCCGAGATAAGCAACAATGTCCGGAGGAGACACCGTTGAGACATCATTGGCTGAAACCCTCAAAGCTATGCAGCAAACCATGTCGGACATATCACAAAAGTTCTCGGATGTGGAAAAAGCCGTCGATACGTTGCAAACATCCCAGGTATCTCTTAGTCAAAACGTCAATACTATACAAACTCGTGTTCGCTCTTTAAGTGCAGGAAACCTTGTGGGAATCCGAAGAGGGATATTCAACTCGCCAAGTTCCGCTGCACGAAATGAAACCAGCGGACAAACAACTCCTGGTGCTACTAATAACGTGGCTCAGACGTTGGAAGAAGAGACACAGCTCGGAGATGAAGAACAACTTGCAGCTCAATACGAGCAGGAGAACCTCGACCAGTTTGAGACCATGAGGAAGGTTAGCCAGGAATTAAAAGAAATGAAATCAAAATTTCATCAAGCTACAAGTTCGGAGCCAGACATCAATCGAGTCATTGAAGAGGCTAGGCGAACACCTTTCATCTCGTGAATTGCAAGTTTGAGGATCAAAGATTCCCGGAAACTCAAGTTGGACCCTTACAGCGGATTGGAGGATCCAAAAAGCTATCTCGCAGCTTTTCTGATCGCTGCTGGAAGAGTCGAGTTGGATGAAGCTGATGAGGACGCAGGTTACTGCAAGCTTTTTTCGGAGAATCTATGTGGCCAAGCTCTAATGTGGTTCACCCAATTAGAGCCGGGTTCGATCAGCAATTTCGACGAACTATCAGCCGTATTCTTAAAGCAATACTCTATCCTTATGGATAAAAGCATTTCGGATGCCGATCTTTGGAACTTATCGCAAGGATCTAATGAGTCGCTTCGAGTTTTTATCACCAAATTCAAAGGAGTGCTGTCAAAGCTCCCAAGAATCTCGCAGCAATCAGCTTTATCTGCCCTACGAAAAGGATTGCGACATGATTCAAGGTTTAAAGAAGACTTAATACTTCATAAACCAGACACAATTCAGGATGCACTCTTCCGCGCGAATAACTAGATGGAGGTAGAGGACGAAAAAGAAAGTTTTGCCAAAAGGAATAAACAAGAAAAGCCGGCAATCACTGTCCCTACCAAGAAGTTTGAATCTAGGGAGAGCAAAGGACCAAGGAAATTTGGGTCGCAACCCTTCAACAGTACCGTCGGAAAGCAATTCCAAGGAAAAGGAAGATCGAACACTTGGGTCCGTGATGAAAGTCTATATTGCGATATTCATAAAGTAACCGGACATTTGACCAAGGATTGCAGCGTTCTTAAAAGGCACCTCGCAGAGCTTTGGGCCACTGGAGATCTTTCCAAATTCAATATAAAGGATTTTGTGAAGGAATACCACGAAGCAAAGGAAAACTCCAAAGATCAAGATTCAAAAAGACCAAGGTTATCCAACGAGGAAGAACCAAGGAGTTCGAAGAGTAAGATCAATGTGATTCTAGGAGGTTCCAAGTTTTGCGGAGATTCGATAAGTTCCATCAAGAAACATAGACAAAATATCCTACTCAAAGCAAGCTTAAGCGAGGAAGTCGATTTTCAAGGTACATCAATATCATTTAATGAAGAAGAAACGCGGTACCTCGAAAGGCCGCATGACGATGCTCTAGTCATTACCCTTGACGTTGCCAACTTCGAAGTATCAAGGATCCTTATAGATACAGGCAGTTCGGTCGATTTGATCTTTTTAAGTACTCTAGAAAGAATGGGAATCAGCCGAACAGACATAGTAGGACCCCCATCTACGTTAGTTGCGTTCACAAGTGAGTCAGCCATGTCTCTCGGAACAATCAAGCTACCGGTCCTTGCGAAGAAGGTATCGAAGATCGTGGACTTCGTTGTCTTCGATAAGCCCGCAGCTTACAACATTATCCTCGGGACTCCCTGGATTTATCGAATGAAAGCAGTCCCCTCTACATACCATCAATGTATCAAATTTCCAACATCAAATGGGGTGGAAACAATTCGGGGAGATCAAGAAGCTTCACGGACGTGTTACCTAGCTAGCCACCGTATGAAGATTCAATAGCAACTAACGAAGCCCGTAAAAGAGGGACTAAGAACAAAATTTCCTAGCGGGCAGAAGAAAGATGATGTAGTAATCGAAGTGGTGTTGGAAGAAGACAAGCCGGACCGGAAAATTCGAATTGGAGCAACTCTGACTGGCCAAATAAAAGAAGCTTTGATCGAACTTTTAAAGAGAAACAAAACATCGTTCGCATGGTCAGCAGCAGACATGCCTGGTATAGATCCAAGTATAATTTGTCACGAGCTAAACGTAGATCCGAGCTTCAAGCCGGTGAAACAGAAAAGAAGAAAGCTCGGAGTGGAGCGAGCCAAAATAGTAAATGACGAAGTAGATAAACTTTTGAAGATAAGGTCCGTAAGAGAAGTGCAATACCCGGAATGGATAGCAAACATTGTCGTTGTCAAAAAGAAGAATGGGAAAGATAGGGTTTGCATCGATTTCACAGACCTAAATAAAGCATATCCCAAAGATAGTTTCCCGCTCCCACATATAGATCGACTTGTAGAGTCCACCGCTGGGAACGAGCTGTTAACATTCATGGACGCCTTCTCGGGTTATAATCAAATAATGATGAACCCCGAAGATCAAGAAAAGACGTCATTTATCACAGATAGAGGTATCTATTGTTATAAGGTGATGCCTTTTGGTTTGAAAAATGCAGGAGCAACTTATCAACGGTTGGTTAACAAGATGTTCCATAATCATCTCGGGAAAACAATGGAAGTCTACATAGATGATATGTTAGTTAAGTCATTAAAAAAAGAGGATCACGTTAAGCATTTAGAGGAATGTTTTGATATTCTCAACAAATATCAAATGAAGCTGAACCCGGCGAAGTGCACATTTGGAGTCCCGTCCGGAGAATTTCTTGGTTATATCGTAACAGAAAGAGGGATTGAAGCCAATCCAAATCAAATTAACGCCTTTCTAAACATGCCCTCTCCAAGAAATTTCAAAGAAATACAACGGTTGACTGGGCGGATTGCAGCTCTGAATAGTTTTATCTCAAGATCAACAGATAAGTCGTTGCCCTTCTACCAAATTCTAAAAGGGAACAAAGGATTCCTTTGGGATGAGAAGTGTGAAGAAGCTCTTGGGCAGCTTAAGGTATATTTAACCACTCCGAACAATACTTCATAGTCCAAATCAGTCCGGACGTTTGGCAAAATGGGCTGTAGAATTAAGCGAATACGACATAGAGTTCAAAAGCCGGATCAGTATGAAGGCTCAGGTCTTAGCAGATTTCCTAACCGAACTACCAATACCTGGAACGATAGAACAACCGGAGAACCAAACTTGGAAATTACACGTAGATGGGTCTTCAACAAAACAAGGATCCGGAGTGGGAATCAAGTTGGAGTCTCTGTTGGTGTCGGATCCCGCACCAGAAGTACGAAACCAACCAAAGATTGCCACGTAGTCAAGATAACGGCCCATAAAGAATGAAGCCCATCGGACCCATGAGCCGAAGGAAAGGTCGAAGTGGTTGTCACCACTTCGAGAATCCGAAGTGATTGCATTGTGATATGAGTTCGATGTAGAAGGCATGGGTAAGATGGTTCGAAGACACTTGGGCCGAAAAGGCGAGGCCCACGAAGATCAGAGTCAACTCAAATTCAAACGTTGAGCATTAAAATCAAGGAATCAAAACAGACACATTTAAGAAGGAATAATTGTACTTAATTACTCATTTTAATGTCATTTCTCTAAGTATAAATATAAAGGCCAATGGCCATGTAACGGGGGATCTTCCTCTCAAGAAAGAAATACTATAGCAATTTTCGTAGCAATTTAGAAACTTTTACATATTCATTTTTGTCCCTCGAGAATAATCTTTTCTACTTAACAAAATACTTGAGTGTGTGAATCCGACATCCACATTTTGGTGCCATCTGTGGGGAAGATTAGGATTCTTGAGTGGTCAGATTTTTCCTTTATCACACTTCCGAGATAAGCAACAATGTCCGGAGGAGACACCGTTGAGACATCATTGGCCGAAACCCTCAAAGCTATGCAGCAAACCATGTCGGACATATCACAAAAGTTCTCGGATGTGGAAAAAGCCGTCGACACGTTGCAAACATCCCAGGTATCTCTTAGTCAAAACGTCAATACTATACAAACTCGTGTTCGCTCTTTAAGTGCAGGAAACCTTGTGGGAATCCGAAGAGGGATATTCAACTCGCCAAGTTCCGCTGCACGAAATGAAACCAGCGGACAAACAACTCCTGGTGCTACTAATAACGTGGCTCGGACGTTGGAAGAAGAGACACAGCTCGGAGATGAAGAACAACTTGCAGCTCAATACGAGCAGGAGAACCTCGACCAGTTTGAGACCATGAGGAAGGTTAGCCAGGAATTAAAAGAAATGAAATCAAAATTTCATCAAGCTACAAGTTCGGAGCCAGACATCAATCGAGTCATTGAAGAGGCTAGGCGAACACCATTCATCTCGCGAATTGCAAGTTTGAGGATCAAAGATTCCCGGAAACTCAAGTTGGACCCTTACAGCGGATTGGAGGATCCAAAAAGCTATCTCGCAGCTTTTCTGATCGCTGCTGGAAGAGTCGAGTTGGATGAAGCTGATGAGGACGCAGGCTACTGCAAGCTTTTTTCGGAGAATCTATGTGGCCAAGCTTTAATGTGGTTTACCCAATTAGAGCCGGGTTCGATCAGCAATTTCGACGAACTATCAGCCGTATTCTTAAAGCAATACTCCATCCTTATGGATAAAAGCGTTTCGGATGCCGATCTTTGGAACTTATCGCAAGGATCTAATGAGTCACTTCGAGTTTTTATCACCAAATTCAAAGGAGTGCTTTCAAAGCTCCCAAGAATCTCGCAGCAATCAGCTTTATCTGCCCTACGAAAAGGATTGCGACATGATTCAAGGTTTAAAGAAGACTTGATACTTCATAAACCAGACACAATTCAGGATGCACTCTTCCGCGCGAATAACTGGATGGAGGTAGAGGACGAAAAAGAAAGTTTTGCCAAAAGGAATAAACAAGAAAAGCCGGCAATCACCGTCCCTACCAAGAAGTTCGAGTCTAGGGAGAGCAAAGGACCAAGGAAATTTGGGTCGCAACCCTTCAACAGTACCGTCGGAAAGCAATTCCAAGGGAAAGGAAGATCAAACACTTGGGTCCGTGATGAAAGTCTATATTGCGATATTCATAAAGTAACCGGGCATTTAACCAAGGATTGCAGCATTCTTGAAAAGCACCTCGCAGAGCTTTGGGCCAGTGGAGATCTTTCCAAATTCAATTGTGAAGGAATACCACGAAGCGAAGGAAAACTCCAAAGATCAAGATTCCAAAAGACCAAGGTTATCCAACGAGGAAGAACCAAGGAGTCGAAGGGCAAGATCAACGTGATTCTAGGAGGTTCTAAGTTTTGCGGAGATTCGATAAGTTCCATCAAGAAACATAGACGAAACATCCTACTCAAAGCAAGCTTAAGCGAGGAAGTAGATTTTCAAGGTACATCAATATCATTTAATGAAGAAGAAACGCGGTACCTCGAAAGGCCACATGATGATGCTCTAGTCATTACCCTTGACGTGGCTAACTTCGAAGTATCAAGGATCCTTATAGATACAGGCAGTTTGGTCGATTTGATCTTCTTAAGTACTCTAGAAAGAATGGGAATCAGCCGAGGAGACATAGTAGGACCCCCATCTCCGTTAGTTGCGTTCATAAGCGAGTCAGCCATGTCTCTCGGAATAATCAAGCTACCGGTCCTTGCCAAGAAGGTATCGAAGATCGTGGACTTTGTTGTCTTCGATAAACCCGCAGCTTACAACATCATCCTTGGGACTCCCTGGATTTATCGAATGAAAGCAGTCCCCTCTACATACCATCAATGTATCAAATTTCCAACATCAAATGGGGTGGAAACAATTCGGGGAGATCAAGAAGCTTCACGGACATGTTACCTAGCTAGCCACCGTATGAAGATTCAATAGCAACTAACGAAGCCCGTAAAAGAGGGACTAAGAACAAAATTTCCTAGCGGGCAGAAGAAAGATGATGTAGTAATCGAAGTGGTGTTGGAAGAAAACAAGCCGGACCGAAAAATTCGAATTGGAGCAACTCTGACTGGCCAAATAAAAGAAGCTTTGATCGAACTTTTAAAGAGAAACAAAACATCGTTTGCATTGTCAGCAGCAGACATGCCTGGTATAGATCCAAGTATAATTTGTCACGAGCTAAACGTAGATCCGAGCTTCAAGCCGGTGAAATAGAAAAGAAGAAAGCTCGGAGTGGAGCGAGCCAAGATAGTAAATGACGAAGTAGATAAACTTTTGAAGATAGGATCCATAAGAGAAGTGCAATACCCAGAATGGATAGCAAACACTGTCGTTGTCAAAAAGAAAAACGGGAAAGATAGGGTTTGCATCGATTTCACAGACCTAAATAAAGCATGTCCCAAAGATAGTTTCCCGCTCCCACATATAGATCGACTTGTAGAGTCCACCGCTGGGAACGAGTTGTTAACATTCATGGACGCCTTCTCGGGTTATAATCAAATAATGATGAACCCCGAAGATCAAGAAAAGACGTCATTCATTACTGATAGGGGTATCTATTGTGACAAGGTAATGCCTTTTGGTTAAAAAAATGCAGGAGCAACTTACCAACGGTTGGTTAACAAGATGTTCTATAATCATCTCGGGAAAACAATGGAAGTCTACATAGATGATATGTTAGTTAAGTCGTTAAAGAAAGAGGATCACGTTAAGCATTTAGAGGAATGTTTTGATATTCTCAATAAATATCAAATGAAGCTGAATCCGGCGAAGTGCACATTTGGAGTCCCATCCGGAGAATTTCTTGGTTATATCGTGACAGAAAGAGGAATCGAAGCCAATCCAAATCAAATCAACGCCTTTCTGAACATGCCCTCTCCAAGAAACTTCAAAGAAGTACAACGGTTGACTGGGCGGATTGCGGCTCTGAATCATTTTATCTCAAGATCAACAGATAAGTCGTTGCCTTTCTACCAAATTCTAAAAGGGAACAAAGGATTCCTTTGGGACGAGAAATGTGAAGAAGCTTTTGGACAGCTTAAAGCATACTTAACCACTCCGCCTATATTGTCCAAACCAGAAGTGGATGAAAAACTTTATTTGTACGTGTCGGTCTCAAACCACGCAGTTAGTGGAGTCTTGGTTCGGGAAGACCGTGGGGAGCAGAAACCAATTTACTACGTGAGCAAGTCAATGACGGATCCAGAAACCAGATACACAATGATGGAAAAACTCGCACTCGCAGTGGTGATATCGGCTCGAAAGCTACGCCCGTACTTTCAATCCCATCTGGTTGAGGTATTAACCAACCAACCACTCCGAACAATACTTCATATTCCAAGCCAGTCCGGACGATTGGCGAAATGGGCGGTGGAATTAAGCGAGTACGACATAGAGTTCAAAAGCCGGATCAGTATGAAGGCTCAGGTCTTAGCAGATTTCCTGACCGAACTACCAATACCTGGAACGATAGAACAACCGGAGAACCAAACTTGAAAGTTACACGTAGATGGGTCTTCAACAAAATAAGGATCCGGAGTGGGAATCAAGTTGGAGTCTCCGACGTCAGAAATTCTAGAACAATCATTCCGGTTGTTATTCAATGCCTCCAACAACGAGGCAGAATACGAAGCCCTGATTGCCGGACTTCGATTAGCACAAGGAGTTGGAGCTAAGGAAATATTGGCTTATTGCGATTCGCAATTAGTAGTTAACCAATTTAATGGAGACTATGAAGCCAAAGACTCAAGAATGGAAGCATACCTCGAAGTGGTGAAGGATTTATCTAAAAATTTCTTGAAATTTGAACTAATCCGCGTACCTCGGGGAGAGAATACAACTGCGGACGCACTTGCAGCATTGGCATCAACATCAGATCCTGAGTTGAAAAGAGTTATTCCAGTGGAATGCATTTCGGAGCGAAGCATTCAAGACAGCAAAGAAACCCTCGTCGTTACAAGGTCTCGAGCAGCGGCACGCGACCGTGGCGAACCAGAGATCGAACCGCCACCCAACAAACGGAGGAAGTCAAGGGGATCAAATACATCTAACAAGGAACCCGTTGCCTCAGCTGAAGATGTAATTCCAGAAACAATATTAGAAGCCGAACCGTTAATTGAGGAGGATGTTCTTGAACCAAACGAACATCCCGAGCCAGAGCCACGAGTATTTCACAAGGTTGACCAAATTCCGGCTAAAGACTGGGGGGCTGACTGGAGGGAGCCAATAAAACACTACATCATGACAGGTGAGCTCCCAAAGAATAAATGGCAGGCCAGGAAAATGAAAGTCGTTAGCGCGAAATTTTGTCTGTCAAAGGATGCGTTATATAGACGAGGTGTCAGTGACCCTTACCTATTATGCATTTTTGGGCCCGAAGTCAAAATCGTCATGAGCGAGGTGCATGAAGGATTATGTGGGAGTCATTCATCAGGAAGAGCTATGGCATTTAAAGTTAAAAGAATGGGGTATTTTTGGCCCACTATGATCACAGATTGTGTTAAGTTCGCCTAAAGATGCAAGCGCTGTCAACTCCATGCACCATTGATCCATCAACCGTCGGAATTATTCTCCTCCATTTCCGCCCCATACCCGTTTATGAGGTGGTCAATGGACATCATTGGACCATTGCACAAATCAACTCGAGGTGTACATTACCTATTATGCATTTTTGGGCCCGAAGTCGAAATCGTCATGAGCGAGGTGCATGAAGGATTATGTGGGAGTCATTCATCAGGAAGAGCTATGGCATTTAAAGTTAAAAGAATGGGGTATTTTTGGCCCACTGTGATCACAGATTGTGTTAAGTTCGCCCAAAGATGCAAGCGCTGTCAACTCCATGCACCATTGATCCATCAACCGTCGGAATTATTCTCCTCCATTTTCACCCCATACCCGTTTATGAGGTGGTCAATGGACATCATTGGACCATTGCACAAATCAATTCGAGGTGTACAGTACCTTTTAGTCCTTACGGACTACTTTTCAAAATGGATTGAAGCTGAGGCATATGTTGGTATCAAGGATTCGGCGGTGAAAACCTTTATTTGGAAAAACATTATATGTCGACATGGAGTTCCATACGAAATAGTCACTGATAATGGACCACAATTCACTTCACATGAGTTTGATGCCTTTTGTGCGGACTGGGGAATCAAAGTTAGCTATTCTACTCCATGATATCCGCAAGGAAACGGTCAAGCTGAAGCCGCGAACAAGACAATATTAAGCAATCTCAAGAAACGCTTAAGTCATCTAAATGGAGGATGGTATGAAGAACTCCAACCCGTCATGTGGGCCTATCGTACAACCCCTAGGCGACCTACAGGAGAAACTCCATTCTCTTTGGTTTATGGCATGGAGGCGGTAGTACCAGCTGAACTCAATGTGCCCGGACTTCGCCGAACAGAAGCACCGTTAAATGAGGAAGAAAATTCAGCAATGCTTAATGATTCACTAGATACCATAAATGAAAGGCGTGATCAAGCTCTAATTCGGATCCAGAATTACCAGCAAGCAGCAGCCCGGTATTACAATTCCAAGGTTAAAAGTAGGCCGTTCTTCGTGGGAGATTATGTATTAAGGCGCGTTTTTGACAACAAAAAAGAAGAAGGTGCCGGTAAACTTGGTATTAATTGGGAAGGACCTTACATTATTACCGAAGTGGTTCGGAACGGTGTTTATAGGCTGAAAGACTTAGAAGACAATCCAGTCAAGCGACCTTGGAATGTGATCAACTTAATGAAGTTTTATGTTTAAAGTTATATGCATTGTTTTTGTACATGAACTACGGTGTGGCTTGATCCCGAGATGGGTACGTAGGCAGCTCGGAAACGAGTTCAGCTATTAATAAAAATTTTTGTTTTATTTCTTTATTAAAGGAAAAAGGTTCGACTGTGCGAACAAGTGAAGCAAATAGAAGGTTCGGCTAAGCGAACATACAAGAAATTGGGAATACAACGTTTATTCAAAAGACGGAATGTCCCTCACCGTACACTTCGGACTATGAAAATCTTGTTGACGAGCAGAACACTTCAACTCCTTGACCAGCAAGACCGAGGATTGGCATCATGCAGTCTGGAATTCGAGCAAAGTCAGAGATTCCAAGCTCAATCCACTCTCCGGGGTGAGATTCAAGGATATGAAGATTTCTTGACACCGTAGTAAGCCTGCGTTGCATCCGGTTATCCTCTTCCGAAGTCTCCTCTTTTCCAACATAAGCCTCCGATGTTGAAGCTCGAGTGCCTCTATGAA
>NW_003302552.1:12475307-12477616 GCF_000004255.2 Arabidopsis lyrata subsp. lyrata
TAGCAAGCTGCGGATTCTATCCAAGGAATGGAGTGATTCGCGGAGAGATTTATGCCCTCGAACGGATCCTGCATTAAAAGACGCATCTCCGAGAATATTTAAAAGGAAAGGAAAGTTGCAAATGTTTCCATAGATGAAAAGGGGCCGAAGCCCATTACGGGTTTAAAAGAAGGGAAGAAGTTAAAGGACATTTAGGGAAGAGGCTCAGGAACAGGCTCCTTCATCGCCGGTTTAGTCTTCGAAGTGGACGCCTTGTTCTTGGCATCCACTTCGGAACGATCCCGAACGCGTTTCCGGCAGTTGCTGGCCTCCTCCTCCAAATCCTCTTCCTCTTCACTGTCGGATGGAACGGCGCAGACAGGAGCGTTCACGGGACCCGGGACTCCTCTAGCGCGGAGATACATCCGAAGCATCTTCGGGATCTCAGCAACGGAGTCGAAGTTCCGCCACTCCCATTGAAAGGGATCACTCTCCAAGGCCCGTATCTTCCTTTCCACCCGAGCGATGCGAGCCTCGAGCGTCTGCCTTTTGAGTCCCAGCCGCTGCCTCTCTTCACACAAGCGACGGTGCTTGTCGGCAACCTAACATAAAAATGAGTGAATAAGACGAAACAAGAAGTTTTTAAATCAAAAACTTTAATATTTACCTTGTCAATAAAATCGCAAGCCTCTTTCTTCTCCTTCGAAGGAAAGTGAAAGACGGCGTGAGGGAAGAGAATGCCGGCCGGTTCAAAGCCGTCGCCGGACAAGAAGAGTGGGCTGCCGGGATCAACGGGGGCTACTGTTTCGTTTTCCATTCTTAAAATATTTCTCAAGTAAGATTCTAAAGTCATGTTTAAATAAAGCTTGGAGGTAGGTAAGCCTTTATTTATAATGATTTAGGGTTTGTCTTGGAACCATAAATCCATTAATGGTAGCGTGTCCGAGTGGTTTAAACCATTTTTGGAAAATCGAGAAAAGGCAGTTATTGCATTAAAAGACGAGCCGTTTTCCTTAAGAAGGGAAAGAGCAACCGTCGCATTAACTGCAAAAGTTTCTAAGGCCCAAGCCCAATAAATTTATCGAGTTGACTAAACCCGAAGTGGGGAACTCGTTCTAAGCCGAGCTCAGTTCTCGCATTCTTAAGAGAAAGGTCTGATCAGCCTAAAAATCTCAAAAGCCTAGCCACAAGGCCACAAAAGGTTAAAAGCGGGCTTTGCAAACCCGCATTCAAATTTAACCAAACCCCCTTGGGTCATAACCTAGAAAGGTTTAAAAGCCTCCTCAGGCAAATATCTTGTTCAAAAGAAAATAATAAAGCCTCCTTAGGCAAAGACAAGTTCGAAATTAAGTCTTAAAATTAAAGGGACAATTCCCAATTTAAAGTGGACACAGCCACTACGGAGCAGCAGCCACCTCGGAATCCGGCTCAACAGTCGAAGCCTCATTCGCCTCCTTGGCAGCCGCTTGGTCAGATGAAACTCCTGATCCACTCTCCACGGTACAACCAACCTCCGGAGTGACCTCCGGTACCATAGGAACTACGGGCGGGACAACGTCTTCCGTCTCACTTGAGCCTAGGAATAATAATTCCAGTCAATCAAAGGTACAAGGTAAGAAAAGGTAATAAATATCAGGAGCCAAGCATTACCTGCCCAGTCTAGACCTAATTCACTTATAGGAGGCGATTCAGTGAAGAATTCCTCGAAGTCCTGAGGGTTGAAGGTCGAAGTAGGAAGAGCTGCCAAGCGACTCCGCTTTTCAGAAAGATTAGCCGACAGTTCGGTTCTCTCTTGCTCCTCGGAGAAATCTGTGTCATGGATTTGATCCAGCAGGATCAGGTTGCTCTCGTGCTCCTTGATGTCTGATTCCAAATCAGACCTAGCCTTCTCAGTCTGCATGAATCGGATGGCCCCTTGGATCAACTCCATCCCGCATCCCTTAACCTCTTTTCTGGCTTTTGATGTCGACCTCGCCAACTCGGAGTCACGCAATTTGGCAATCGCCTTGTACTTCGCGTTAAGCTCGATGAGTTGGTTGTTCAGGGAATCAGCGTTTGATTCGGACTCTAGAAGCCTACCTTGAACACCAGAAAACTCTTCCTGGAGCTTGAAGTTCTGGTCGTACTGACCCTGCAGCTCCCCCTTTATCTGCGCAAGCTCGGATGTTAAACTGTCGACCTTGTCCTCCAGATCGTGCTTGGAGCCGGCAGAAGAACTGAGTTCAGCCTCAAGGGCAGAGAGTTTCTTTTTCCACATGTCAATCTCCTTCTCCCGTCCAATGACCAACCCTTCGTAATGTTCGATCATGTCGTTAAATTTGCTATGAGCC
>NW_003302552.1:12477716-12504949 GCF_000004255.2 Arabidopsis lyrata subsp. lyrata
ATCAATACTTGAGTGTGTGAATCCGACATCCACAACGAACGTGAATAAAAATATTCGATGTTGTGTTAAGAGCTTCCAACAACAACGTTTAAAGGGAATTTGGTTTGGGCTCAAATCATATTCTTTGAGTGCTCAAAATATCTATGTTTTTTGGGTGCTTCTTTACCCTTCTAAATGTCAAAAATGTTTATAAACATCCACCATTGTGTATGTTTTCTTTCCAAAAAATTTAGGACCGAATTTGTCTACCAAAAGATTTTTTTTTTTTTTTAAGTATTTATATTTGTAACACACAAAAAATTCTAGGAAGTAAAACTAAAATTTGAAGATAGATAGGTGGGTGTATGCTTTTTCCCTACCATCATCTAAGAAAATTATATCTTCTAGCTGAGAATTATAAAATGTACATGTACAAACTCTGAACACAAAGTTTATTATGTCGATTATGTTGGTTATGAAACGATTTTTCATTAACTATGTCCATGAAATCTTTGAAAATACCTTTAACTAGTTTACTTTAATTATTGCTAGGACATATCAACTTTGGATCTTTGACTTAAATAAAATTATAGATATGAATTCATGATGTTCACTAAACCACCGAATAATGGGAGATCTGACTTCTAAGCAGTCTAGACGAATAAAAATAAATTTGGGCATTGTGCTCAACATTTTGGGAAGATGTATAAGATTCCCTAATCTCCCATGGTGGTAGGCTCAGCTTGAAAAGCATTGATCAAGTAAATGTCTGCAAAAAATGTGGTGTTATGGAACGTATGGAAGAGATAAGATTCACATAATTAATTACATATGAGGTAAAATATTTGTACTATGTTTTAAATTTTAACTTGTATCTTTGCATCTACTCATATGTTTTTTTCAGTTGCTTCACAAGTACATATCTGGTATGTCTTTAGACTACTCATTTAGGAGGTCATGTCCATGGGAATTGAGCTTATTATGCATACTAAAGACAATTTATGATCATGTAAATGGTCATATTTTGAATATTAATTGACTTGCTATGTACTTTGGTTTGAATTTAAATTTGTATGTTTTTTTGCTTCCCATGCATTGTCACATCAATTTATGGCTCTATTATGAAAAATGAGACTCTCGACTCTTTTTGTTTTAATTTTGGTGAGTTGTCTAGGGTACAAATAGTGAAATAAACATGTTTTGAATAAGCAGTTCAAGAGTTCATGGCAAACAAAAATCTGATGATTTATTCAAGGTAAAAATGACTTTATAAGGCATGAGAATCGTAAATACCTTGGTTTGGCTAACCAAATTTTGGATAGCCAAATTAATTCTATAGTTTCGAACTGTTTGTTTTACAAATTTCAAATTGTAAACTCATCAATTATCTATTTTTGCATGAGAGCATTTGAAAAGTAGTGGATATCAGACTCTTTTCTCATAAATTCTAATGGCAAAATCTTCTCTTAATTCGAATTGAACATTTTTAATCTACATATCTCACTAATCTCAGTGAAATTTAATATTTGAAAAAATAGTTTTTTTTTAATCAATTGATGAAATTGTACATACTATCTTATACAATCTAAAAAAATAAAATTGATATATTAGAAGAAAATCTCTATTTGTTTCTCACAAACTTTTATAGCAGAAAAATTGCGAATAAAAATAGACCATATTTTTTAAAAAAATTTAGGACCTCAAAAACGATAAGAACGGCTCTCTGTCTCCCACAAATTATATATAGAGGATTTATTATTTTGGGGATGTCACGTCTAAATCTTGTTTCGTTTAATTTGATACAAAACATTCAGTACAAAAGAAAATTCATGGTTCCACTTACTACTGGTTAATTATGTATATACATTGAAAAGTTCTTATTGTATGGATCCAAAACAAGTCGTACACTTGTACTAAGCCCTATTAATTCGGTTCGCCGTTTTGCTTAAACCAGTCGACATGTCAAATCTACTTTTTCACATTCTTACACATCAGATGGAACAAAGTTGTCGACATAATTGTGACCTCTCGGTGGGATTTGTTGAAACCATGTGATCAACATCAATACATAACTACACCGGCAAAAGATATCTGATGTTTTTATAGTTACTTGGTCATATTCATAGGTATCGAGATATTATCGTGATCGTGATCGGCATAACTCATAAGTAGATTAGAGATATGTATTAAAAAAATGTGGACTATGTGAAAATTGTAAGATTGTTAATTAGTTAGCCGTCTTTTTCATTGCTTAATTTACAAAATGCTTAAAGGACCACTTTACCCAAATTGATTCCACCTCTACATCCACCATGCACTTCACATTTTCAACGTGTCTCTTTTCAATTTCTCAATCATATTTCTTTATTAATAAATAAACCCACGGGCCGCAAAGTCTTTCAATTCCACATTCATCTAGTTATCCAAAAATATGTAGAATTTCAACTGTAAAGGAAAAAAAAAAAAAATGTAAAGAAATGCTACTACAGAGGGAGTTAGACCACATTTAGTAATGTCAAGCAAAATTTAGATCTATAATATGAAAGTATTCACACTTTATTAAAACATAATAATAATAAAAACATAACAAACTTAAAAACATTATGTAAGCAAAGACCAAAGGATGTCACTAAAATTTTCAAGTTTTCCTCAACTTTTCATTTGTTTAAATAAGGTGACCAAGAAAATTCAACAACTTTTACTCAATAAATACTTTCATTATTTGTGTAGCATTTATTTTAAATAAACATTAAAAATTTGAAGTTGAATTATATGTAATTGTTATCTGTTAAAAGTTCTATTATATTATTACTACTAATAAAAAAATTTATTGTATTCTTTTTATTATTTTATATTTTACATAATTTGTTTTTTTATTTATTTAATTTTTCTATTAATTATAAGTGACATAAATATATACACTAAATGAATGCTTTAAATTTATATTAATGTAAAATAAATAGAGTTGCTTATGTGGATGATGATGTGGATAGCCTAAATGGAGAGAGGACTCTCCTATTAGATTCATAGTGTATTTAATATAGTTATATATTCCACGTTATAAAATATTTATTCGAAACCACCTCATCTCAAAACTATCTTATCATACTATGGGCACCAAAACGACTTCAACTTCCCTATATAATATAATATAATATATATATATATATATATATATATTGAGATAAATAAAAGTATTTTATTCGATTCATAAAGTATTTAGATGACCAAGACTTACTAATAATAGTCAATTTATTTGTGTGAATATTATTATTGTGTCCAGTATTTGGATTCAAAAACCTAAATCATGTTTTTATTTATAGAAAGTATATTGTAGTTTTTTCTTCTAAATATAAGAATATTGCTGTTGGCAATTCACAATTACTTTATTTTAAAATCATAAACATCTCCTTAACACTACAATATGTATTAAATTTATCTTTAACCATACCTTATATTTTAAATAACACTTTTGCAAGGAAATATTTTATGTGAGTCCAGCCATTAGAAGAAAAATCTTCTATAAATAGATAACAAACATGTCGAAGTCGAGAAAACACTAATTGGATATTTTTCGTGGATTTTTGAACGTATAATTCGATAGATAAAATAGAGTTATGAATTTTGGTTGGAAACTAGAAAATAGAAAGATGTTTTTTGGGATGTCTGGCCTAAAAAGAAAGTTGTGTTGTACTATATTACTTTCTAACTCATTTTCAAGTGAAAGGGAAGATAGGCTGTTTCTTTCAAAAAAGAGAGAGATTGAGAGAGAACAAAATCAAAATATTGAATCAATTGTTGATGTAAAGAATAACTATTTTTTAGTAAAATAAAAATTAATTGAACTTTTTAAATATACTTAACAATTAATGGTTATCGAGCCAATTATCCAATAAAACCCCAGATCCTTTAATCCGCAATAGTAATCACTACATTCATATACACTTCGTGTGAATCAAGCAATCTTATCATAAACCATCCTCTAAAATAAACTATTCAAATTTACATAAATCTGAACGCCTTTTGGGTCAATTGCGTAATCATATTAAATTTAAGCATTATACAATTGAGATTCCAAGAAATTAAGACCCACTTGGCTTTGCTAAATTAAATAAGAGATAATGATACACATAGATGTTGTTAACAAGTGTGTTTAAATGTTAACAATAATTGGTCAGTTAGAGAACACAGACTCTATCTATGGTTTTGTAAAGTATTATTTTATATCTTGACTTAATGCTTTTATGAGTCTTGACTCCTTTCTTGGATCATAACCGGCAATCCACCATTAACCGTCGCGGTTAAACCAGGCGCAAACCGGAGTGTTTTGGTTGATTCGAGACTTGCGAGCCGTGTTTTGAACCTCCTAATGATTGCCACGGCTATGGATTTCATCTCCATGATGGCCATTTCTTTCCCTACACAAACCCTAGCTCCGGCCTGAAAAACCGGGTACTTAACCGGATTCTCGGGCCGGAATTTTCCTTCGTTATCCAACCACCTCTCCGGTTTAAACTCTTCGTAATCCGGACCCCAGATCCGGTCCATCCGACCCATTGCATAAGCATGGTACGTGACTCTAGTCCCTCTTTTCACAAATGTACCATCAGACAAAACGTCATCGTTTAAAGCAAATTTGGAATCGAATTGAACCGGCGGAAACAATCTCATGCTCTCGTAAAGCGCCGCATGCAAATAATCCATCTCTCTCATTTCATCGCAACGTGCAGTGACCGAGTCAAAACCGGTCCCCATCACCCGGTCTAATTCTTCCCGAATCCGGTTCTCCACATCCGGATGACGCATCAATAACCAGAAAAAACCGGTTAAACCAGCAGCAACCGTATCCCGACCCGCCAATAGAAAATTCACAACGATGTCTCGGAGATACTCATCATCGTCCTCCGCTACCACCGCCATGAATCTCGAAATCAAATCGTTTTTACCCATTAAACCGGTTAACCTCCGATGCTTGATTAAATCACCAGCTAACCGGTTTATCACATTGATCGATTCTTTAAGCTTTTTCTCAGAACCAATTCTTAAAAACCTTTTGATTTTCCATAACAGAGGAAACGGAGCTAAAGCTCGTTTCGCCGATAACGTCGAGGCCGTATCGAAAGCGACGGCGAATTCCGACATCGGAAAAGGTAACCGGAGACAATCTGGGTCAAACCCAAATGACAATTTACTAATCGTATCAAACGAGAATCTTCTAAACACATCTTGTAGATCCAAAACCGAACCAGGATTGTCGGAGAATGAAGTCAAAATCGGAAGAAGACGTGTCTCGATCTCGGTCTTAACAATCTCATGAGCGAAAACTCTTACAGAAACACTTCCAAGTTCCAAACTCGCGAGTTTTCTCTGGAAACGCCACGTGTCACCATCGGAATTGAAGATTCCACGGCCTAAAAGATCACCAAGGATAACGGAGAATTGTTTGCCTTTTGGGTAACTGTGGAAATGGGTTTTGAGGATATGTTCAACGTTTGATGGATTCGCTGTGATAACACTGTTTAAGACGTGGACTTTGATCGTTGACGTTGGAGATCGCCGGAGAAGATGAGTGTACCAATCACTGAGATTGATGAAGTCTTTTCTCCAGCTTGAAGTGAGATAAGCATGGCAGATCTCGCAGTTGCAGTAACGTAATTTTTGAAGGAAGAGTATGTGAAAGAGTGAGAATATTATGAAGAAGAAGAAGGAGACGATGATGAAAGATATGATTAGTAACATTGTTGATGAGACAGAGAGACAGAGAGAGAAAAAAAGTATGGGAAGGTGAGAGGAAAGAGATGAGTTTGTGTTACAAGAAAACTTTGAGTCAATTAAATAGAGATTCTTTGTTTGTTTTTTTTTTTCTTAATCTCATTTATTGTGGACAAAGACATGTGTTCTCTAACATTTATTTAAAACATTCATTTCTAAGACCAGAAAGTGGATAGCGCAGAAATGTTTTGAACAAATTCATGTGACAAAAATTTTGAAGTTTTTTTGATAAAGATAAAAAACAGTTTTGCTATTTTTGTGGTTACATCATTCACACATATGAAGGATACGAGTATTTACAATATTTTGAAGTTTAAAATTTCCTCATTTTCAGCCAACACAATTTCAACTTTGTTTATGTTGTCGACATGAAGTACCTTAATTATGTCGACAAAATTAAAAGATTCTTTATTCGTTTTTCGTACATACGAGATAAGACTTTGTCAATCATGATTATAATTGTAGTGCATTATTTTGTTGGGTAATTTAGGTACGTGACTATCATATTGTGAGAGTTGATTAAGTAAATGGGTAGTATAATTTTTTTTTGAAAAAGACAACACTAAATTGAAATGTTGTTTTTTAAATAACATGCTCTGTTTTTTTTTTTTAAACATGTTATGTAGAGTAAAATATGGTGCTACTTTACAAAAAGGCATATTATTTTGGAAAATAGTACTCATTGTTGTACAAGAAGTCCAAAATCATTTTGGGATGTATCTTTTATTAAGTTGTTAAGTGCATTTGACCCCATTTTTTATTGGAGTTCGACTCCACTAAGTTCAAAGATTAAAAAAAGAAAAAAATTACAAAATCATTTACCTAATCTAATCAATAATTTATGTCATTTAATAATTAACACATTCGTTTTTGAAATTTATCCCATTTTTATTGGGATATGCCAAAACCTTTTAATTGTTTTAAATGCCCCTTTTGGTGTGCCTCTTTTCAAAAATGCCCCTTTTAGATGTCTATTTTCAAAAATGCCCCTTTTTAATCTGAAATTTTTATAAAGTTTTATTAGGTTTATAAGGTACTTATGGATTGTAACTACTACTTGAAGACTCGATCCAAGTATTTATAAGGTTTTATAAGGTGTTTTTAAAGGTTTTACAAGTTATTTTAAAGGATTTTTAAGGTTTTTCAAAGGTTTTACAAGATATTTTAAAGGTTTTTAAAGGTATTTAAAATGCATTTATAAGGTATTTATAAAGTATTTATAAGATTTTAGATACATAGAAATGTAGTTTGTGTATGTTTTAATAATGTTACATACATATTTGGGTAAATCTTATATTTTTAAGAGCATTTTTTATAAGGTTTTAAAGAAGAGGCATTTTTGAAAAGTGGCATTGAAAAATGGGCATTTTTGTAAAAGCCCCCATATAAGTTATAAATAGAAACTTGCAAAATATCTAATAAGATTAATTAAATAAAAAATCCTAAAATATCTTATCAAATGGGACAAAGAGAATATTAATCTATTGTTATTATTTATATAGATTCATTCATATTAAATATTCTATAAATCTAGGCATAATCTTCTTATAATAATTACTCTATGTTAAAGATATGAAATATTGTTTTCATTATTTATAATATAAAAATTATAAAATAACATTAAAATTTAAAACTAGTTAATTATATATATAAAAAATCGTTTGTGTTCGCAATGCAGTAGGTATAACTTTTGCAGACGATCGTTCATACATGTTATGACGTAGATGTCGATGAGATTGAAAAAAACATCTTTTCTTTATTAGGAATCACTTAAACAATCTAATAGATCTGTTTAATCAGATTTACACGACGTTGACACAACTCATCACTGACCAATTCCTAATCTACCCAATCTCACAAACACAACAACAGTTATGCTGGACACTCTGATCACTCACCAAGAACCCTAACAGCTTCTAACCTAGAACTTGTGATTCACAGAGATGATAAAGACGGCCAACATAAGCCTAACGCTTAGACTACCAATATATAGGTAGCCACACAAACTCAGCTAACCTAATTTTCTATTCTAAGATATCTTCTAATCTTCTTTCCTTGATTTGCTTATATCTTGAATAACTTGATTCTCACGTTCTGGAAACTTCCATCACCAATCATAGCTCGCTATGTCATCTTCATTTAACGCTCGTAGCTTCTCGCATACAGCTTTCTCATGTGCTCAGCCCCGGCTCAGAAAGGTGGGCGGAGGTGCGACGGCAGGAGGCTTTTTTGATCAACCCGACCTATCAAGTTAACGGTCACTCTACTCGATATACTCGAGACATGTAAATTTTATGAATGCAAACCATCCCGTTTGGATTTGGTTTTAACTTTTGAACACTATATTTTATCGATTTCTCTAAAAATAAGAACTGTTTTCCGTAACTCTTACACTCGATCTCACTCCTCTTTTCTTTATGACTGTCATTTTTTCTCACAAAAATACTGACTTTGTTTATATTTTTAGAAATAACTTACTCATTAACATGATAAAAATACCGGCCTCATGAATTTTTTTTTGTGGACCTGACGTAACAAAACCTATTTTTTTGTGCATTTTCCAATTAAATATGTGTTATTTTGTACTAACGTAACCATATAAGAATCCTCGAAAAACATCTCATAGTTGTTTTACCTAGTTTCATGTGTTTGTTGTTTTTGTAAATAGGTTTCTTCTAAAGATTGGATCTAACGGCAAAAAAAATCCTAAATAGTTTGGTGCTAAAAAGAGGAAGCATTATCTGGATCTAAATTTTTTTGATAAAAAACCTGACAAATGATATCGATTGCTAAAACAATATTAAAAATGACTAAAATTCAGACTTCCCAGCTATGCGCCAAGAGAAGCTACGCCAAACCACTGATTCTGACATGGAATAGATGCTCAATTTATCGTTGATAAATTTATAGACCATGTGATGCACACAAATATATATAGATTAATTAACGTTTTTCATAATCCGTTTATTAGAATTTGATATTTATTTAGTGTTTACGTGTATGTTTGTATTTATCATAAACATATATATTTCCTATTTTAAAAAAATTTCATTATTAATTTTAATTTCTTTTTATCCATATGCTTGCAATTAAAATAAATATTTTATAAAAAAGTTAGCTTATATTTTTTTAAAATATAAGTAGAAACATAATAATTTAAAAATATTTTTTTGAGGGATCTGCAAGGAATTTTCAGAAAATGTGTTATAAGTTAGTGAGAAATCTTTTTTTTTTTTTTACAGGAGAGAAATATTTTATTTTAAATTATATAATCTAATTGTTTGTTCTAGTGTCATTTCTATGTTATAACTCCAATTAAAATTTCTAAAAATTGATTTTCTTAATGTTTTAAATTATAACGTTTAAGAAATTTGTTGGCTTCTCAATTAATAGACCGTTGGAGTTGTGTTAGTTAACACGCGTTCGCAAACTTATTCGTGCATTTTGCTAACTCATTTCCAATCGGTTACGTTCACCAACCAACCTATATTCATGCCAATTTTTTAATCTACTTACTATTCAAACAAAATGCCAAAATACACCAAACTAATGGCCAATATATTCCAAAATTTGTTTGAAATTTTCTAAAAAAACAAAGTGAACTTGAGAACTTATTTTTAAACTTGTTTTGAGTTCTGTTTATGATACCTTCACGAAGAAGAAAAAACAGAAGAACAAAAAAACACGTGCTTCGTAAGAATTAAACATGTGAGTTTAAAGACGGTGTTGAAGTTAGCAAGTGGTCGTGTGTTCAAAGTATATAACCGCAACTGGGACATTGGTTTTATGCAATTTGCATGTCGACACGCGTCTCTCATGCACTGAACTAGCTGTTTCAAGTTGACGTTATTAGTCGTTACTTCGAGAGTCAGGAAAAAAACTTTAATAGCGTCGACAAAAGCAAAATAAAATGTTTTGGTTCCCCATTTCCACTTGTAGAGAGACTTTTAACTGATATCTACAAGTCGCTTCGTTCTGTCCAATCGACATATTATTTGCCATTCGTATCTATTGCAAAGTTAAAAAATACCTGCTTTTTGTTTTTGTAAGATTTTTAAACATTTTATTTTTCTAAAATGAAAAAAAGAAATTGTTGTAAAAATAAAAAAGAATAAAGCTAAATTTTACCATATTAGTACTCTTAAAAATACTTTTATAAGTTAAACCCTTTTCCAAAAAAAAACATATGTTTTCATAAGAAAATTTAGAAATCAGAAAACTCAAAAACTAAAATAAAAATGTTACTACCTTAGACATTTCCTACCTGACCAATTATTTGAAGGAACATCATAATCTTAATATTGCAATTACACCGGCGAAATTTTGATGAATGAAATACAGATAGAAGCTTAGAATATGAAATGATAAATTTAGCTTAACAAATAGGGATTGTTGATTTGGCTATTAAACCCAAAAAAATTTCAAACAAACAAACATACTTTTTTTTTTCTTTTTTTAATTGTCTAAAATAGTGGTGGGTCTGCAAGGTCTTTTTTTTTTAAAAACATACCTTAGTAGTTTCAAGATTTAATAAAACATTCAAAAAGTGGTGGGATAATACTTAAGATACGATATATCTCAAGATTCTCTGATAAATCATACTAAACACATATAGAAAAATAGATCATATGATATTTGGCTCCGATTGGTAACATTGCATAATCGCATAACAACATAAGTTGCAGAATAAAATTCGCAGAATGAAATTACTTAAAAGAAAATATGTTGATTGAATATATTTTGCGTAATGACATAATATAATTTTATATTATCAATACTAGGATATGATCCGCTGTTTACCGCGGGTTAATTATTTGTTTTTTTTTTTTATAAACTGATGAATTTGTTGTGTATTATATTTTTTGTTGTACACCGCGGGTCACATGCGTTGCAACTAAAAAATGGAAATTTTAATTTGTATTTGTTTTCTTTAGTGTTTAAGATTGTATAATTATATTTTGATTTGTTAATTCTAGGATTTCATCCGTGGTATATTGTCCCGTATTAATATCGATCTGAACCCGTCCCACCAGATAATTCTGTCCCATGAAATTAAACATCATTTTGTTGTTTTTTTAATAACACTTTTGTTTAAAAGACATATAAAAGACATCATTTTGAATTATATGATATTGATGTATTAATATTTTTATGTTTTATTGGTATAAACTTATGTTTGATTTTGGTTACACCTCGGGTCGATTTTTATAACTAAATGTTTTGAATTTTAAGTTATATTTGTTTTGTTTAGTGATTAAGATTGTATAATTGTATTTTTATTGTTAATTCTAGGATTTTATTTGTGGTATGTCGTCCCGTATTAATATCGATCCAAACTCGTCCTATCATATTATCCCGTTAGCTAAATTATTAGTGTAATAAAATCCAACAAAATATATTTATTAGTTTCGACCATTGTTTATATTTATAGATGAAAATTAAATTTAGTTGAAAAAATGATATAGTTTGTGTGTATTGCGATTAGATTCCATTAAAAAAACTGTAAATTGATAATTGTTTTGTGTGTGTAATCATATAAAAATACTTTGGAAATTTTTGGTATATTTGATGAGCAAGTTTTTGATATCTTTAGAAATCTTTAAATCGTCATAAACAAAAAATATGCTACATATACTCTTAATCAAATAAAGATAAAATCGTTTAGTTATGAGACATTTATATTATTCATTTTATTTAGGAAACAAATGTGATTTGCAATAAATTCATTAGGATC
This sequence comes from Arabidopsis lyrata subsp. lyrata, assembly GCF_000004255.2. Classification (NCBI taxonomy): domain Eukaryota; kingdom Viridiplantae; phylum Streptophyta; class Magnoliopsida; order Brassicales; family Brassicaceae; genus Arabidopsis; species Arabidopsis lyrata. Next base: position 12,489,202 of record NW_003302552.1, read on the forward strand.
ATCTCCAATGTAAATCTCTATTTTTCCTCTAAAATAGAGTAACTTCACAATGTAAATCTCTATTTTTCCTCTAAAATAGAGTAACTTCAAAATAGAGCATGATTTCTCTCCAATGTATCACTCTATGTTACTCTAAAATAGAGGTAGTGTAAAAAAAAATAGAGTTACTCTATATATAGAGCAATCCTATCATTTACTCTATTTTAGAGTAACATATAGAGTGGGGTTGGAGAAAATGTACTCTATAATAGAGTTTTAGAGGAAAAAATAGAGTGGGGTTAGAGATGTTCTAACACTTAAATAGGAAACGATTTGCACCCGAAATATATGTTTGTTATACGATTTCTATATTTACTAAATCAATCATTTAATTTTGTTTGGATTTTTTTAGGAAAGACTCAAATAATGAAGGATCTGAATGACTCAAATCCGGGTCAAAATCCTGATTAAAAAAAAAAAAAACCAACCTGCAAATGAGCAAAATTTTCTTCATCGATAAAATAATTTTAAATGATTTATTGTTTGGTTATTTTAGATTGTATACATATTTTTTCATCGATTGAGTAATATATGTCTGTTTTAAAAATTTTGAATCACATTATATGCAGAAAAAATCTAAAATTGTATTAACTATATATATTTTATAATAATTCAAAATAAAATAAATATAAAATCAAATAAAAGTGAAATGATAATAATATATTTATGTTTAAATTAGGAGAGATGTTTTATAAAATTAGCACAAATTTATTATATTAGCATTAAATCATCATATTTGATTTCCTTATCTATAAAAATCGTAAGGAATATATCATAAATAAAGATTCTAGGTGTAGTAATAGTAATTAGTTGGAGAAAGATATATTTTTAGATTTTTTAATTAATTTCGTTTTTGGGATTTACCTAAATTTAAGGAAAGATGCGATTGAAAATTTCCGAGTCAAAAATTGAAAAAAATCTGATCCGATTGGAAGGAGAAAAAATGTACTTCAAAAATGTTAAGTAGATATAAATATATTTAATATGTTTTTGTTAGCATTCCTTTTAAGATAAAAAATTAAAAACAATTGGCAGTTTGAGTTTTGAGGTCAAAGTGATCGAAGCGTGGAGGGTCTAAATACGTTTGGGCCTGAAAATGAATTAGAGGCCCATGAGGCCAATAAGCCACAGAGTTGTTATCCACTTTTCCTCTTCCACGGAGAAAGAAGCGAGAGAGTGAGGCCATGCCTGTGTCCGTACATTCCGTTATCGCCACGAACCTAGCGACTACAGTATCATCGATTTGGTTTCACCGGGATGTTTCTCGCCGTCGAATCTTCTCCAGCTCCGTGAAATGCTCGGTGGAGACGACGGAGGCTGACCGGTGGGTGAAGCTGAAGAACGGTAACGATTCACTGGAGATATGCAGAGTTCTTAATGGAATGTGGCAAACGAGCGGAGGATGGGGGAGGATTGACCGAAACGACGCCGTTGATGCAATGCTTCGACACGCCGATGCTGGTCTCTCTACTTTCGATATGGCTGATCATTGTAAGTAGCTAACAAGTGAAACTGAATCTTCAAAATTGACTTCAAATTGAAAGGTTTTGTGTGGAGATTACTAATAGAACTATGCTTAGTTTTGATCTTGAATTCTTGATGACCTTCAATATGTGGTGCTATGTATTGGTCACAGAAGAATTGAATTGAAACGTTTTGTGTGGAGATTAGTGAAATCTAGTTGTGCTTGGTTTGTTTTCTATGATGTTCAGATGGTCCTGCTGAAGATCTTTACGGCATTTTTATCAATAGAGTTCGTCGAGAGCGTCCACCGGAGTATTTGGAGAAGATTAAAGGGTAAGCAAGTTTAGTCTCTTTGTTGAAATGTAGAATTTGTATAAGATATGGTAGGCTGGCTAAATGGTTAGGCTATTTTTAATGATGTAGTTTGACAAAATGGGTGCCTCCTCCAATAAAGATGACAAGTAGCTATGTTCGTCAGAACATTGATATATCGCGGAAGAGAATGGATGTGGCTGCTCTTGATATGCTTCAGTTTCATTGGTGTGTGTTACTCTCTTCGCTTAATTGCTATTCGTTGTCGTGTCCTATTTTGCTAAGATAAACTTGTAATGTGGGATAGGTGGGATTATGCGAATGATGGCTATCTTGATGCACTGAAACATCTCACTGACCTGAAAGAAGAAGGTAAGGGAGAGGGGCTATATCTTTCTCCTTTTTGTTGTGATTGTTTTTTTTGTTTATCTATTGGGCTGCTTAACATGTAGCATTGAAATGCTTGCAGGGAAAATCAAGACGGTTGCTTTGACAAATTTTGATACAGAGAGACTTCAAAAAATCTTAGAGAATGGAATCCCGGTTGTCAGCAATCAAGTGAATGCCTGCCCTGATCTCTAAACTTTATATGCCTTTATCCAGACTCATTATTTTTGTAAATCTATTTACAAATTTTTTCCAGGTGCAACACTCTATTGTAGATATGCGTCCTCAACAGAGAATGGCTCAGCTTTGCGAGCTTACAGGCGTCAAACTTATAACGTAGTTACACTCTATGAAATTCTTGTTTGACTTCTTTCTCTTTACAACTGACTTAACCATACATCATTGGTCTTTGGGTGCAGATATGGGACAGTAATGGGTGGTCTCCTGTCAGAGAAGTTTCTTGATACCAATCTAACAATCCCTTTTGCTGGCCCTCGCTTGAATACTCCTTCTCTGCAAAAGTACAAAAGGGTAAGAGTTCAATGGCCGTTCTCGTTGTATGAGTTTAGGATGGTTGATGCATGATCATCCTACTTTCTACTGTTTTAAGATTTTTGAGATTTACGTTACAGATGGTTGATGCATGGGGAGGGTGGAATCTATTTCAAGGTCTACTTCGAACAATGAAGAGCATATCCACAAAACATGGAGTCTCTATACCAACAGTGGCTGTGAGATATGTACTAGATCAGGTATTTGTTCTTCCTCGCATCACACGGATTACTCTTGACTCTTAAGACCAATCTGGTTTGTTGATTTCTCTGAAAAATGAAATTCACTCATCGCAGCAAGGAGTTGCTGGATCAATGATTGGGGTGAGGCTCGGGTTAGCGGAACACATACAAGACGCAAACGCTATATTCTCATTGGTATTGGATGAAGAAGATGTGAATAGCATTCAAGAGGTTACCAAGAAAGGTAAAAATCTTCTCCAAGTGATTGGTGATTGTGGAGACGAATACCGACGTATATGATGTGGTAGTATATACTCTATACTGTATACAATATCAACTCATGTAATTACACTTTTATGTGTAGAGAATCATTTTTACATTAATAAGACTTCCTTGGCTTTATTTCTTTTGGAACATGTTATTTTTTGTTAAATGTTTTATGCATGTATAAACCACAAAGCTACATGTCCTAGTCTAAAACTTTTCTGGTTTCTTGGAACATAAAGTCATAATATTCAAACTTATAATTCCGTAATCTTATTATATGCTCTAAGTCCTAAGATGAATTTTTGTCAATATTTTTCCTCTGAGACTAATATGATAAATGCTGATTATACATATTACGCTTTATATAGCAGTAGAGCAAGGAGGATGCTCTGCAAAATAAACATAATTTTATCATAAAACTTAAAATTTGTCTTGATTAAAAGGAAAACTTGGCAGAATACCACTTATTATTGAAATACTAGCTTATTAATTATTCAAAGGACATGACCAAGATAACTATGAAAAAAAAAAAAAGGTTTACATGTAGCTTAACTATTCTTGTTGTTCTTAAGGTAAATCAGAAGTTCTGGACCGAAACCTATATGTCTTCCAAGTCGAAGAAATGGATCATACCCCTCCGAGGAAAGGTTCGAACTGGCACCTATCTCCCAGCACATCTTCTTTTGGAGGTTTCACCACCAGACTCTACTTACACAGCATGGATTTGAGTCAAACTTGGAACATAATCAAACAAATTTGGCATAGATGATGTGAATCCAGTATACACCTGTTCAACTTTATTATCCTCTCCAACAATGTATACCTCTTGTTTGATGGGGACTCCACTTTTCAAATTCAAATGACCAAACACGAGAAATTTCTTTTCCTCATCGACCAAGAACCTTACGAGACCGCAAATACCAAGTTCAGGTTTCAAATCCACTGTTAAGACCTTGCTCCACTTAACAACCTTGGTCTCATCAATCTTATTTGTCACCCATATATCTGTTCTTGATGTATCTGCATGCTGTAATAACACAGAAAGTTTCTCTTCTCTTGTAGAAAGTAGAGAAGGATTTAGGGGAAAACTCTTTATTCTGTGTTATTGATTTCAATAGAATTGATACACAATATATAGAGAGACTAACTTATGTTTAACCTAATTAGAATAGGAAATAGATAAACATGAATAAGTAAATATTCTAAATCTCTTAATCCTTATCACAATAGGATATCTAAAATATTCTTTGACTTCGGCTTTACGGGCTTCACGGGCTTGGTCCGCTGTCTTGCTTTCCAAGTTACCTCAATATCTCTAACAACAGATAGAGACAAGGTTTTGTAATAAAGAGATTTACATGGAAGAAGCAGACGTTCAAATCTTTCTGTTGTGTAATCAAAACTGACTAAGAACATTCCAAGCTGTTCCTCATTTTCATCAGAAGCAAACCAGTAAGTCTTTCCCTTCAAATACATGCCACAGTCATTATATTCCAATTCGCAGTCCAAAATGACATCAAGAGTCCTCCAAGAACTAGAGTTTATCTCATAGATTTCGAATTCGTTGTCGTCGCCATCACAACAACACAAGATCTTGTAGCTATTATCGCCATATGTCTTGTCTTGGTAGGATCCAAGAGCATAAGAACCTATCTTTCTTGGTTCGATCCACTTGGTTTGACCGGTACACGGGTTCCAAACCACTATTCTATTGTATTCTCCGTTGTTGCATAACAATAAACCGTCGCAGTGAGAGACTTTAAAAATATCGAAATGATCTAAACTAGCTTGAGGATCAATTAGACTAAGTTCAACTTTGAACTCTATAGATGGAATTCCATAAAGATTGACTCTCATCAAACAAACCATATAATGCTTCGAGATGAGAACTAGAAACTGCTTTGCGGCTTTGTCGAAATGCTTTCTTGTGAATCTCCTCTCGTTGAATAAATTGTTCCATCGTTTGCATGTGTATCGTAATTGCTTTAGAGATATGGCTGGAACGCGACAGAGTATCTCTTCTACCAAATCTCCGGGGAGCTCAGACATATTCAATGTGATCTCTCAAGTCTCAAGATAGAGTGCCGGCGGGTTTGATTGTTGCTTTTTAGGGTTTTCTCCTATTTCACCTTTGCTTATTTGCTCACTCTTAGGACTCTTTCCTTTTTATTTTAAAAAAATATCTTTTATTTTATTTTAAATAGAATGGGATAGAATTGTATATTTTTTTTTTTGAGCAACGTAATAGAATTGTATATATATTTCCTTTTTATATGGGAGCAAAATCTTATCAAAACCTATTTTCCAGTTTTTAATATTTACTTTCAAAAATAAACAAATTGACACGTTAATATTATTAAAAAGTATGAATATATCCCATAAAAACTTTATACGTAGTATTTTGTTTCCATAAAAAAATTTTACAAAGAGAAAAAGTTTCACACAAAAAACTAAAAAGTTATTAAACTTTAATTTAGTAAAAAAAAACCTTAGAAAACAAAATTTAAGGATTCATGTTTAGTCGATACTCTATATCAGATTTTAACCCGTGGTGTACCGCATGATGATTTGTTTTCTAAAATTAGTGATTTTGAAAATTTAATGATTATGTTTTATATATAAAAATTTGCAAATTGTATCATTTTATAAAGACATTTATATTTTCTAGTTTACAATTGTTAATAGGTAATGACATACCACGTGACAAATTTTGTTTTATAAATTTTATCTAAATCAAGCTGATTCGGTATGTTTAATATTGGTGGTATTAAAAATAATAAAATGATAAACTAACCCGTATTGAAGCGGCAGATTAATAATATTTAAAAATTTTATTAATGTTAATTCAAACTTGTCCCGCCATATAAACAAATCCCGTAATATAACTCGTCCTGTGTTATTTTTTATATGTTTAAATTTTCATAATATTATAAACTTTTTATTGATTTTAAATATATCACTTATAATATTTAAAACCTTTTAAAGTAAAGTATAAAATTTAATATTTCCTGTAAAATTAAACAGTTTAACTAAAAAAATGAATTAAACCGTATACAAAGTTTAAAATTTGGATACTTGTTAAGTTAAGCTTCCTGCTCATTCGGATTTAAATTCATTTTCATCTTATTTATAATATAACTCTGAATCATTCTCTAAACAATTTAACCGATGTGTGATGTTGAATACACACCTGTTTAATTAATTGAGTAATATATGTTTGTTTTTAAAATTTCAATAACAATATATGCATAAAAAATTTGAGATTTTTTCTTAACTTTATGTATGATATGATGATTCAAAACAATAAAAAAATAAAACAAAGATGATAGCAAAATCATAATTTTAAATCTTAACAAATATTGTAAATATCTTTATTATTAAATATGAAATATTATATAGATATCTGGTTCACAATTTCGGATATGCTTTGACTCGATCCAAGTACAAAATGTACTTAAAAAATTTTGAAGTCATTTTTGTAAACTTTTTTTTAAGAACTACACATTAATTAAAAGTTAACTCCATGAGTGGTTACCAGATGTTAACCAGAGCTTTGTTCTTGTGGCATTGGTCGATTCGACAACTTTTCTCACGCATTATCAAACTAGAATGAATTTGTGTATCTATCATTATATCTTGTTGTATGTTCTAGTGTACCTACTTGGCTCAAACATTGGAAATGTTCGATATTGCTTAATTCAGTTGTAATCGTTTGATTTTAATTGAAGAACTTGGTTGATCCCAAAAAAAAAAAAAAAAGAAAGTTTGATGAGAAGTTGAATGATGTAGAAGTACCAATATTTAGACCAACAAGTACTCTATGTAATGCAGGATACAATATTTTCAAAAACTAAAAGATTTCTTTTATATAAATCAGAATCTACGTAAATGGTACATTAATCTTGGACAATACTCGTTTAGCATAAAAGATGTTCCGTGGACTTCTGAGTTCTGACTACAAATTAAGAAATTTTTATCATAAAACTTAATAAACTGTGTTGACTAAAAGTATGGAATATTGGACAGAATAGCACTTCTTGTTTAAATACTAGTTTATAAATAATTCAAAGGAAATGACCAAAATAACTATAAGCTTGAAAACCAAAAAAACAAAATGTCTATATACAGGACTATAAATTATTCGTTTCTGTTGTTGGTAAGGTAAATCGTTAAACAACATAGTTATATTTGAGTCAAACTTGGAACATAGTTAAACAAAAATGGCCAAGATAAAGGCAATCCAAAATTCACCTTTTTTATTTTGTTATCCTCTCCAACAATGTATACCATGTGTTCCCAGATGGAATTAGCTCTCACTTTTGTATCACAACACACGAGAATTTTCTTCTCCTCATCGACCAAGAAACTTACGCCAAGGAAAATATCAAGTTCAGGTTTCAAATCCACTGTTAAGACCTTGCTCCACGACACCACTTTGGTGTCATCAATCTTATTTGTCACCCATATTTCTGTCCTTGATGTATTTTCGTGCTGTAATAACACGGAGAGTTTCTCCTCTCTAACAACAGATAGAGACGCGGTTTTGTAATAAAGAGATTTACGACATGGAAGAAGCAAACGTCCAAATCTTTCTGTTGTATAGTCAAAACTGACTAAGAATATGCCGAGATGTAACTCTTCTTCATCTGAAGCAAAACAGTAAGTCTTTCCCTTTAAAGACATACTCCATTCATTATATTCCAAATTGCACTCCAAAGTAACATCAAGAGTCCTCCACGAATTAGAGTTAATATCATATATTTCACATTCGTTGTCGTCACCATAACAGCACAAGATTTTGTAGCTATTATCGTCATATTTCTTGTCTTGGTACGATCCAAGAGCATAATAACCAATTTTTCTTGGTTGGATCCATCTGGTTTGACCAGTACATGGGTTCCAAACCACGATTGTATCTTTGTCTTTATTGTTGCATAACAATAAACCGTCGCAGTGAGAGACTTGAAAAATCTTGAATTGATCTACACTAGAATGAGGGTCAATTAGGCTAAGTTCACCTTTGACCTCTAAAGATGGAATTCCATAAAGATTGACGCTCATCAAACAAACCCTACGCTGCTTCAACATGAGAACAAGAAACTGTTTTGCGGCTTTGTCTAAATGCTTTCTTGTGAATCTCCTTTGGTTGAATAATCTGTTCCATCGTTTACATGTATATCGTAATCGGTTCAGCGATATTGTTGGAACGCGACAGAGTATCTCCTCTACCAAATCTCCGGGAAGCTCATACATTATCAATTTATCCTCACGATAGAGTGCCGGCAGGTTTGATTGTTATTTAATTAGGGTTTTTAGCATCTCACGATTGTTAATACACGTCCTTTTCCTTTTTTTGAGTCATAACTCTTTCTTTTTTTTTACTAAAACGAAAAGCTCTTTTCCTTTTCATATTGGGTTTCTATTTTCTTTTTCTTTTTTTTTTTTGTTTAAAAAAAAAACTTTAATGGAGAAGTACTTATCAGAATATAACTTTAGAATTTTAAGGAAATTACAAAAACACCATTAGAATTAATAAATAGTTTTCACAAATTTTTAATTTTTACATCTCTATTTTGCTTGATTCTGTTATGGTGAATGTCTTTAAGCGGATCATTCTCTATGGGCAGGATTTGAACTGTTGGTTCGGTACCCATGGAATAAAGACCAATACCACTACACTAAAAGAACTTTTCTAAAATTTGGGGCCAAAACTTATATATATTTTTAACGGCCGCAAGCAAATGTTTCATGGGCTTGTGCCATGGGCCGGCTCTGATTCTGTCTGATGTAATTGTTTCTAGGATACTTAAATATACGAGAAAAAAAAAGATGATTCAAAGCTAGAATGGACTATAAATTCCCTCAAGGAGGATATTGTTACATTGGTAAATACATTTTTCTAAACTAGACGGTTTGGTGAGAAGTTGAATGAAACAAATATTTGTCTTATTCCAAACTCATAAAAGCTTTGAGGGAAATACCGATAGACCAACAAGTCTCCTCGATGTCTAGAAAATCTTGCATGGTCAATAGTGTGGATCGGATAGTCTTGGATCGGATGATTTTAAGGCACTTTGCACATGAGTGTGACTTAGCTTCAGTTAATTGTTTTTGTTTTTATGAAACCGGAATGAAGATAATCTCAAGAGAATTTTTAAATATTTCGCTTTCAAATATTCAAACGAAATAAAAAGAAAGAAAATTCTTGTGAACTGTATCACTTTTCTAATTAAGTTTCTAAAATGTACTAGTTCCCCAATTATACCTATATTAAAACGAGTTGTTGCATAAATTGGCCGATGGGCATCAAATTTATTTATTTTATTTAAGAATTCAACAAAAAAAAATAGAACTTAAGAAATAAAAAGTTTTATATATAGATACAATCTAGGTTAAACCTTTTAGCTCTGGTATAAGATGATGTAAGCTTAGAAGCAGGGGTGGATCCACGTTGATGACTATGGGGATAAGTGCACTAAAACTTATAAATATTTGAGTTTTTACATAAGAAAGTATAATTAAAGTGGAACATTGGTTTAAAATACACGTAATATTAGTGTGATTCTGTGCTTTTTTTCATCAGATCTAGATTTTATAATTCAACACAAAACTCACGATTCTATAATTTTCAATTTATATATGCTTTTAATCACGATTAGATTTAATATATTGGCACCAAATTTCTATATTTTCTCTTCTCATGTAGATGTAGGTCTCGCATGTACGTACGCCAAGAACTCACGAGAATAGAGCTGCCTACTTAATTTTTTTGCCTCACGTAAAACTTAACGTGCACCATTCTCTCTACATGCAAACATTGTATTCAATATCACTCACACCATGTTAAATACAAGCTTTATTTGGTCATTTACGTACACTCTTGCTCTCATCAGGTAAGTATATAGTTTATGAACTAAAAAACTTTCGAATAGAAATGGTTGTATTTACTAGATTTGGTGGCTTGATCAATCAGAGCATTCAACAGCCTCTTAAGGTCAGTTTTTCATTTCCATCAATCAAAGGACCCGAGGAAGTACTCTATGAAAATGAGATCATAACTAGGCCTGTTGTTGTAGGCCGCGGCCGAGTCCAAGATACCTGAGAATGTTAAATCTAGTTCAGTTTCAGAGAAAGATACTAATATTCAGGAACCTTGGTATTGGGATCCTGATGTGGTCCCAAAGTTGAAGGCTGAGTACAAGAAAAATTCGCATGTTAGAGCAATGCCATTGTATGCTGTCGATCCTAAATATTATGACTTAGCTGAGGTGAATAGGCAAGCAAGACTTTGGTCTGGTCCTAATAACAAGCATCCATGGTATGATGCTCCTGCTACGGTGAAGGTAATAGTAAAGCAGCAAACAAAATCCTAATACTAGAGGAATTTTGCTAGAATTAAGAAAAAAATAAATGTTTAATTAACACTTGGTTATATATATTTTTGATGTTTGAAGGTGAAAAGAAAAAAAGGTCTTTGCAATTTGAACATAGAATTTACATTGGGATGGCCTCCTCAATTAGTCTCTGAGATGCTTACTAATCCAAGAAACCTAAATTTCTTCAGATTATTCGACAGGGAATTTCGCCAACGTTTGGTTTGTGTGTTTTTTTCATATAGTTGTATGATTCAAATTTAGTATAAATTATTATCAATAATTGAAAGTGTAATGTTTTTATTTCCTACAAAGGACAACAAATCAACAAAGGTTTTGAAGAAAGACGGACCAAGGCAGATCACGGAAGTGAAAAAAACTTTTAGATATAAGCTTCTCGGGTTGTCTATAGCTATCCCTATACATCTAATCATCGATGAAAACCATCAAAATCTTACTGTAAGAAGCTTCTTCAAACACCTCACATGAACAAATTGTTTTTTCTTGTTTTGGGTGAAGTAATTTTTTTTGTTGATCTCTTGCTTAGGCAAAATTTAAGAAAAAGAAAATGATGTACATGAAAGTGTTTGAGGGTAGCTGGAAAGTGGAGCCACTATACGCAGATCAGGAACGTTTATGCAAGTCTAGGTCGCGGATTAATGGAGAAGAATACAAAAAATGTAGTGGCGGAAAAGGAAGGATTGGATCAAAAGTGACAATGGAGCAGATCTTTCAGCCTTGTTCTCTTCTTAATGTGCCACCGATTTCTTGGTTCATCCGTGAGATCACCATAAAAACATTCAAGAATTTGCTCGAAGATCTTAGACAATTTGTTATCGACATGCACAAAAGTTCAGACTCGGAATGAGCCGGTTATAATGTAGTGGACTGGCATTATTGCACGGCTTGGTTATAATATATCTATGGTTATGACGTCACTGTATTATACAGGGAACACGACCCGAGTATACTGACAATGAAAAAAATGGATAAACAAAACTTATTTACTTGAAGGAACAAAAAAAAAAAAATGGCAAACACTATAGTACCAGTTAAGCATAAGTGATTATGCATAAATATAATATACAATTGTAACCCGGGCTCTTTTTACGTCATTTGAATCGACAAAACTCGACAAATAGCTAACTATATCCTATAACACGGGATAATGCAAGTATTTGTTTTTGAATTCCGGTAGAAAAAACGTAAATTAAACTGAACATTTAACAATTTGACTAAAGATATATGTCCTCATACAAGCGTAACTTTAACCCTATAGCTAGACATTGAGCTCTCATTGACTTGTTTCTAGGGCGACGACATACAATCTAGGTATTTTGTTGTACGGAAGCTTAGGTTTCCGGGAGAAAATGATGGTTATAGTTCTAGGTCTAAAACCTATGAAATTTTTCATTTTGAGTATTAATTAATAAGAATCGATTAATAGTTCGTTGTTGAGTAGCCAAAAAAATTATGTATAGCTTTTAACACATTTTATTTAGTTGAGGTATTTTTCGGAAATTAATTATAGACATAACTAGTTAGACATACAATTTTATAACATAAAATAAATGTTGATGCCCAAAAAAATAAATTGAGAGGGATAAGGGATTATTTTCTTCTTTTTCAATATCTTTAATTTTTCGACGAGAAAATATTAAAGCTGATAAATTGACATGAAATGTTCTTGTACAATCGCATGTTATTTCGTATGTAAACAATAATCTCCATCTTGGTTTATTTGAGTCAACTAAGTAATATAATTGATGTAGACAAAAAAAAAATAAACAGAAAATTAGTGTTATCGTAGTCTTCTTATCAACTGTTGCCTGTTGGTACATGCCAAAATTTAAAGAATATGAAAACGCTACATATCATCGGATTCCCATGAGTTAACGAAAACAACTTGATATTGTGTAACAAGATATACATTCAATGTATTAGGAAGACAACGTCCATGTTTGAAAATTAGGCATTACGATCCAACTATTTCTTGCTCAATAAAAAATAGAATATCAAATATACCCTCTTGTTTTATTCAAATACCATATGTCTATACAAGACAAAATAAAGACAGATAAGAGGAACCAAACCACATATAATTAGAAAGTGCAACTAGTTAAAGTCAATGTGCATTATTCATCACACATGAAGAGACGTGCAACGCGTTCCGTTGACTGACTTACCTCTTTTATTAACACCAAAGTCAACCATATTATCTTTATTAACTCTAAGTTGTGTTTCTCACAAGTAAAAATCTCATTTTTAAGACAAAACCCAAAAAACACACAAAAAAAGAAAAATGGGGAAGCCGACGTCGCAAAACAATAGCTCTATAAACCATTTCAGCCACCCACACCGCCTTCAATTATCCCAGGCGACGTCATCACCACCGTGCTCCGCCTGCAAACTCGCCGGAGGCAACGGCCGTGTTTACTCATGTAGGCCATGCAACTTCTCTCTCCATGAGTCGTGTAGCAAGATGAAGCAGGTAATAACACATCCGTCTCACCCTTCTCATACGCTTAGTCTCCTTGTGGCTCCTATCTATGACGGTGGATACTTCAACTGTGATGGTTGTGGCGTCCACGGGACGGGTTTTAGCTACCAATGCTCTCTATGCGACTACGACATCCACGCGCTTTGTGCTTACAAGCCGCTCTCTATCATCCACAATTCTCATCCGCAACACAACCTTAAACTCGTGTTTCAATCTCCCTATGGAGCCAATAAAGGTTTCTCTTGCGACATCTGCCTTAAGATCGGGAAGAACCAGTGGCTCTATCGATGTATCCCCTGCGAATTCGACGCTCATGTCGGTTGCATCACTGCTCCTCACCTCCTTCAACATAGTACTTCTGCACCTAATCCTCATACTCATCATGCCGGTCACCCTCAACATCAAAACTCGCTTCCTATGCCTAATCAAGGCAGTAACAGGCCCAGACCCATGCCTACGACAAGGCCCAATAGGCCCATCGGTAATCCCAATAGGCCTATAGCTCAAAACGCGTCTGCCTATGAACCAAGAAGACAGAACAACAACAACAACAACTTGGCTTATAATGCTCAGGTTGGGCCTATTGGACCGAATGAACTTATTGGTCAAGGATCAATGGATGGTAGTGGCTACGATGGTAGTGCAGGGAATGAAGAATTTGACGTTGAAGTTGATGTTGATGTTGATATTGATGTCGATGTCGAGGTTGAATACGAAGGTGATGTGAATCTTGAAGAGGGTAACGACGAAGGAGAACAAGTTGATGGTAACGGGATTGAATTTGTGGCTTGTGGTGATAATTTAAGTGTTGCATATAGCGAGAGTGATTTTGGAGGCAGTAGTGATGCTCGTAGCCAATGTAATGATTTGTCTGATGCTGATCTCTATCCACCATCTCTGGATAACACACAAGGACCAGGACCGGTTCGTATGAAACAAGGCTCGGGTGGTGGGAGGAAGAAAAACAGGAACCCGAATGGTCAGGCTGCTCGGTCTAAGAATATAGTTGGTAATAGCCCACGTGCTAGGCTTCAAGGATCCAAGAGTCCAATACAAAGCCCTAGAGGATCTCAAAATAGAAGTGTGCAAAATGTTCGTAACAATGCAACAAGAGGTCGTGGTGGAGCTGTGAGTGTAAGAGTTAATAGGCCTCGTGACCCTTCTGCATTTATTGCACCTCAAGGATTTAATGGGCCTAGTGGTGGGCCGTCCAATGCAGTAGATAATGGTGGCAACAATGATAACTACAACGAAGTTTATGGCGTTGACGTGTATGTTGGTGAAGATAATGTTGGTTACGAAGAGAGTTATGGTGATGATTTTGCTGGTGGTGATGGTGATTGTGATTTTGAAGTTGGAGGTGACTTCGGCGATGATGGCTATGATCAAGGTTATGATGAGAATTATGGTGAAAACGATTTCGAAAGCTATAGCGACATCACTGGAGGAAGTGAGTCTATGTATGATGAGGGTGAATCTTATGGGACTATGGATAATTCACAATATAGTGGTTTAAATGAAGAGCCCAATAACCAGTATGCACCTATGGTTGGGCCGGTTGGTGGACCAGGAACGAATAACCAGAACCAATACGGTCAAAATGGTAGGCAAAGGAATATGGGCATGTATCGACGAGGTGGTACAAACATGAACAGGTATGGAAACGTGAACCAAGGTGCAAATAGGTATCAGCCGAGAACTATGGGTCGACCCGTCCAATATAGACCCAATGGACGACCTAACATGGCGAATGGTGGACCCAATGGACCTACTGGACTTGGCAACCCAATGTTGATGAATACAATGGTGCGAGGTTTGTGCCAAGGCTTTGCGATGAACATGCTCATTGGTGGTGGCGGTGATGCTAATGGTGGAGTGGGTGACGGTAGTGGAGGAGACTTGTTTGGTGGTGGAGTGGGTGACAGTGGTGGAGGAGACTTGTTTGGTGGTGAAGCAGGATCACTATTCTAAAAGAGGTGAAAATGGAATTGGATATTACGAAATTGAAAAATATTTTTATTTCATTAAGTACTGTTTGAATTTATATTATTTGCGTATGCTTATTTTTCTTATTTATTTTCCTCTTTTTATTTCTTAAATATAACTTTTTAATTTCATCTTAAATATAATGTAAGAAATTAAAAAATTCGAATTGATATGAGCCTTTAGTTTAGTTTCTCTCTTATCGAATTGATGAATGTCGAATACAATAACAAAATGTTCATACATATAAATTACATACATATAGAGAATAAAATATAAGATTTACTCTATCTATATCTAATTGCGCATACGTATATAGTGATGGTGAACTATATATATTTTCTGGTGCAACACTCTCCCTCGTTTTTCTAAACTAAATTTATTAAACGGGATGTCCCAAATGAGCTTAGGCCTTGTCCAGATACAACTCCACATTTAAAAAATAGAGACGAAATTAGGTTCAAGATCAGATCCTAGTGGTCGCCAGAAAGCAGAAACCAGATCTGTAGCTCCGGCTAATCCAAGACTCCCTAAGATCCAAGGATCTATCGTTAATCACCTGCGACAAGCAACAATACCCACCTTACCTCCAGTAACTTCCGCAGCCATTGCAACGACTCCAAAAGTGGTTGAGCCTCGAGAAACCTCCATCGCGAAACTCCGGAGTTTAATAAGAGGGAGTGGCAAAA
>NW_003302552.1:12505082-12564716 GCF_000004255.2 Arabidopsis lyrata subsp. lyrata
AAATTTTATCGTAGCGCAACGGTTGAGCACCTCTCATTATACCAGTAGGTCAGCTGTTCGATTCTCGACAAATGCAATTTTTCCATCTTATTTTCTAATGAAACGATGTCGTTTCAGAGTTTCAAAACGATGTCGTTTAGACTCAACGGAGAGTTCTAACGGAAATTTAACACCGTGATCGTCTGGTTAACGGAAATTTAACGGCATGCCTGAAATGGCCAAGTCAAACTAACTTCACTATTTTGTCCAAAAGTCAACCTAAACTTTATGATTTAAATGACATTTCGAAAGTTCATGCTTTTTTCGTCCCAAATTTGAAAGTTCGCGAATTTTTCGACATTTTTCTGATCATCATATCTAGCTATAACCATATTCTTATACTATCACAACATCTCATGCATATCACAATCATCATCATCAATCAACCTATTCTCTAACCAAACACATACAAATTTCGGCTATAACCTCATAGCTATATATCGAGTTCCATGGATATTTAATGGCAGTTTGGCCATGGGTAGTAACAAATCATATATGTTGATGTATCCACGATATAGTCACGAATACTCTTTGGCTATCATTTC
This sequence comes from Arabidopsis lyrata subsp. lyrata, assembly GCF_000004255.2. Taxonomy (NCBI): domain Eukaryota; kingdom Viridiplantae; phylum Streptophyta; class Magnoliopsida; order Brassicales; family Brassicaceae; genus Arabidopsis; species Arabidopsis lyrata. The sequence goes on from NW_003302552.1 coordinate 12,505,667, forward strand.
CACCGAATTTCCATATCTAAAATATACATGACTACTTGCTATGATTTTCCATAATCTTATTCGTTGCTAGTAACCCCAATTTTCAACAGAAAAATGTGACTAATCAGCCACAATTATATTATGCTAATTACTAAATATGTGGCTAGTGTGTAGGTTGTGACATTATTAGTCACCAAGACAAACATATTTATACTGAATAGTTTTAATTAAAAATAAATATCAAAGTTCAGCAACTAATTTAAATACAAAATTAGGTAAAGAAAACATTAACGTATTAAAATTCAAAATAAAAAGATTGAAAAATATATATCAAATGCGCAATCCTCAAAGAAGCCCGAGACTAATTAGCTAGACATGTCAACGAGGTTGATTCGCGAATTTTAATTGTGGATTATCTCACCATTTAACAAGGAGTTAGAACTAGACGTACAATACAATAATTAATTCGATAAAATATTTTTTTTTAAACAATATTAATATTTTTTATAACTCAATTGATCTCAACTACAAATAATAATTTTTTTTTAGTGAATGTTTTTTTTTTTTGGTGAAAAGTTTTTAGTGAATGTTTGACAGTTCTAGAAATACATAATCTTAAATATTAAAAGTATATAACAAAAAGTTTTTTTTTATTTATAAAACAATGAACCACGAAAAACAAAATATTTTGTGGATATATATTTTATTAAGTCTCGGTTCTTCTTCTCCAACACCGTCAAAAAGTGAGAGATAGGCACGTATCAATCTCTCGTGCTATTAATTGATCTTCAAGTCCGAATTTTGTTCATCCCCAAACATGAAGACCATTTCACAGTTAGGCCTAAATCCAAATTCGACTAGTCGCACAAATTTTGGATTCTATGTTGTTGATTTATTCGTGAAAAATCCCAAACGGGTAATGCACATAAGGTGTTCGATAGAATTCGCCAATGCTCAAAATTTGGGTATCTATTTGTTTTTTTGTTCCAAGCCTTGTCACGTGGCTCTCACGTGATAAGCTGTTATATTCGTTGATGTTCCCGCCTCGACTCTGTTTCTTCTCGCAACCACATATCTCTCTGAAGCAGAGATCAAGAAAAAAAGCAAGAATCTTGAGTTGAGAATTGTAACCATGGAGCTTACTACTTTCCTGGAAGATGCTAAGAGAGTTAAACTCTTCGAAGACGCAAAAGATATCTTCGCTAATGGAGATCACATCAAGGCCTTGGAGATAATCGAAGATATGATTTTAGTCCATAAGGAAGACAAGAACTCGTGGGTTCTTCATAAACAACAAGGTGATATGTTCAATGATCTAGGGGCAAAAGCAGAGAACCCGTACTTCGATTTCGCATACATGTTGGGTTCTGTAGGATGTATGTCGAAAGATGTGTTGTTATCACGACCTTGTGCACATGGACTCTACTATTTGGCTGAAGAGTTTGGGTTAGTATTGTATTACAAAAAATGTGTGACTGTAGCAAAACAGGGTTTATCTGTTCCTTTCCCAGATGACTCAGAGTCTTTTGCTCAAGTGATTTTGGAAGAACTAAAGAAAGATATGAAGGAAGACCTGGAGAGTTTAATCAAAGATGCAGAGTCCGAGATCGCTGATTCCAAGACTGTAGAACTGAAGGGTTTACTACAACAAGACTGTGAGCCAGAACTTTTGGACTCAAAGAAAAGTCCAGCGCCGGTTAGTAATGAGTTTAAAGGATTGAGGTCGTTTTGGTTAGGTTTGGATGTTAAGGTCAAAAGGGATTTTTTGAAAGTAAGCATTGCAAAGCTTATAAGTTTTGTCAAGGGAGTACATCATAGACCGGGACGAGATGCTTTGAAGCGAATTCTCGATTCTGCCAGGGAAGACAGAAAATGGACATTCTGGATGTGCCGAACTAAATGTTCGAAGAAGTTCTCTAGTGCTGAAGAATGTAAGAATCATCTTGAACAAGAACATGCTGCAGATTTTAAACCTTCTTTGGAAATGAATATAGCCAAAAGGATAGGGAAAGACTGGGCTCGTAAGATATCGGTTGGAAGTTGGGAACCAGTGGATACAGTAGCTGCCATTGAAATGATAAAAAATCGGCTTGCAGACGTGAAAGCGTTTTCATATAAGAATGGATGGTCCAAAGAATGGCCTTTAGCTGCGGATAAAGAGCGCAGTAAGTTACTCAAGGAAATAAAAAATCTCCTTGTGATGTTTTGTGACCTAAAAATTCTCCCTTGTAACATTCGAGACTGGGTGAAGCATTATTCGGTTAAGCATCTTAAAAATCTTAACGTTTCCGAACAGAGTCTTGTCGATTCTCACCTAGTGGATACACCTCAGAGTATTTGTTTTCTGGAATGTCATAACCTCAGTTATATCCTAAAATTACTGAAACGCATCAAGTGTGAAAGGGATGATGGTACAAATCTAGTTTGCAGAGCAGTGGACAGTATCTTGGGTTCTACTCGATCTAAAGAAAAGATTGACTTTGACCCGCAGTTCTCATTTCTGCTTCTGGACAGAAGATTGCTGAAAAGCAATAATGCTCCATTTGTTGATGAAGGGGAGATCAATGTTTTCGATCCCAATGTTCACTACGCCAAGGCACATGCTCAAGGAGATGATATCGTATCATGGTTAACTGACTACAATTCAGTAGAGAAGACTTTTCCCAGACCTATCAGGGAACATAATCTTGATATCTGGGTGGCTATTCTGAGAGCTGTTCAGTTCACATGTAGGACTTTGGGAACCAAATATGCAAAGAAAATGCAGATCTTTGATTATTTTGCAGCCTTTCTTGTCGCCGAGAAATTGTGTAAGAGCGAATATGAAAGGAGAAGAAATCTTAAGGAAGATAAGTGGAACAGCTATGCATCTCTCCTATGCAATAGATGCGAAGAGGGTTTCCCGGGAAATTTCGTCAAGACAAAATTATTTTTGTGTGCAGTGAGAGATATTCTCGAAGAAGCTTCGGATCTGACATTTGATCTCCCCGATATTGAAGGTTGCATGAATCTTATAAGTGAGCTTAAAAGTCTCAACGATGATATAGTGCTGAAATCCTTAAGATGTCTGAAATCAGTGGTCACCTTCAAGGTTCATTCATGATTTTTAATTTTCATTTGCAACATAATGACATAAAATTGCCATCTTAAAGTATATACATGACTTACAGATTCTGCTAATCGATTCAAAGATTTTGCTGGTAGATAATTCAAGGATTAGTTTGCTGAAAAACCTCACCAGGCTTTCTATTTTTGACAACCGCACTTACATCCTTCAACTACTGAAACCTTTCTTGCTGGTTAGTTTGAAGCTTCGGTTATATAGACAGAGATTTCCTTTTCCGTTTTATTTGGCCTTTGAATTGTTTCTTATATCTTATCATGTATTTTCTCATCAAGAATGAAATTGTGAATATGGAATCCAAAGCCAAGTCAGATGCAGCAGAAGCAGATCTTTTACTCGAGGAGGAGAAGAAGAATTCAAAGCCAAGTCAGATACAATTAAAGAAGACGAAAAATAAAAGCAAAAAGGTCTTGGAAGTTCTAAATTCTTAACTTTGTTTTTCGAATTTTTGGTTAATCGGTTGTAAGAATGAATGGTCTTCATGGCACAACAGAGAACTTCAACGAGCATGTCTAGTCCTCTCTCTAAGCCTGGTGAACAGTAAGTACCTCAAGTGTCTTTTTCGCATGTTGATAAATTGAATTCGGGTTTTCTCTGAGCCAACCGTGTTCTTACATGTCTAGTAAACTTTCTGTCAGCCTTGAACCGGATAGTACGTCTCCAACAGTGGAGGAAGATTCTATGGAACCAGGTGATACTGTCAATCAAGAGGAAGGTACTAGAGTTGACCCTGGTTCTAGAAGATCTTCTCAACTGATAAACAGTTTGAGTTATATGTATAATTCTTTTTTCTTTCATTCCTTATCTTCAAGTTATGAAAAACATGCCTGGAGAAGATTCACAGTCGGAACATTTGGAACCAGCACTTGGAGAAGTTTCAGCCAGATACAATTCAGCTCTTGACATGACACTGAAGGTAAAGCAGTTACCAACAACAACAAGATTCAATACCTAAACTCTCGTCTACTGATTTATTTCATTGCCTATCTCTTTACTTCCAAACTCTCCTTGAAAAGTTCACAAAAAAATGGTGTGTTGCAGGCCCTCTTGAACATTAAGATTCTCAAAGAAGATTTGATGCACAATATGCAACCGTTTCAACACCAAGTTCCTTCCGCGCTACAAAATTTCTTTACTGCTTTTGTGTCAGAGGTGATAAAAACTGAGGGAGTCTACAGTTGCCTCTTGAGCGACTTACTTGCTCTCCTAGAAGAAGTTCTCTCCATGGTTCGTGTGGAGAAGATAGTCTACTAAGCATGGTATTATTATTATTTTTGTCAGTACCCTTAATTTCATTGTAAAGGATTCTATTTTCTACTCTTTTCAGTGGAGTGGTGCTGCTGAGGTTCTTGTGGCCATCCTTGAGTTTTGGCATTGCTGGAAGAATGCTGAAAGAGAAAGCTTGGTAACTCGTCTTTTTACGTTGGAGGAAAATGAAAGAATGTGTTGTAGAGAATGCAGAAAGAAACCAAATTACCCAGAACAAAGTTCTTATGGTATTGTTATGGCTGCAGATTCAATCAGAGACTTGAAGGTATGTTTCATTTATTTCCCTCTTTATGTTTCCTACAGAAACTGATACTTCCCTTATAAGGCTGTTCTGTGGTTTTATATATGCAGAGTACTTTTGGGAATATTGAATTTGTGGATATCTTTAAGGTGATCCGCATGGAAGATACAGTGTGTTGTGACATTAAAACCGGAGGCTGTGGAATAACAAACTTTGTTCATCACATTATAAGTAAATGCCCACCTATCTTCACAATCGGTAAGTGTTGACCACCATGATTGCGATCTTATGTACTCATTTCATATACTATGCATATGATAAAGCAATGTTGGTGTTTTGTTGGTTTTCAACATTAGTGTTAGAATGGGAGAAGAGTGAAACTGAAAAAGAAATATCTGAAACAACAAAGGCTTTGGACTGGGAGATAGATATCAGTAGACTTTACGAAGGCTTAGAACCAAACACTAACTACCGGCTTGTGTCAATGGTAAAACATCTAAAACAGTGTCACAATTTTTTTTTGTTGCTATTGTTCTTCTGTACATCTCTGTTACAGTCTCAGAATATGATGCAGGTTGGTTGTGGTGAAGAAGAGGAACACATTTGCATAGTTTATGAAAAGAACCGTTGGGTCAATCTCAGACGTGATGCTTTAGCAGGAGAGGTAAGACGAAACAGTTGCCCTTTTTCTTCCTTGAGTTGAATAGTGAATTTAGATAAGCCAGATAATGATTGATATATGTGTGGTGATGCCATAGGATGTTGGTGACTGGAAGAGTGTGGTTAGATTCTGTGGAGAAAGAAAGATTCGGCCAGAAATTCTGTTTTACGAAGTTGTCCGATCAATGGCCTAACAAGTACAAGTGTTTCAAAATGAAAACTCATCATCAATGTATAGAATAGCGAAATGTTTCAATTGAAAATAATATGATTTGTCTGGATGTACAACCGGATCTTATGATATAATGATCACAAGTTCACAACAACACATTTATATACGTGCATAGGAGACCAAGTATGAGTCACAAGTAAGAAAGCGAATATGGGTATGGCTGGCGACTTTTGGATATCTATTTGTAGTTCATGTGTGTGTATTTGATCTCGTATGATCACAAGTTCATGTGTGTGTATTTGAACTCTCTGATATTGCTACGAGGGTTTCAGTGTGAGTCATCCACACCAATTTAGTAATTGGTGGATCTTCCCCACCGGCTTGGACCTTATATGAAGACAAGAGTCAGTGAGTGAATGTACACTTGATCATATATATAAAAGTAAGGTTTGACTCTTTCTTTATTGGACTATTTGGTAAATTTTTAATACCTTTTTAAAAATATATAATATATTAATCTCTAATTAACTCACTTTAAAACTCATATGTAACTCCACATTTAAATTCATTTGTATCTCCTCCACTAATATACATTAACTATTTGAAAATTGTATTGACTATAGTTTAAACTCTACATTTAAACTCAATTGTAACTTCTACCAATCAATAATAATTTGTAACTCTTACTCAATAATTATAAGAGTTTCACAACTTCTCATCTATAAAAATTCATTGTCTTATCATCCTCCACCATATTTTCAAATATGTAAATTTACTTTATTTTATGTTCTTGCATGAGTTAAAAAAACTTGTGTCATAGTGATGGTAAGAGTTTGATTGTAATATTTATTTTTAGAGATTATATGATATGTAGTTTATATTGTATTTGATTTTATTTTGTTTATTTTATTTTTAGAGATTATATGGTAAATATGTAGTTAATATTGTATTCAATTTTATTTTGTTTCTACCGCATTAGAAGAATATATTTCTTTCATCTTTATTTTTAAAATTCTTACTATCATGTTTATCTGTTTTCCTGATTAATTCTATGGAAGTTCAAAAGCTCACTATTTTAATATTCACACAACAAGTGAATCGAATTGAAATGATCTATCCTCCTTTTTCCCTATTGATATATGATTATTCTCTTTAAATACTTATTTATACAAAAGCATTATTCGATATTTAAACATTTTTTAAGGCATTTCTCAAACATATGTTCTAACATGTACTTATATAAATATCATTATAGTATTTTTCAGCGTATTTAAGGTTTGTGGTTAAGATTACTTTTTCTAACAAAATTAAACTAATAAAATCAGCTAGATAATCCATAGCAAATGTTTAAATATCATGTTAATAAAAAACAGCAGATTTACAGAGAGACAAGGAAGAATTTTCAAGCTTCTCTTTATCTTTAATCTCTCAAAATGCAAATGTAAAAGCGGAGAATTTGGCGCGAAAAATTCGCACCGAACCGCATCACATCACATATGTAAACAACATTCCTCAAGAATGGTTCTTTTGAATTTTTAATTAAAAGTTGTTGACAAAAAAAATGTTAATAAAAAACATTTGAGAAACAATATCTTTAATGAAAAATGTACGATATCTAAATAAGTTAAATTTTCTTGAAATTGAATATATTAGAATTTAAAATTAATAAAATGTAAGAAGGTGTTAGATCTATCTGGAAAATACACTATTTTATAAATATGTTTTTTTTACGATATACAAATAATTTAAAATATTTCGAGCCGTAATAAGTAATGTTAAAAAGTTGTGCACTATAAACATATAAAAATTGGTGTGATAATATTAAAAACAGAATTTTCTTTTAGTTTTCATTCAAATTCATTTTTATAAGAAAAATGTAATAAGTCACGGGTCCTAATCTAGTTTGATAGAAAGTCTACTTTTATCATCTTTAATAGGGGTGGGCCGGATCCGGATATCCGGCTTTTTTAAGGTATCCGGATCCGGATCCGGATCCGGCCGGATCCGTCTTTTCATTATCCGGATCCGGATCCGCTCCACCCGGATATCCGGATTTAGGATATCCGTAAAAATAACCGGATACCCGGTGGATATCCGGATCCGGTTTTTTTTTTATATAAATTATTTTTTATTAATATAAAATTAAAGAAAAATATTTAAAAACAAATAATTTAACATAAATAATTAAAAATATTATTAAAAGTATTATTATTATATAAAAGATAATAAAAATTATTAATAAAATTTAAATAATAGTAATAAAATATTTAAAAAAATATTTAAAAATTTAAATAATAGTAATAAAATATTAAAAAATATTATTATAATATAAAATATCCTGGATCCGGACATCCGGCTTTAATTTTTCTATTATCCGGATCCGGATCCGGATCCGGCCGGATCCGCTTTTTCATTATCCGGATCCGGATCCGCCCCACCCGGATATCCTGTTTTTCGGAGCGGATCGGAGCGGATCCAGGATTGGATCCCGGATCCCGGATAATTGGTCTCACCCCTAATCTTTAACATAGAAAATATGTTTTGCAAAAAAAAGAAAAAAAAAAAAGAAAAGAAAATATGAATACTTTTAACCTATTTCACAAACTAATAATTTTATCAAATTATTGTTTACACAAAATATACAAAAAATGTTTTTATGTATATAGTGTATATATTATTAACAAATATGAAAGGCTAATTATAGAAAAACAATAAATATTCAAAACAAAGAAAAAGTATTGAGATTGTTTTGGAAGTAAATAATATGTGGTCAATCCCAATATTTTTATGTTAATGCTTATTCAAAACCTTTTTTTACCCAAAATATGATGTTGACAAATATGAAAGAACTCTTTATGGTAAAAAAGAAAGAAAAGAGTGGTATAATGAGATTTTTTTGGATTTATGAGTTCAATTCCAAGATTAATAGTTTTCTAAATAGGGCTTAGTTAAGGTTTCACAAAAATCTTAGTGACCTTCTTTCTTGTAGTTATATTAATTGTTTCGTCGTCCCCACAAAACACTATGGCATCAGGTATTTTTTTATATATTTATAATGATTGCAACTACAGGAGTTAGCTAGTTTTGATCATGTAAATTTTCAAAAGCGATAAACTGGAGAATATTGAGAGATTATCAAAGAATATGAAGTTTTAAAAATGTAATTTGGCATGTTGTAAATATGTGTGTGTGTGTGTTATAGTTAAATTTAAGTGGAGTTTGTGTATATATGTGCAGAGATCAAAGCAAGGATCAATGGCGGCCTAGAATGCTTTAATACATGTACGCCTTATTATGATGATTATAAATGCAATGTGGACTGTCTATCATCGGGGTACCCGGCAGGAGATTGTCATGCTGTGTCTCCTTCTCAACCTAAAAAATGTTGTTGTTATTAATTAAAATTGATGATCCGTTAATTTTCTTATGTTTTATTAAAACTTTTATCTATAACTATTAAAAGCATGTAGTTTAATTTCTCTTATTATAAAAATGCCATGAAATAAAAAACCATCTTTACATCATATCTTTTCTTAATCTAAACCATAATTCCGATTTGATTGTATTGGCGTCTGCGTTTTTATATCCTTGTATACTTATTAGGTCAATATCGTAAGTTCGTAACAAGAGTTACAGTTTGGAAGATTGGCTTCTAAGCCAAATGTTATGAGATCCAAACTCTAGTTTTTTTCTTTAAACGTCATTTTATTGGATTAGAATTTGTTTACATATTCATTAAACAAAATACTCATTAAGCACTCGAAACTCTAGTTTTATCATACTCCGAACTCTAGTTATATTTAAAATGGACTTACTTACCATCTCAAACTGAATCGTGTTGAGGGATTTAACACATGCAAGAACAAGTAATTAAAGGCATATAATGAAGATAAACAACAAATATAAGAAAGTGAAAAAAAAAAACAAGTGATCACTATATCAATGCGAGGACAATGATTAATCATTTTTTTTTTTTGGGCAAAACAATGATTAATATTCTTTATCTTTGAACATGAAACACTATACTATTGACTAACTCATTCTTGTGGTGCCGGATAATTTATTTATTTTCGTATATGTGTGTGCGCTTTTTTCTTTTCTTTTGACGTCATTTGTGTTTGTAAATTATATATAACGCAATTCTCAAATAAATAATAAATACATTTAGTTAGTGAATTTTTGAAAGCTCTAGCCTCTAGAACTATTAAAAGTAATACTAGAAAGCAATCTCAGACTGTTTCAAAAAAAATAAAAAATGGAGTAAATAATCTCAGACTCTTTCATTTCCACACGTACCTTCAAAAAGAGAGAGAATAGGCACGTGTCAATCTTCTCTCTTGCTACTTGATTCGTCGAGTCTCTTCTCTTGTATCGCCTCTTACTGCCAAAATCTTTCAAAGTCGAAATTTTGTTCATCCCCAAACATGAAGACCATTCTCCGTTTAGTTCTTAACACAAATTCGATTATTCACACAAATTTTGTTCATTTATTCTTGAAATATCCAAAACGGGTAATGCACATAAGTTGTTCGACAGAATTCCCCAATGGTCAATTTTGGGGTGTATTTTTATTTTTATTTTTTTTTTCTGTCATTTGAAGCGCTGTCACGTGCCTCTCACGTGATAAGCTGTTATATCCGTTGATATTCCCGCTTTTACTCTGCTTCTTCTTCTTCTTGCAAACGCATATCTCTCTGAAGCAGAGAGAGATCAAGAAAGCACAAGAACCTTGAGAGTCGTTTCTATGGAGTCTACTGCTTTTCCGAAAGATGCTGAGAGCGTAAAACTCCACGCAAAGGCAAAACAACTCTTCGCTAATGGAGATCACATCAAGGCCTTGGAGATAATCGAAGATATGATTTTGGTCAATAAGGAAGAGAATAACATACGGTTTCTTCATACGGAACAAGGTTACATGTTAACGAAACTATCGGAAAAAGCAGAGAACCTTGACTTAGATTTCGCATTCATGTTGGGTGCTGTTGGATGTTTTTCGGAATATGAGAAGTTATCACTACTTTGTGCACATGGATTCCACACTTTGGCTCACCATATTGGCTCAGTGATGTATTACAAGAAATGTTTGAAGAAAGCAAAACAGTGTTTATCTGTTTCTAACCCGAATGAAGACTCGGGCTCTTCTGTTACTCAAATGGGTTTGCGACGGAAAACACTTATGAACGAAACGGAAAAAGACCTGGAGACTTTAATCAAAAATGCAGTGACCGCGATTGCTGTTTCCAAGATTGGGAAACTGAAGGGTTTACAAGAAGAAGACTTTGAGCCAGAAGTTTTGAGGTCAAAGAGTAGTTCAGAGTCGGTTAATAAGGAGTTTAAAGGATTGAGGTCGTTTTGGTTAGGTTTGGATGTTAAGGTCAAAAGGGATTTTATGAAAGTAAGCATTGCAAAGCTTATAAGTTTTGTCAAGGGGGTACATCATAGACCGGGACGAGATGCTTTGAAGCAAATTCTCGATTCTGCCAAGGAAGACAGAAAATGGACATTCTGGATGTGCCGAACTAAATGTTCGAAGAAGTTCTCTAGTGCTGAAGAATGTAAGGTTCATCTTGAACACGAACATGCTGCAGATTTTAAACCTTTGAAAGAGGAGGATAGAATCAAGAGGATAGGGAAAGACTGGGCTCGTAAGATATTGGTTGGAGGTTGGGAACCAGTGGATACAGTAGCTGCCGTTGAAATGATCAAAAATCGTCTCGCAGATGTGAAAGCGTTTTCATATAAGAATGGATGGTCCAAAGAATGGCCTTTAGCTGTGGATGAAGAGCGCAGTAAGTTACTCAAGGAAATCAAATTCTTCCTTGGGATGTTTTGTGACCTTAAAATTCTCCCTTGTAGTGTTCGAGACTGTGTGATGCAATATCCTTTAAGGCATTTTGGAAAACTTGAAGTTTCCAAACAGAGTCTTGTCGATTCTCACCTAGCGGAAACACCTCAAAGTATATGTTTTCTGGAATGTCATGAACTCAATCAAATCCTAGATTTTCTAAAATGCATCAAGTGTGAAAGGGATGATGGTACAGATATAGTTTGCAGAGCAGTGGACAGTATTTTGGGTTCTTCTCGGGTTAAAGAAAAGATTGACTTTGACATTCAGTTTTCACTGCTGCTTCTGGATAGAAGACTGCTGAAAAGCAATAATGCTCCATTCGATGATGATGGGACAATCAATGTTTTTGATCCCAATGTTCACTTCGCCAAGGCACCAGCTCAGGGGGATGATATCATATCCTGGTTAACTGACTACAATTCAGTAGATAAGACCTTTCCTAGACCTATCAGGGAACATAATCTTGATATCTGGGTGGCTGTTCTGAGAGCTGTTCAGTTCACATGTAGAACTCTGGAAACCAAATATGCAAAGAAAGTGCAGGTCTTGGATTATTTTTCAGCTCTTACTGTAGTTGAATACTTGTGTATGAGCGAAGATGAAAGGAGAAAGAATCTTCAGGAAGATCAGTGGAACAGCTATGCATCTCTTCTATGCGATATATGCGAAAAGATAGACCCCGAATATTTCCTCACTGCAAAATTATTTGTGTGTGCAGTACAAGATGTTTTCAAAGAAGCTTTGGATCTGACATTTGATTTCCCCGATTTTGAAGATTGCTTGAATCTTATACGTGAGCGTAAAAGTCTCAGCGATGATATAGTGTTGAAGTCCATATCCTTTCTGAAAACACTTACAAATACCAAGGTTCGTCCATGATTTTAAAATTCATTAACAACATAGTGGCATAAATTGCCCATCTTAAAGTATCTACATGACTTACAGGTTATGCTAATCGAATCAAAGATTTTGCTGGTTGATAATTCAAGGATTAGTTTGCTGAACAACCTCACCAGGCTTTCTTCATTTGACAACCGCACTTATATCCTTCAACTACTGAAACCTTTCTTGCTGGTTTGTTTGATGCTTTGGTTATATACAGAGAGATCTCGTTTTCTATTTTATTTGGCCTTTGAATTGTTTCTTATACGTTATTATGTATTTTCTAATCTAGAATGAAATTGTGAATATGGAATCCAAAGCCAAGTCAGATGCAGCAGAAGCAGATCTTTTACTCGAGGAGGAGAGGAAGAATTCAAAGCCAATTCAGATACAGTCAAAGAAGAAGAAAAATAAAAGAAAAAAGGTCTTGGAACAGTAAGTCCCTCAAGAGTCTTTTTCGCATGTTGATAAATTGCTTTCGATTTTTCTCTGAGCCAAATGTGTTCTTACATGCCTAGTAAACCTTCTAGCAACCTTGAACCGGAAAGCACGTCTGCATCACTAAGAAAGGTGGAAGAAGATTCTATGGAACCAGATGACACTCTTTCAAGTGAGAGGGGTCGATTAGAAATCTCATCTAACACTGTCAATCAAGACGAAGGTACCAAAGAGCTTCTCAATTGACGAATACTATCAGTTATATGCAAATTATTATTTCTTTTATTCGCCATCTTCAAGTTATGCCTAGAGAAGATTCACAGTCGGATCATTTAGAGTCAGCTCTTGGAGAAGCTGCAACCAGATACAACTCAGCTCTTGACATGACACTGAAGGTAAAGCAGTTACCAACCTGAACTCTCTTCTTCTGAATCAAATCATTTTTGGAGAAGTTCACAAAAACATGTGGTATTACAGGCCCTTTTGAAAATTCAAATTCTCAAAGAAGATTTGACGCAACCTGTGTGTAATCTCTTTCTAATAGTGAAGCTTGGGAGCAAGAGTTCTCCCCCGAGACGTAGCGGTTAGAGGCCGTGAACTCGGTGATCAAATCTCTTTGTGTTGTTTATTCCGCAAGCAATCGTTTCTAGCAAGTTTTTCTCCACAAGTGGTATCAGAGCTCCAGGCTGAGTGTACGGTTGCTGAACAGAAAAGATTCAAATCTAGGGTTTCAGGATGACTTACAAGACGAGTGATGCTCGGGTTGAAGTGGACCGGTTTGATGGATCAGGTGACTTCTCGTTGTGGAAAGTGAGGATGCTGGCTCACTTTGGTGTTCTAGGGCTGAAAAGTATCTTGAATGATGAGCAGCTGCTAAGAGACCCACCTACTACAGAAGAGGAAGCTGCAGCAGCTGGAAGAGACACTCAAGTGGGCATAGCTGGAGATTTTGAGCTGCCTCCAAACATTGATCCTGCAAAGTTTGAAAAATCAAAGAAGAGCAAAAGTGGCCCATTATATATTCTTATATATCTCGGAAGAATATGTGAGAAGACGGTAGAGAGTTCTAGAAAACGTGAGAAAAGAGAGTTTTCTGAAAAAGTCAGTCTTTGTCTTCTTTGTTGCGTTTCTGATCCAAAGTTCTTCTTGTGTGAGTGTACCTGAAAACCAAAAGAAAACATCACAAGTTTGTGGTGTGTGTAATCTCTTTCTAATAGTGAAGCTTGGGAGCAAGAGTTCTCCCCCGAGACGTAGCGGTTAGAGGCCGTGAACTCGGTGATCAAATCTCTTTGTGTTGTTTATTCCGCAAGCAATCGTTTCTAGCAAGTTTTTCTCCACAAGTGGTATCAGAGCTCCAGGCTGAGTGTACGGTTGCTGAACAGAAAAGATTCAAATCTAGGGTTTCAGGATGACTTACAAGACGAGTGATGCTCGGGTTGAAGTGGACCGGTTTGATGGATCAGGTGACTTCTCGTTGTGGAAAGTGAGGATGCTGGCTCACTTTGGTGTTCTAGGGCTGAAAAGTATCTTGAATGATGAGCAGCTGCTAAGAGACCCACCTACTACAGAAGAGGAAGCTGCAGCAGCTGGAAGAGACACTCAAGTGGGCATAGCTGGAGATTTTGAGCTGCCTCCAAACATTGATCCTGCAAAGTTTGAAAAATCAGAGAAGGCAAAAGATCTTATAGTACTAAACGTGGGAAATCAAGTACTAAGGAAGATCAAAAACTTGTGAGACAGCAGCAGCCATGTGGTCCACACTAAACAGGTTATACATGGAGACTTCTCTACCTAATCGCATCTACTTACAGCTTAAGTTCTATACTTACAAGATGACTGATTCTAAGAGTATAGATGGGAATGTGGATGACTTCCTTAAGCTAGTTACTGATCTAAATAACATAGGAGTAGATGTGACAGAAGAGGTTCAAGCTATTCTATTGTTGAGTTCGTTATCTGACCGATATGATCAGCTCAAAGAGACGCTGAAGTATGGCAGAGACACATTGAGCTTGAATGAGGTCATTGGAGCTGCTAAATCAAAGGAAAGAGAACTCGCAGAAAGTGGAAAGCTTTCAAAATCTCAAAGTGAAGGCCTGTACGTGGAAACAAGAGGCAGATCAGAGAAGAGGTTTGACAAAGGAAAAGGCAAACCGTGGAGAGGACGTTCTAAGAGCAAAGGCAGATCAAAATCAAGGCCAAAGAATAATAAAAACAACAAGGGCTGTTTCATTTGTGGTAAAGAAGGACATTGGAAGAGGGAGTGTCCTGAAAAGTCCTCAAACAAACCTTCAAGTTCAGCAAACATTGCAACAGAGCCAAAGCAGCCTTTAGTACTAACTGTTAGCCCTCAAGACACTAAGGAAGAATGGGTTATGGATTCTGGTTGTAGTTTTCATATTACACCAGACAAGGATTCTCTATTTGACCTACAAGAGTTTGATGGTGGCAAGGTCTTGATGGGTAATATGACTCACTGTGAAGTGAAAGGGATTGGTAAGATTAAGATCTTAAATCCAGATGATTCTATGGTCATATTAACAAATGTGAGGTACGTACCTACAATGGGTAGGAACCTCATTTCATATGGTCAATTAGAGAAGAACGGCTGCAAATATGAAGGGGAAGACTTCATAGTCACTTTCTACAAAGATGGGCAGAAGGTTATCTCTGGAAAATATCAAGATGGGATGTACTATCTACAAGGAAAGGTCGTAAAAGGAGAAGTTGCAGTGGCAAGACCGGATGTTGACATGACCAGCCTGTGGCATTCTAGGCTAGGTCATATGAGTTTGAAGAACATGAATGTGCTGGTTAAAGAGGGTTACTTGTCAGGAAAAGGAGTAGACAAGTTGGACTTTTGTGAGAGTTGCGTACTTGGAAAATCTCACAAGCAAAGTTTCCAAACTGCTAAGCACACCACCAAAGGTATATTAGATTATATACATTCTGATCTCTGGGGATCTCCTTCTACTCCAGAAAGTCTTGGTGGTTGCAAGTACTTTGTAAGCTTCATTGATGATTTCTCAAAGAAAGTATGGGTGTATTTTCTGAAGACTAAGGATGAGGTATTTTACAAATTCAGAGAATGGAAACAAGCAGTTGAGAATCAAACGGGCAGGAAGATTAAGTACTTACGGACTGATAATGGTCTTGAGTTCTGTAATACACAGTTTGACAACTTGTGTAAGGAAGCAGGAATAAAGAGGCACAGAACGTGTACCTATACACCACAGCAAAATGGTGTCTCGGAGAGGATGAACAGGACCATTATGGATAAGGTTAGAAGTATGCTTGCTGAGACAGGATTGGGTCAAGAATTTTGGGCTGAAGCTACTTCTACGGCTGTCTACTTAATCAACAGAACACCGAACTCGTCTATTGGTTTTAAGCTACCTGAGGAAGTCTGGACAGGTACAAAACCAGATTTAAGTCATCTAAGGAGGTTCGGATGTTCAGCTTATGTCCATGTTACTCAAGATAAGACAAGTCCAAGAGCAGTCAAAGGAGTTTTCATGGGATATCCTTTCGGTATTAAAGGATACAGAGTCTGGTTGCCTGAGGAAGGGAAATGCACTACAAGTAGAAATGTGGTGTTTAATGAGAGTGAGCTGTACAAGAACACGCTAAGTAGTGCAGATGGAAGGAAAGACGAAGCTGAAAAAGAGTACAGGAAATTGAAGAAAGCTGAAAAAAGAGTATCTTTCAGCAATGATCTTATAAGAGGTCCTTCTACCAGTTATTCTGATTCGGATGAGGCATCTTCTCAAGGTGGAGAAACTTCCACACCTTCATCAGAAATTTCAGAAAATTCAGAAAGTTCACAAGAATCAGAAACAGATGCGGAAGTTGATGGATCTGAAAATGAACAGTCCCTGGATGATTACTTGTTGGCGAGGGACAGGAAACGGAGAAGTCATATCAGGCCTCCATCAAGATTCGAAGACGCAGATTTCGTAGCTTATGCTTTGGCAACAGTAGAAGACTTGGAAATAGAAGAGCCTAAGTCTTACGAAGAAGCTATGAAAAGCAGTAAGAGAAAGCAATGGGAAAATGCAATGAAGGAAGAGATGAATTCTCATAGAAAGAGTCATACTTGGGATCTAATTGAAAAACCAGAAAAGCAGAAGCTGATTGGATGCAAATGGATCTTTAAATTGAAGCCAGGCATACCGGGAGTGGAGAAACAAAGATACAAGGCCAGACTTGTTGCTAAGGGTTTTTCGCAGCAAGAAGGAATTGATTACAATGAAGTGTTTTCTCCAGTGGTGAAGCATGTCTCTATCAGGTTAATGTTGTCACTTGTGGTTAACATGGATTATGAGCTAGAGCAAATGGACGTTAAAACAGCTTTTCTGCATGGTAATCTAGAGGAAAGGATCCTAATGAGTCAACCTGAAGGATTCATACAAGAGGGAAACGAAAACAAAGTTTGTTTGTTGAGGAAGTCCCTATACGGCCTAAAACAGTCTCCTAGGCTTTGGAATCAGAGGTTTGATGGATTCATGCAGGATCAGAAGTTTGAAAGAAGCAGTTATGACCCATGTGTCTACATGAGAGACACTCAAACTGATAAAGCTATCTATTTGTTGCTCTACGTTGATGATATTCTGATAGCTTCAGGGAGTATGGCCGTTATACAAGAGCTTAAAGACAAGCTGAATAGTGAGTTTGAAATGAAGGATTTGGGAAAGGCTTCAAGAATTCTGGGTATGGATATCATAAGAGATAGAGAGAAGGGTGAATTAATTCTGTCTCAGGGAAACTACTTGGAGAAAGTGTTAAAAACATTTGGAATGTTTGAAGCAAGGTCAGTGATCACACCAACAGCTTCTCACTTCAAACTCAGAAGTTTGTCAGAAGAGGAAAAGAAAACAGAAGCTGTACACATGGAAAGAATTCCATATGCAAGTGCTGTGGGGAGTTTAATGTACGCTATGGTTGGTTCAAGGCCAGATTTAGCATTTGCAGTGGGTTTGATCAGCAGGTTTATGTCAAATCCAGGAAGAGATCATTGGTCAGCAGTGAAATGGGTGTTAAGGTATTTAAAAGGTGCATACACTCAAAATTTGATCTTTAAGAAGGATTCTAAGTTCTGCATTGAAGGGTTTTCAGATTCAGATTATGCGACAGACTTAGATCGGAGAAGATCAGTGACGGGTTTTGTGTTTAAGGTTGGTGGTAACACAATTTCATGGAAATCAAGTTTACAATCTGTTGTGGCTATTTCAACCACAGAAG
Source organism: Arabidopsis lyrata subsp. lyrata (assembly GCF_000004255.2). Lineage (NCBI taxonomy): Eukaryota > Viridiplantae > Streptophyta > Magnoliopsida > Brassicales > Brassicaceae > Arabidopsis > Arabidopsis lyrata. The sequence continues at coordinate 12,523,521 of NW_003302552.1, forward strand.
CAGAGTATATGGCTCTTACTGAAGCAGTGAAAGAAGCCATTTGGTTGAAAGGTTTGTGTTCAGAATTGGGTTTTAAGCAAGACAGTGTTAAGGTTCATTGTGATTCACAGAGTGCTCTAGCCCTAGCAAAGAATTCAGTTCATCACGAAAGAACCAAGCACATAGACACTAAATTTCATTTCATCAGGGATATAGTGTCTAAGGGTGATGTTGTTCTACACAAAATCCACACAACAGTCAATCCAGCAGATTTCCTAACTAAGACGGTACCTGGCCAGAAGTTCCAGCTTTGCTGCGAGCTTCTCAACATCCACTGAGGTGGAGCTGCGGCTACAGGTAACTCCAACAGTCTCGCAAAACAGGTTGAAACAAGATGATTCAGTTTTGTGAGAAGTACTCAAGTGTCAGAATTGAGTAAAGCTTTAAATTGGAGTTGGTGTTACCTGTTAAGTACTGGAACGGTGTAGGAATCACTAGTTCCAGGTGGAGTATCTGACAGAACATTCACAGGAAGAAATTGGGTTAGAAAATCTCATGATGGTTTAGAGATTTGAGAAACCAGTCAAAAGATGGTGATTAAGGACAGCTAATTACCTAAAGGTTTCTGAATTTGGGTTGAAAGGTATATTTCAGGTTCAGGTGGAGTTCTCTAAGAAGCCAGTGATAATCATATGAGGTGATTCAACTGTTAACAAAGAAGACAAGTTGGGTCTTGGTTAAATTTTGAATCACTAAAGAGTTGATTAAGGCAAGAGACATTGGGGTAAGATGCTCACCTGAGGTTGTCGACAGTTGCAGTGAATGGTAAGGCTTGCCAAGGAGGATGTGAAGCTTGCCGGAAAATCTGAAACGGGTTCAAAATTGAAACTCGTAAGCTTCAAGTCTCTGGAAATCAAAGGAATCTACTCTCTGGTTGCTAAATTAGCACAAGAAAGAGAGAGGTTAGAAGTTACCTGGGCTGACCGGCATCGGCGTGGCAAAAATAGAGAACACCGAGAAGAGGCATGGATGAGAGATGGATCTAATGCCTCTTGATTCACCAAAAGAGAGAGCAATCGTGAAATTGGTGAAGAGTATGGTGAATTTCGCCTGAGTTAGCCATTGAAGCTGTCGGATCTGCAACTGATTTCACGAATGGAGGTGAAGATGAGAGGCGAAGAGGATGCTGTGATTCGCCAAATTTGATGGCCGGTGGTGAGGCGAGAGCTCGCCGGAGAAGGAGGAGCAATCGCCGGAGGAAACTGCCGGAGGATGCGTCGATCCGGTGGCATCCAGCTTCACGGAAGAGAGAAAGAGATGGGTTGAGCGTTTGGTATGTCGATATCGTCGAGGTTTGGGTGTGGTTGTCAAAAGGTGGAGATTGTTGTTGGGTTTGACCAACACACACCAAATGGGCCTATTTGGGCCTGACGAAAATAACATTTACAAGAAGAGAAAGAAGAGCAAAAGTGGCCCATTATATATTCTTATATATCTCGGAAGAATATGTGAGAAGACGGTAGAGAGTTCTAGAAAACGTGAGAAAAGAGAGTTTTCTGAAAAAGTCTGTCTTTGTCTTCTTTGTTGCGTTTTTGATCCAAAGTTCTTCTTGTGTGAGTGTACCTGAAAACCAAAAGAAAACATCACAAGTTTGTGGTGTGTGTAATCTCTTTCTAATAGTGAAGCTTGGGAGCAAGAGTTCTCCCCCGAGACGTAGCGGTTAGAGGCCGTGAACTCGATCAAATCTCTTTGTGTTGTTTATTCCGCAAGCAATCGTTTCTAGCAAGTTTTTCTCCACACAACCATTTCAAGACCACCCGGAAGAACATGTTCCTCCTGCTCTACGAAATTTCTTTACTGCTTTTGTGTCAGATGTGATAAATAATGAGGGAGTCTACAGTTGCCTCTTGAGTGACTTACTTGCTTCCCTAGAAGAAGTTATTTCCATGGTTCGTGTGGAGAAGATAAACTTCTAAGCATTCTTATTATTTTTGCTATTGTTATTTTAAAGTTTTTCTATTTTTCTACCCTTTTCAGTCGAGTGGTGCTGCTGAGGTTCTTGTAGCCATCCTTGAGTTTTGGCATTGCTGGAAGAATGCTGAAAGAGAAAGCTTGGTAACTCGCCTTTTTACGTTGGAGGAAAATGAAAGAATGAGTTGTAGAAAGTGCAGAAAGAAACTAAATTACCCGGAGCAAAGTTCTTATGGTATTGTTATGGCTGCAGATTCAATCAGAGACTTGAAGGTATGTTTCATTTATTTCCCTCTCAGTATTTCCTAGAGAAACTAATACTTCCCCTTATAACGTGTTCTGTGCTTATATATATGCAGTGTGGTCTTGGGTATATTGAGTTTGTGGATATCTTTAAGGTGATCCGCATGGAATGTAAAATGTTATGTGACATTAAAACCGGAGGCTGTGGAATAACAAACTTTATTCATCACATTATAAGTAAATGCCCACCTATCTTCACAATTGGTAAGTTTGGACCACCATGATTGTGATCTTATGTACTCATTTCATATACTACGCATATGATAAAGCAAAGTTAGTGTTTTGTGGGTTTGCAACATTAGTGTTAGAATGGGAGAAAAGTGAAACTGAAAAAGAAATATATGAAACAACAATGGCTTTGGACTGGGAGATAGATTTCAGCAGACTGTACGAAGGCTTAGAACCGAAAACTAACTACCGGCTTGTGTCAATGGTAAAACATCTTAAACAGTGTCACAAACTTTTTTACTATTGCTCTTCTGTATCTTTCTCTTCCAGTCTCAGAATATGAGATGTGATGCAGGTTGGTTGTGATAAAGAAGAAGAACACATTTGCATAGCTTATGAAAAGAACTGTTGGGTCAATCTCAGATGAAACAGTTCTCCTTTGTCTTCCTTGAGTTGAATAGTGAATTTGGATAGGCCATACATGACTGACATATATGTGGTGATGCCACAGGATGTTGGTAACTGGAAGAGTGTGGTTAGATTCTGTGGAGAAAGAAAGATTCGGCCAGAAATTCTGTTTTACGAAGTTGTCCGAGCAATGGCCTAACAAGTCTATCAAAATGAAAACCCATCATCGATGTATAAAATAGGGACATGTTTCAATTCAAAAGAAGCTTTTCAATAATTTGATTTGTCTCGATGTACAAAACTCACATCACCAAACGTTACAAGAGAGTTTTGATTAACATTTGGTTCATGTCCACTATTTACTAAACTCTGTCAAGTTGTCTTAATAGCTATTGGAGATAAGCAAGATGTGTATCTTGCGGACCAAGTAATATGGACCATTAAAGTCTATTATGAAGTGAAGCCCGTGAAGCCCAACCCGAAGAATATTCTAGATCTCTATATTACTTCTTGTACAAGTTATTTCCTTATGTGTTTAGGAAAGTTTACATTATGTGGGTGTTAACATTATGTTAATGTTGACACTATATGTATGTATCTTGTGTTCTCATATGAAACACAACTCAATAATATATTCTATTCTATAATATTTGACATGGTATCAGAGCAGTCGATCTTTGTGGATCTAAATTAAACGCTTCTGCACTAAAAATCTTGTGGTCACAATAACCATGGGATGTGAAGCCATCGAAGACGGTGGTGATGAAGACGATCCAGATGATGGCATGAAGCAAAGTTTGCTTTGACGTCCACATGAGGGTTTTATATTTCTTTTATTCTAAGTTAATGTTTTGGTTTTATTTTGAGTTTATGGTTTGATTTAGCCAAGAATTAGAGATCTTTGAAGAATTTTTTTTTAAGGGTTTGGGCTTTCACAAGTAGTTGTTTATTTATGATTTATATTTGAGTTTAGAATATCTCAATTTTTTTATTATGAGTTTTGATTTCTCATATTACGGGGGAGTTTATTGGAACGCTCATATTTTAGGTCATTTTTCTTTAGTCCGGTTTGTGGATTGTCCAAGATAGGACGATTATTTGTGGAGTTGCAGGATTTGCGCCCACGGGATATTTTCCCTTTTACGAAGACCGAAGACGAGCTGAAGTTGTACCCTTTTTTTAAAAAAAGTTTGAAGTTTATACCCTAAGGAGACTGTTGACATGATTTGTCCGTCCTCGACATGATGTCCACGACATAGGTGTTCCGCTTTGTGGTTGCATATTTTGCGTTTCGCGTCCCACCTTTGTCGTGCGGGGGAGTATTGGAGATAAGCAAGATGTGTATCTTGCGGACCAAGTAATATGGACCATTAAAGTCTATTATGAAGTGAAGCCCGTGAAGCCCAACCCGAAGAATATTCTAGATCTCTATATTACTTCTTGTACAAGTTATTTCCTTATGTGTTTAGGAAAGTTTACATTATGTGGGTGTTAACATTATGTTAATGTTGACACTATATGTATGTATCTTGTGTTCTCATATGAAACACAACTCAATAATATATTCTATTCTATAATATTTGACAATAGCCCCTTAGTCAGATTAGAATCTAAAACACTAACTGGTTAGGAAACAAAGTTTTATTATGCAAACCAAACATCCTATAAAATTTTAACAAAAGATGCACTTGATGATATTGGATTCCAGTTTAAGATCAGTAAGAAGAAAAACATATTACATTGGTGGATATAAAGTAACTAAACTTGGAACATAACTTAAGAAAAACGGCCGACAATTAGATTGGTCTGTCTCATAATCTAACTTTTTGGAACCATGCTTTCCAACAATGTATATCATGTTCTTATAGTTCTCCTCGCTTCTGCTTCTGCCAGTGCCACAGCCCACAACAATCACTTTCTTGTCTTCTTCAAAGAAGAAACTTAGAATTCTTATAAAAGGAAGATCACGCAGAGAAACAAAATCGAATGTAAAGGATTTACTCCACGTCAACATAGTTTCAGTATCAATCTTATTACCCACCCATATCTCTATCTTTCCCATATAAAACCTCGAACGTAACACCAAAAGATGCTCTTCTCTAACAACTGATAGAGCAAAAGTATAGAAACCTTCATTTCTCTGTTGTGAAATCAAAACTCACTATATTGAAATAAAAAATGCAAAACCAGTAGGTATTTCCCTTCAAAGACTCGCCTTGTCCATAAATACGTAGATCCAGATCCATGTTGGGAGGGACTTGAGGAAGAACCCTCCATGAATTAGACTTTAGCTCAAAGATTTACAAAAGTTTGCCACCATACGAAATCCTCAAGATTTTGTAGCTATCGTACGATTTCTTGTTATTGTTTTCGTAACCTAGAGCATATATATCATGCTTCGTGTAATCACTTCTTGGTTCGATCCACCTGGTTTGACCAGTACACGGATTTACAACAACAAGTTTGGTCTTGTTGGCCTCTTTCGTGGAACATAACAATAATCCATTGCAGTGAAAAAGTTGTGATATTTCAACTTGTTGGCTATGTTGAGCCGTAAACTCTATAGATGGATCAAAAGCAATATTGTCGTTTTGAATTTCGTTGAGATTGATTCTCAGCGAGTAAACCCTAAAATTACTCCACATGAGAACCAAATTCTGCTTTACTGCTTTATCCAATTGCTTTGTGATGAATTCCGGATCTTTGAATAAAGCGTTCCATCGTTTGCAAGTATATTGTAATCGTCGTACAGATGTAGCCGGAACTCTAGAGAGTATTTCATCTACCAAATCCCATGGAAGATCAAACCTCACCATTGTTTTTACTTGATCTAAAAGAAATCAGATATTAGGTTATAAGCTTTCACGTTTGCCTTTCTTATATAGAAATTAAGTAAAAAACTTATTTTTAAAAACTGGTTAATTGACATTAATTATTTCGAAATTTTCATTATTTTCTTTCATCTTTTTTAAAAAGTTTTTTCCTTTCCTTTCTTATCATTAGTGGTTTTAAAAGCGTTGTAAACGGTTGCTTAAGCGGCAAGCAGACATTAGGTATTTATAAACCCTAGAGATTATCGGTTAAATTTAAGAAATTGAGCGTTTTTTTATATCACCGCTACAATTAGCACATACAGTACGTGGTTTAAATTCGGTTGCATCTTTTAAAATATATTGATTTTGATTTCTAGAGATATTTTCGTTTTCAGCTGGCGTTTGTAAAAAAAAAAAATTTGTTCGAGATCTGCTTTTTATTTTGGAATCGGAATCGGAATCGGAATCGGAATCGGAACTAAAAGCTTCTTCTGAAAATGTGAGAAAGCGTTGTAAAAGCGTAATTCCTTTTAAAAAGTTAAATTGAGAACGTTTTGGAAACGCCGTTTTTGTTTTGGAAATGTTATGATTTTTTTTTTTCATTTTTATAAACATTTTAAAGTAAATAATTTTGAATCATCTGAATATTTTTCGTATTTTCTTAACTTAATTAAAACCCAAATTTTGTTCAATAATAAAAGAATTTGAATCGTTCCTTCTACATTTCTTCATTTCCACGAATATGACATAGAGAATACTAGTGTTGAATTAACTGAACTTATGATGTTAAAATAATATATTTTTAATATGGTTTGATGTTTAGTGTTTTATTATATACTTTTATATATATATATATATGTGTGTATATATAGATATTGACTAAAATAATGTATTTATATATCGATTCCAAAGAAAAAGAAAGGCAAACAAATCGTACAGGAGCAAAAGGATCGAAGAAATATTACGAATATGTGTTTTCGTTAGCGAGTAAGGCGTTTTCGATCAGAACGCATCGTGAATCTTATTTCTTTGTACTTTTTCAGAAGATGACGCACATAGTTGCTTGTGTAATAATAACTTACGTTTTGTAGTCTTGTATGACTTTAACATTATAACTTCGATATAATGGAATGAATTTAGAAGGAAAAATAATATATATATATATATATATATATATATATATATATATCGATTCCAACCCGCTTTCTAATTGTTTCAAGAAAATCGCTTCTACATTTCTAAACACTTTGTTTTTGCATACCGCTTCTAGTTCTATGCAATACAAATTTCTACAAATGCATGAATACAATAAAAAAAAAGATCTCACCATTTCACTCTGAAATATAACACAATAATCAATTTTGATAAAATATTTTTTTTTTAACGTCTGGATTTATTATTTATTGTAATCTATGAAAACTTTTACATAGACGATTCTACCACGGACAATTCCTTCCGACCTTATTAGATCCACGACAAACGATACTTTCTTCTCCATATTTTTTATGGACACCTGCTCTTGCTTAACACCTTCAATGGACCACGATCTGACAACACTTTTCTCTCCGTAGAATCATGGCGAACGACTTTAATTGTATATCGCTGGAGATCTCTTGTATAATTGCCTCCATTAATCTGCAAATTTTTTAATAGATCGTAGTATATGAGATTCGAACCGCAAACCTCTTGATAAAATATTGTTTTAAAAGAATTTTGTTTATTTAAAATATAATTTTTAAACAATTATCTAGGGCAATGTCTATAGACATGTCAAAAAAAATTTGAGTAGAAAAAAATAGATTTATAGCAAAAAAGATTTCGATGCAATAACAAAATGTTATTTGTAACAAATAGTTTTGTTGGTTGAAAAAAAGAAATTTAATAATTATAAAAAATTAAAAAAATTTTGAGGCCGACTCTACCAAAAATATATAAATAATAATAGAAAATTTAAGGTAACTCCATTCTCAAATAAATATTTTTTTTTTTGTCAAAGCATTCTCAAATAAATATTAAAAATTTATCTGGTGAATGTTTAATAGCACACTCGATACTTGTCCACGTCTTAAAAAGAGAGTAGAAAATATAGAAACTTGTCAATCATCTCTCTTGCTACACTTGATTCTTCGAGTCTCTTGTATGCCTCTTACTGCAAAATCTTTCAAAGTCCAAATTTTGATCATCCCCAAACATGAAGACCATTCTACATTTAGGTCTTAACCCAAATTCTAAGATTTACACAACTTTTGGATTCTCATTTTTTCGTGAAAAATTTCAAACGGGTAAAATGCACAGAAGGTGTTCGACAAAATTCCCCAATGATCAAAATTGGGTTTTTTGTTTTTGTTTTTGTTACAAGCGTTGACACGTGGCTCTCACGTGATAAGCTGTTATATTCGTTGATGTTCCCGCTTCGACTCTGTTTCTTCTCGCAAACACATATCTCTCTAAAGCAGAGAGAGACCAAGAAAACGCAAGAACCTTGAGAAGTCGTAGCTATGGAGCAGCCTTATACTTTTCTGCAAGATGTTGAGAGCGTAAAACTCCACGAAAAGGCAAAAGAACTCTTCGCTAATGGAGATCACATCAAGGCCTTGGAGATAATTGAAGATATGATTTTGGTCAATAAGGAAGACAAGAACATATGGTTTCTTCATGCGGAACAAGGTTATATGTTAAAGAAATTATCGGATAAAACAGATAACTTTGACGTAGATTTCACATTTTTGTTGGGTTCTGTTGGATGTTTTTCGGAAGATGTGAAGTTATTAAGATCTTGCGCACATGGATTCTACAGTTTGGCACACCAAATTGAGTCAGTGATGTATTACAAGAAATGTTTGAAGAAAGCAAAACAGGTTTTATCTGTTTCTAACCCGAATGAAGACTCGGGTTCTTCTGTTGCCCAAATGAGTTTGCGATGGAAAGCACATAAGAGCAAAACGGATAAAGACCTGGAGAGTTTAATAAAAAATGCAGAGTCCAAGATTGCTCTTATCAAGACTGGAGGACTGAAGGATTTACTAGAAGAAGAATGTGAGTCAGAAGATTTGGAGTCAAAGAATAGTCCAGAGCCGGCAAAGAACGAGTTTAAAAGCTTGAGGTCGTTTTGGTTAGGTTTGGATGTTAAGGTCAAAAGGGATTTTATGAAAGTAAGCGTTGCAAAGCTTATAAGTTTTGTCGAGGGAGTACATGAAAGACCGGGACGAAATGCTTTGGAGAAAATTCTCGATTCTGCCAGGGAAGACAGAAAATGGACATTCTGGATGTGCCGAACTAAATGTTCGAAGAAGTTCTCTAGTGCTGAAGAATGTAAGAGTCATCTTGAAAGCGAACATGCTGCAGATTTTAAACCTTTGAAAGAGGAGGATAGAATCAAGAGGATAGGGAAAGACTGGGCTCGTAAGATATTGGTTGGAGGTTGGGAACCAGTGGATACAGTAGCTGCCGTTGAAATGATCAAAAATCGGCTCGCAGCTGTGAAAGCGTTTTCATATAAGAATGGATGGTCCAAAGAATGGCCTTTAGCTGTGGATGAAGAGCGCAGTAAGTTACTCAAGGAAATCAAATTCTTCCTTGGGATGTTTTGTGACCTTAAAATTCTCCCTTGCAGTGTTCGAGACTGTGTGATGCAATATCCTTTAAGGCATTTTGGAGAACTTGAAGTTTCCAAACAGAGTCTTGTCGATTCTCACCTAGTGGAAACACCTCAGAGTATATGTTTTCTGGATTGTCATGAACTCAATCAAATCCTAAACTTTCTAAAACGCATCAAGTCCGAAAGGGATGATGGTATAGATCTAGTTTCCAGAGCAGTGGACAGTATCTTGTGTTCTACTCAAGTTAAAGAAAAGATTGACTTTGACCCTCAGTTTTCATTGCTGCTTCTGGACAGAAGACTGCTGAAAAGCAATAATCCTCCATTTGATGATGAAGGAACAATCAATGTTTTTGATCCCAATGTTCACTACGCCAAGGCACCAGCTCAGGGAGATGATATCATATCCTGGTTAACTGACTACAATTCAGTAGAGAAGACTTTTCCCAGACCTATCAGGGAATATAATCTTGATATCTGGGTGGCTGTTCTGAGAGCTGTTCAGTTCACATGTAGAACTCTGGAAACCAAATATGCAAAGAAAGTGCAGGTCTTCAATTATTATGTAGCTCTTACTGACGTTGAAGACTTGTGTATCAGTGAAGATGAAAGGAGAAGGAATCTTCAGGAAGATCAGTGGAACAGCTATGCATCTCTTCTATGCGATAGATGCGAAGAGAGAGTCCCCGGAAATTCCCTCACTAACAAATTATTTGTGTGTGCAGTACGAGATGTTCTCGAAGGCGCATTGTATCTGACATTTGATTTCCCCGATTTTGAAGAATGCCTGAATCTTATACGTGGGCGTAAAGGTCTCAGCGATGATATAGTGTTGAAGTCCATAGACTCTCTGAAATCAGTGGCCACCTCCAAGGTTCCTGCATGATTTTGAAATTCATTAACATAATGACATAAATTGCCCATCTTAAAAGTATCTACATGACTTACAGGGTATTTTAATCGATTCAAAGATTTTGCTGGTTGATAATTCAAGGATTAGTTTGCTGAATGACCTCACCAGGCTTTCTGTTTTTGACAACCGCACTTATATCCTTGAACTGCTGAAAAAGTTCTTGCTGGTTTGTGTAAAACTAAACTTAAACACACAGTGGCTTCTTTTTCCGTCTTATTTTTCCTTTTGAATTGTGTCTTATATGCTACCATGTATCTTCTCATCTAGAATGAAATTATGAATATGGAATCCAAAGCCAAGTCAGATGCAGCAGCTGCCTCATCTTTTACTCGAGGAGGAGAAGAAGTTACAGTCAACGAAGAGGAAAAATAAAAGCAAAAAGGTCTTGGAAGTTCTAAACTCTCAATTTTCTTTTTTGAATATGTGGTAAATCGGTTGTAACAATGAATGGTCTTCATGGCGCAACAGAAAACGTCAACGAGCACCTCTAGTTCTCTTTCTAAGACCGGTGAACAGTAAGTACCTCAAGAGTCTTTTGCGCATGTTGATAAATTGCTTTCGGGTTTTCTCTGAGCCAAATGTGTTCTTACTTGTCTAGTAAACCTTCTGACATCCTTGAACCGGAAAGCACGTCTCCATCACTAGGAAAGGTAGAAGAAGATTCTATGGAACCAGATGCCACTCTTTCACGTGAAACGGGTCGATTGGAAATCTCATCCAACACTGTCAATCGAGAGGAAGGTACTAAAGTTGAGTCTGGTTGTAAAAGAGCTTCTCACTATCAGTTATATGCATAATTCTTATTTCTTTTATTCGCCATCTTCAAGTTATGCCTAGGGAAGAATCACAGTCGGAACATTTAGAGTCAACTCTTGGAGAAGCTGCAACCAGATATAATTCAGCTCTTGACATGACACTGAAGGTAAAGCAGTTACCAACCAAAACACTATTCAATACCTAAACTCTCGTCTCCTGAATCAAATCATTCTCTTTGAGAAGTTCACAAAAACATGTTGTATTACAGGCCCTTTTGAACATTCAAATTCTTAAAGAAGATTTGATGCAACCATTTCAAGACCACCCGGAAGAACATGTTCCTCCTGCTCTACGAAATTTCTTTACTGCTTTTGTGTCAGATGTGATAAATAATGAGGGAGTCTACAGTTGCCTCTTGCGTGACTTACTTTCTTCCCTAGAAGAAGTTATTTCCATGGTTCGTGTGGAGAAAATAGAAGAATGCTGAAAGAGAAAGCTTGGTATTATTATTATTTTTTTTCTGTAAGCTGAATTTCTTATTTTAATGTTTTTCTCCTTTTCTACTCTTTTCAGTCGAGTGGTGCTGCTGAGGTTCTTGTAGCCATCCTTGAGTTTTGGCATTGCTGGAAGAATGCTAAAAGAGAAAGCTTGGTAACTCGTCTTTTTACGTTGGAGGAAAATGAAAGAATGAGTTGTAGAAAATGCAGAAAGAAACCAAATTATCCAGAGCAAAGTTCTTATGGCATTGTTATGGCTGCAGATTCTATCAGAGACTTGAAGGTATGTTTCATTTATTTCCCTCTCTATGTTTCCTACAGAAACTAACTTCCCCTTATAAGGTTGTTATGTGTTTATATATATATGCAGTGTGCTCTTGGGAATATAGAGTTTGTGGATATCCTTAAGGTGATTCAGATGGAATATAAAATGCTATGTGACGTTAAAACAGGAGGCTGTGGAATAACAAACTTCGTTCATCACATCATAAGTAAATGCCCACCTATCTTCATAATCGGTAAGTTTTTGACCACCATGATTGTGAATTTATGTACTCATTTCATTTACTATGCTTATGAGAAAGCGATGTTGGGGTTATGTGGTTTTGCAACTTTAGTGTTAGAATGGGAGAAGAGTGATACAGAAAAAGAAATATTTGACACAACAAAGGCTTTGGACTGGGAGATAGATATCAGTAGACTGTACGAAGGCTTAGAACCAAAAACTAACTACCGGCTTGTGTCAATGGTGAAACATCTAAAACAGTATATTTTTGCTATTTTCTTCTGTATTTTTTTAGTTACAGTCTCAGAATGTGGGATGTGATGCAGGTTGGTTGTGGTGAAGAAGAAGCAGAACACGTTTGCATAGTTTATGAAAAGAACTGTTGGGTCAATCTCAGACGTGATGCTTTAACCGGAGAGGTAAGACGAAACAGTTGATTTTGTCTTTCCTTGATTTGAGTTAGATAGAACAAACATGATTGATGCATTGGTGGTAATGGCATAGGATGTTGGTAACTGGAAGAGTGTGGTTAAATTCTGTGGGGAGAAGAAGGTTCGGCCAGAGATTCTGTTTTATGAAGCTGCTGCCCGCTCGATGTCCTAACTAACAAGTGACGGAATTGTATCAATATGGAGAAACCAGCTACATGTTACAATTCGAAAGAAGTTTTGTTCTCTGTTCTATAATATGATTTGTCTTGGAAACTACATTTGTTCATCTACACGTCTACAGTTGTTCATGTACATACATAACAAGCAACATGAGAGCCTTATGCATAACCAAAGACACATCAATCGAAATAACCGCTTTTAACCGGCTCGGTTTGTTCGTTGGTTCATTCTAATGTTTCAAATCTTGCTCTTAAGCACAAAACCGAAGCCTCTCTGTCACTGAGAGTTTCCCAGTCTCTGTTTCAACTTTCAACATATAAACAGTGTATTTGTTGTGTGTTTGTTTTCTCAATCAATTTGATTGAGATTTCTGATTTTTGGTAAGAAAGTTACAAAATTTTATCTATATTTTATAAGAGGAGAGAGTATATAATATACAGATGCGAATGAACAATTTGAAAACACCAACAAAGTTGTTTATTTTGGAAAGCAAATGCGATTCACAAGGACAGTATGGAGACCTCAATCTTTGGAAAATTTCAAACTTAAGTTTTGTATATACGCAAATGAACTTGGGAATGTTGTGTCGTGGACAGCGATGATTAGTGGTTTCTTACAGAATGATGAGAAGCGGTGGATGTATATTGGAAAATGAAGAGGAAAGGTGTTAGACTGAATGAATTCACTTATTTTGTAATTCTCACAGCTCTTCCTTCAATTTCTCCATCAGAGGTTCACGCACAGATTGTACAAGAGATCTTCAACTGTTGGAATCTCTCTTTTATATGCTTATGTAAAGTAGATGAGGCTGCAAAAATTTTAGGCATTGTTGATAAAGACATTGTTGCTTGGTCAAAGATGCTTGCAGGATTTGCTCAGACCAGAGAGACAGAGGCAGCTATAAAGATGTTTAGCAAGCTCACACACAAAGGGAGGGATAAAACCAAAGTTCACATTGTCTAGCATTCTCAATGTGTGTGCGGCTACCACAGTGGCTATGGGACAGGGAAAGCAATTCCACGGGTTCGTTATAAAATCAAGACTAGATAATTATCTAGTATCCATGTGTTAGTAGTGTTATTATAACTTAAGAAATAACACAGAAAACCTTATCTTCAGATTCAACATTGACATGTACATAATGCTCTGTTAAAATTGACCATTCTGTTTGGATATGATGTGACAAAATACCTTCCTTATTCCTCTGCCAACAGCCTCACTGTCGTCGCCCTCATTAACTAGAGAAAAATGCAAGCCTTAAATCTCAAAGGTGTAGGAAGAAGCCTCTGAAACAATGTCACTGTTAGAGAACTCCAGTAGCTCGGTAAGTAACGAATCCATGCACTTCTCTACCTATAAAATCCAAGAGTCAACGAGGTGTCCATGATGAGGTCTCTCGCAATCAATTTAAAGCATTTAGGGAAGTTGAGATAAATGTAAATTGTGAAATCTAGTTAGGGACTAATCAATATTATCCACATGGGTAGTAGTGAGTTTTATACATAAGAATACTCAGAATTGTTTAGAGAGAAAAAGGAAAAGCATTTATAAAGGAGCTAAACATACAGACTCACAGAACCAGTGAGAGCCGTTGAACAAATATAAAAGGCAACTATTTCAAAGACTTGTCTTACATACCTTTTATTAGGTATGATCCATTATTTCCACTAATAATAAGGAGATTACATGTCGACCTTGGGCTGAAGTGCCTCTAGCTTTGAGTACACTTTCAATCTCCGCAATTTATGAAGGAATTTTATAAGCGAGAGAGCTCCATCAGACTTGGGCACTAGTGTAGTTTCCACTGAAGGAGGAGAAATATATAAATTTTCTTTGAATTCAATAGAAGAGACTCCCGTCCACAATGAGTATCCATCATAACTTAACTGATAACTTACTAGTGATATTCCAAATACAAGGGGGGAGCTGCACCAGACTTGAACACTCAGCAAGAAATATCTTGAGATTAGGGATATTTCCAAGAGAGGTGGGGATAGTCAACAGGCTTGAGCAGTACTCAATATCCAGAATCAATAGATTAATATCGCATTCCCAATTGAAGAGGGTAGCTCCAATAACCTTGAGCAATGATTGAGATCCAAACTCACCAGATTAGTGGCGGTTGAGAGATCAGGAAGCTCCTTCAGGTTTTTGGAATAACTCAAATCCACCCACCTGAGATTTTGAAGAGGCTGCCAAAAAAAAAAACACACAACATACAAGGAAATTACAATGAGTAGTGAATATATGCATAAAAAATACTGAGACAAAACATGCTTCTATGCCATCAAGTTTTAATTGACTAAAAAAAGGTGAGTGTTAATATCACTTGTTTTTTTTTTTTCATCAAATTTTGACAAAAGGTGTTACAAACAGATTGTGCATTTTGAAATAAAACCAAATTCAAATTATACGAGAGAAATAATTTTTACTCACTTGAACTCCTTTCCACAGCTTCTTAAGTTTGCTGCAACGCATGTTTAGTTCGACGAGGAACTCCGGAATAAAAGTAGAAGGCAAACATGTCATTGGAAAATGTTCCCAATGCAGTAATCTAAGTTTTGGAGATATATATTTCAGACTTTGTGGAGAGTACAATCTACAACCATTATAATTTTCAACTTTTCTGTAGATTCTTAAGAATTGGAGATTCCACATTCTTTCGAAACATTTGCCGCTAATATGAAATTTACCGTTGATTTCAGATAAGTCGAGATCCATGCCTACAAGACTATTACTACCCTGAAAATTATCAGATGAAATAAGAGTTATCAATTGAATTTAGTTTGGAGGGAACAAGGCAATGAAGGAATAATATGAAAACTTACAGTTTCCTTAGTGAGTACTTCACAGATCTCTCTAGCATTGATAATAAAAGATTTTAAAAGATTGTTAAAAAGTTTTATATTATCTTGATGATTTATTTACCAAAATCTTGTAAAGTCTTTAAAACTTTTTTCCATAATCTTGTATACTCTTGATGACTTTTCCAAACTTTTCCTACAAAATATTTCCAAAATCTTGTCCAATTTTTATTAACGTCTAGTGACCATCTTCTATCTTCTATATAACATGTTCTGTGTAGGCCTGGTTTTCTTCTATATACTAGGTTGTTTATCAGAGTTACAGAGGTACGCTTCTTCTATCATAATACTCGCTTATGAATTTCGTGTGTCGATCGTTAGATTCTTGTATGTTCATATAATATTTAATTGTTTTCATTGTCTTTGGATCTTTTGATTCTCTAGCACCAAAATCTATAAAATTTGCAAAAGTCAAGTGATGTGATACGTTTGGTTTAATAATATATACATGCGGAGATTTGCTTATGCTGTGATACGTTTGGTTTTGTGACAAGTCAATGGTCTTTTTTTTTTGATACGTTTGATTTGCTTATCATGATCATAATAATTCATAAGTGTAGATGTGATACGTTTGGTTTAATATTAGGATGTTTGAATGTGAAAAAAATGTCAATAAGATTTGCTTAGTCAAAGATAAGTTGTTTGAATATCGGACATCCTTATGTTTTATATTCATCTGTAACAAATGCTTTTAGTCAATGGGAGATTCCCAAAAGAGTAAGGAAAAGGGTCCATACAATCAATGGGGACCAGAGGAGACAAAATTGTTGGTAGAGTTACTTGTTGATGCAGTTCACCGAAATTGGCGTGATAATAGCGGTATCTTTAGCAAGCTAACGGAGTTGATATAAGTTTTTATTTACCAGAGAGTTGTACTAATTTGGTTCTTCGATTTTGCGGTTTTGAGTCTTGATAGTCTTGTTTTTGCTTCATCTTCTTCCTTTGATATCTTCTGATTCAGACCTCGGTTTGGAGATCTAAAAGTTGTTCTGAAATCTTGAGATCAAGATATTTCCAACCGTATAAAGATAAGCTTCTGATTCCTTGTGAGTCGACTTGAGAAAAAGTTTGAAGTTGGTGCACTTCAGCTTCGTCGCTCTGTTCTTCGGTCTTGGTAGATTGGTCATAACTTTCAGACCGTGACAGCAAATCACGTTCCGCTTTTTCCTGTAGCTTCGTATATCTCTCTACTATTTTTCAACAAAGTTTCATATTTTTCTGGGTTGTTTTGATAACCCTTTCAGTCTTTGAACCAGAACACGTCTGTTCTGTTATCCTTCTTCTTCTTTTTTGGTTTTCTTGTTTTTTGTCTTTGTCTTTGTCATCTATTTGTCCACCGCTTCATCCTCTTGAATATTCGCAATTTGGTCCATTCATTCACCAATCAAACACAAACCCAACAAATAGAAAACTGTTTATTAAGCGAAGACAAATAAATGACCAAGACAAAGACAAAAAACACAAACAGATCATATCATCTCATAAACAGATGTCTTTGTCTCCTCCATTCCCCAATTTTGGAACTTGAAATTGCTGGAGAACAGGAGAAGCAGCGACGGAGACGATTCCGGTGTCAAAGATTGCTGACACATACAAAGTCATGGACTCTATTCACAATCTCTCTATTTTATGGGAGAGTTTTCATGACTTTTTTTATGAAGAAAATTATATAAAATCCTAAACCAATAACATAATATTTTAATTTATCAACAATCCAAGATTCTTTTGTTTTAATTGAATAACACAAAACTTTTAATGACTCTATAAAACTCTTAATCCAATAACACTAGATTTATAAAGATTTTAGATTACTTTTTATAAATCTCAAACCAATAACACCAAATTGTAATAGAGTTTTTAAAAGTCTTGATTGAATAACAACATATTCTACATAACTTTTAAACTCATTAAAAGTCAATGAAGGAATAATATGAAAACTTACAGTTTCCTTAGTGAGTACTTCACAGATCTCTCTAGCATCAACCAAAAATTGGCGTTTCCCAGGCAGATTGATTATGAACAATTTCTCTACCTAGTTCTACTAACAGATTAGGCATCTTTATAAATCCATGTTCCCGTGATATGAGTGACTTTCCAGCTAAGATTTGAATCCCGTGACTCTTCCAAGAACGTATTCGCAAGAAAATCTTCAAGTGTCTGAATACTTTTATGGTTGAAAAAGCAAGCTATATAAAGAAATAAATCTTTATCTTCATCGCATAAGGCGTCATAACTGAATCTTATAATACTCTTGATATCTTGGTGAAGCCTAGTTCTCAACCTTGGTAGTGCATCGATCCACTCCTGCTTGGACATTCCCCGAAAATAGGAGCCCATTACACTTAACCCCATCGGGAGATTCCCAGAAAGTTGTGTAACTTCCCATGCAAGCTCCTCAAAACCATCTTTAGGGGACTTTTGACCAAAAGCATTCAAGCAGAAGATTTGAAGTGCCTCTTCATCAATTGGATAATCCACCTTGTAATTATGATCAATCCCATGTGCCTTCAAGAGTTGTTGGTCTTGCGTTGTTATGATAATCCGACTTCCAGAACCAAACCATTGAGTTGTTTTCGCCATAGCATCTAGTTGTACTAACCGATCCACATCATCAAGAACGAGAAGCACTTTCTTATTTTTCAACCTTTCCCGTGCCACATCTAAGTGACGTATCTTCAAATCCTTTTGATTTAATGTCTCAGACAAAAGTTTTCCCTGTAATTGCAACATGTATTCATAGTAGTCGCAGTTTTGTACTGTATAGACTCCTTTTATACTCACCATAAATGCAGTATGAGAGAAGTTACTACGAATTGTTTCATATAAGGCTCTAACGATGGTCGTCTTACCAATACCCGCATGACCCCAAACCCCTACCATTCTCACTTCATCACATTCTAGGCATAACAAAGTCAGCATCTTTTCCATGTGAGCTTCAATCCCAACCAAGTCTTCAAAGTAGTTTGATGGGCAAAAATTATTTAGTGCATTTGAAACGTTGGTCGCAATATTTTCGATCATGTCCGCTTCATTAAACCTAAAAATGAATATATTAATGTTAAACCATTTTAAAAAGATTTTGTGCGAAAGAACCCTCTAACTCGCCAATATTTGCAACTTTATCATCAACCACAAAAAAACTGCAAATTAATCATACGAACTCAAAAATGATATGCAATATAACTCTTTTTTGCTACCATCAAGTTTGTAAAATTGAAGCCCTCGCGACGATAAATTAAACTATGTCTTTAGAATTTTGAAAATCTAATGTATGTGACCGTGAAAATGTTTACAATATACGTATAAAGGTTATATTACGTATTATTTTATAGTCCGTATGATTAATCTGCATTTTTTTTGAAGAAAAGTATAAAATTGCAAAAATTGGTGAGTTTGAAGGTTTGTTTACATAAAAACTCCCAAAAAGTATAGATCTATGGGTCAATTATATAATATAAGTGACCGTGTATGCGTCACTAATAATCATTTACATTGTAAGGGCTACAAATAATCATTTACGACTCTAGTTGCAAGAATCTATCTTTGAAAAAAGTAAAAGTGGAGATTAAGAAAGCTAACCAGTTGCTTGAATGATGACCAGCAATTGTTGCCACTTCTGCCAAAGCCTCTTTCCATCTTCTAATGTCTTCTTTTGTTTTACCCTCACAAGTATTTATGAAGACCTTCCCAAATTTTCCAGTTTGCTTCTTTACATCAGTTGGATCCACTTTATAGAAAATGGTCATCACGGTTTGACCAAACTCTTTTCTACAATTCATAACCTCCACCAATTCATTCAGGCACCATGTCGAAGAAGCGTAGTTCTTCGAGAGCAAGACGATTGTGATTTTCGATCCTCTGATAGCTTCTACGAGTTCTGGACCGATCGATTTGCTTCTCTCGATATCATTATCAATGAATATGTCGATTCCCTTTGCTTTGAACTCCTTGAGAACGTGACTGAGAAAGTTGTTGCGAACATCTGCTCCGTGGAAGCTTGGGAAGACATCGTGTATCCAACTGCGAGACGAAGGATAAAGAGCCATGAAATGAATAGGATTCGAGAGGTTAAAAGTCTTTTTAGAAACCAATCTGCATAATGAAATGGAAAAGGTTTTAAATAGCTGCACAGGAATATTCAAGTAAATTTCCGGTAAGAGCCTAAGAGGAAATAGTAGTTCTACTAAATTTGTTATCATCCCTTTACTTTCGATTTCTTACAAATTATCCCAAATATAAAATTACACAAAACATTTATATTCAAATTGGCAACAGACCAAACAGAAACATTTCCTAAGTGATCAATTTTATTTTATTTTTGTATTTAGGACATTAATCTCAAACCAAACTAAATCAAACCCAAACCAAACTTGTTTTAAACAAAATTCTTATCATTTACAAGAACTTCTTGGATGTTGAAAAGAGCTAAATTTGTTACAACCAAAAGATATTGGGACATTGCGATAATCCCTTATAATGTGGATCAAGTCAGCGATCAAGGTCCGACACAAAAGAGTTGACTTGTGAGATAGCAATGTGAAAATAAAGGGAAAAGTAAACCAAAGAAAAAGTCTATTTAGACAACAATAAAAGGGTGTTAATATATTAGAGAATGGCCATCCAGCAATATATAATTAAGGTGAATAGCAATATATTCTAGATTAGTAAGTAGCACATTTTGTGCTAATATCTATAGCAAGTTGATTAGGTATTTAATGGAAGTATTCGCACGAAAAGAAACAGGGTATTTGATGGAAGTCAACATGAGCAATGACAATTTCACCTTTAATCTAATGAATACCAAACCAAAACGGACCAAAATATGGATTGAAAACTACAAAACATCTTTTTTTTTTTTGCTTTCTCCACTACAAGAAATATGATCATTGATAGTACATTATAATAGCTCATTTTTCAAAACCGCTATTAAAGATGAAATGTTGGATGATGTTATCATATGATAGCATTTCAAAAATACTAACCACGAAAATGAGTAGCGGAATTAACCATATTTTTAGCGTAATTTCAGAAGATGTGTCGTTATCAGCTAGTTTAGTGTCCGAGGTTATTATATTGTTAAGATGAGGCTTTAATTTTCCCTTAAGTTATAATAATAATATTATATCATCGATCGATATGAGAAACAAAAAAAAAAAAAAAAAAAAAAAAACAGAAAACGACTTTTACGTCGAGGTGTATATTAGGCCACACGCAGTGGTGCAACCACTCGGCGGGTGTGAGTATTAAACAATAGAGAAATAATGTAAAAAGTTGCTTTTCAACAAAACTTGAGTGTATAATTGCATTCGGGTGTGAGGCTTTTTAAAAAGGGAAAAAATTTTATTTTCTCTATCTCTCTCCTCTCTCTCTCCACATGCCAATTCTCCTCCTCTCTCTTCGATAAATTTTATAATAAATCTATTATTAACACCTATCCTCATGGATAATTTGAAAACACCAACAAAATTTCGGTTCGTTATCTTCAATACCAAATGCGATTCGCAACGACAACATGGAGACCACAATCTCTGGAAAAGTTGAAACCCAATTTTCGAATTTATTGCTTTGGCGCTGCTTCCTCCTCTCGTTTATATTATGCACACAACCTGTTCGACAAAAGTCCTGACCGAGATCGGGAAAGTTATACAAGCTTGCTTTTTGGGTTCTCTCGTGATGGACGAACTCAAGAAGCAACGAGACTCTTCTTGAATATCCAACATTTGGGGATGGAGATGGACTGTTCAATTTTTTCCTCTGTTTTAAAAGTTTCTGCTACTTTGTGTGATGAGCTTTTTGGTAGACAGTTGCATTGCCAGTGTATAAAGTTTGGGTTTTTAGATGATGTGAGTGTGGGAACATCGCTGGTTGATACGTATATGAAAGGTAGTAACTTTAAGGATGGAAGGAATGTTTTTGATGAAATGAAAGAGAGGAATGTTGTTACTTGGACTACGTTGATAAGCGGGTATGCGAGGAATTCGTTGAATGAGGAAGTTTTGACATTGTTTATGAGAATGCAGGACGAAGGGACTCAGCCGAACTCGTTTACTTTTGCAGCTGCTCTTGGAGTTTTGGCTGAAGAAGGAGTGGGTGGGAGGGGACTTCAGGTACACACAGTTGTTGTAAAGAATGGTTTAGATAAAACGATTCCGGTTTCTAATTCTCTGATTAATCTGTATCTCAAGTGTGGGAATGTTAGGAAAGCTAGAATTTTGTTTGATAAAACAGAAGTAAAGAGTGTGGTTACTTGGAATAGTATGATTTCGGGATATGCAGCTAACGGGCTTGATTTAGAAGCGTTGGGAATGTTTTACTCTATGAGGCTTAATCATGTGCGGTTATCTGAATCGAGCTTTGCCTCCATTATCAAGCTCTGCGCTAACCTTAAAGAACTGAGGTTTACGGAACAGCTCCATTGTAGTGTTGTAAAATACGGGTTTGTGTTTGATCAAAATATAAGGACGGCTCTAATGGTAGCGTACAGTAAATGTATGGCGATGCTTGATGCTCTTAGGCTGTTCAAAGAGACAGGATTCCTTGGGAATGTTGTGTCGTGGACTGCGATGATTAGTGGTTTCTTGCAGAATGATGGGAAAGAGGAAGCAGTAGGTTTATTTTCGGAAATGAAGAGGAAAGGTGTTAGACCAAACGAATTCACTTATTCTGTCATTCTCACAGCTCTTCCTGTAATTTCTCCATCAGAGGTCCACGCACAGGTTGTAAAGACTAACTACGAGAGATCTTCAACCGTTGGAACCGCTCTTCTAGATGCTTATGTGAAGTTAGGTAAAGTAGATGAGGCTGCAAAAGTTTTTAGCGGTATTGATAATAAAGACATTGTGGCTTGGTCAGCGATGCTTGCAGGATATGCTCAGGCTGGGGAGACAGAGGCAGCTATAAAGATATTTAGCGAGCTCACAAAAGGAGGGGTAAAACCGAACGAGTTCACATTTTCTAGCATCCTTAACGTGTGTGCGGCTACCACCGCGTCTATGGGACAGGGAAAGCAATTCCACGGGTTCGCTATAAAATCAAGACTCGATAGCTCTCTGTGTGTTAGTAGTGCTCTTCTAACCATGTATGCAAAGAAAGGCCACATTGAGAGTGCGGAAGAAGTCTTTAAAAGGCAGAGAGAGAAAGATCTGGTATCATGGAATTCGATGATCTCTGGGTATGCACAACACGGGCAAGCTATGAAGGCTCTCGATGTTTTCAAGGAGATGAAGAAGAGAAAGGTGAAAATGGATAGCGTAACATTCATCGGAGTATTTGCTGCTTGTACACATGCAGGGTTAGTAGAAGAAGGCGAAAAGTATTTTGATATAATGGTGAGAGACTGCAAGATTGCACCTACAAAGGAGCATAATAGTTGTATGGTGGATTTATACAGCCGAGCCGGGCAACTTGAAAAGGCTATGAAGGTCATAGACAACATGCCAAACCTGGCTGGTTCCACCATTTGGAGAACAATTCTAGCTGCATGCCGAGTGCACAAGAAAACAGAGCTAGGGAGATTAGCTGCAGAGAAGATCATTGCGATGATACCTGAGGATTCAGCTGCATACGTGTTGTTGTCTAACATGTATGCAGAGTCGGGAGATTGGCAAGAGAGGGCCAAAGTAAGGAAGCTGATGAATGAGAGAAACGTGAAGAAAGAACCTGGTTACAGTTGGATTGAGGTCAAGAACAAGACTTACGCATTCTTGGCTGGTGATCGGTCTCATCCTCTCAAAGATCAGATCTATATGAAGCTGGAAGATTTAAGTACACGGCTGAAGGATTTAGGGTATGAGCCGGATACTAGTTATGTGCTTCAAGACATTGATGATGAGCATAAAGAAGCTGTTCTTGCTCAACATAGTGAGAGATTAGCTATTGCTTTCGGGTTGATCGCTACACCAAAGGGAAGCCCTCTTTTGATCATTAAGAACCTTAGGGTTTGTGGAGATTGTCATGTAGTTATCAAATTAATTGCAAAGATTGAAGAAAGAGAGATCGTAGTTAGAGATTCAAATCGGTTTCATCACTTTAGCAGTGATGGAGTTTGCTCATGTGGAGACTTTTGGTGATTAGAAATCATTGTTCAGAACATTTTTTTACACATTTCGAGAAATAAAGCAAATTCAATGTTTTTGGGATGAAATCAAACATGGGTTTGAGATTTTGTTTTGCTTCTCAGTACATACATAAGGAGAAAGTGAAGAGACTAATAATAATATGATTGTGAAAGATGCTTGATGGAATGTCAAATCTATCAACCTTCTTCTCCAAACTCCTGTGTGAATCTCTCGTGGACATCAAGGTCAGACTTGCTCACTGTTGGCTTTTGTCTAGCAAGTACCTTTTCGAAATCGGTTCTGGTGATTGGTGGTGGAATAATCTGTAGCAATTTAGTCACATAAAAAAACACAAATCAGGCTTTAGTTTCACATCATCCAAAGCTTAATGACTACGAAAACCAAGAAACTCAGTATCATATGACCTAATGAACTTTGCAAGCACAGCTGTGCATACTCATGCTAAAAGTTTGTATCGTCCAGCAGATTTATGAGAAGATTAAAACACAAAACCTCATGATAGAATTTACACGTTTGATACGTACCTTTTCGGCAAGCCCTTTTGCTGCTAGATCTTGCATTGTAGTCTGGATGGCACCAGGGTGCCTAGGCCCACATGGCATCCATGTACCATCAGGAGACTTGAAAAAGAACATTGCATCTTGAGTTTTACGAACAGGTTCAAACAGAACATCTTTTACCTGCAAAAGTCAAAAAATATTCTTGAGACAAAGGCTTATCTATCTATAGCAATATAGAGGGAAATTAAGGACAATAAGAAATAACTCAGGCCAAGTCACGTACACAAACAGACACATCTGAACCAGAAAACCCTTCTGTCTTTTGGCCTAAATATTCAAAATCAGGTTCAGTTAAATTATGAGGTGTATCTCCCAAATGGACCTGCATTTACAAAACAGATCTCATTAGTAAACTGGTTATGTCTCCCTTGAATGTTTTTTACTTGAGGAACTTGAAGCAAATGAATAATACTTTGAACATGTGCTGGCGAGCCTTGGCCTCTGGGAGAGGAATATAGATACGCTTGTCAAAACGTCGTCTAATAGCCTGAAATTAACATGGTGTTAGCAAAACAGTATTTAACTGGAAAATAAAATATAGATCCAAGCCATCTTATGACTTTTCACCTGATCAAGAGCATAGGGTGTGTTGGTCGCTGCAAGTACAAGTACTTTCTCATCATTGTGTCCAACACCCTAAAAGAAACAGAGATAAGTATAGAGAAAAAAAGTTTCTACTAAAATGAATGACAGAGAGTTCAGTTTGGATAAGCTTTGCACCTGCATCTGCACTAGAAGCTCTGTTTTGATACGTCTTGAAGCTTCACTCTCGTTTCCTTCTCCACGTGTACCGCACAAAGAATCTATCTCATCAACAAAAATAATCGATGGAGCACTTTCACGGGCCATCTCAAAAAGGTTTGATACTAGCTTCTCACTTTCACCCATCCATTTCGAGACCAGGTCTGATGAAGACACGCTGATGGTTGGGAAGTAAAAAGGAAACAACTATTCTTAAGCTATAACATGTTTCCAAGTAAAAACACTGTAAACACAAAAATGACATAGAAAAAACAACCAACATAAAGTACATAGCCAGACCTAATTCAAAACCCAAGTACCTCGTGCAAACAACATTGGGATCTACATGCTTGCCTACTTAAATCAACATGTGTTGGCTGTTGGTACTCTAATATGCTATTTAGATTCTACCAGGCCTTTAAAATCTGGTTGCAGATGCTTGTGCATGTAGCCATGTACAGATAGCAGAGACTAATACATATATTCCAACATATAGCAGACTTTGCATATAAATTATTAAAGAAAATCAAACCTTTCCTTAATATTTCTATCTGAACTCGTAGAACAAAGTTCGAATTCAAACACAAACAAAATCAACGACCACCACCCCTTCCTCAAACTAATCCCAAAATACTCCAATACCATCCTTAGCAACTATTCAAATTCATAGTATTTGACTATGGTCTCAAGCTATAATGAAAGAGCTAAAACACTACACTATCCTCTTACCATATACTTTCAATATTTCAAACACATATCTTACCTGAAAAAGGTAGAGTCTGCTTCAGTAGCAACAGCCTTAGCCAAATAAGATTTTCCTGTTCCTGGTGGCCCATACAAGAGAAAAGCTCTCCATGGCCGTCTCTTTCCTAAGAAGTAAACAAACCACAGATTAAAGGTCACAACTTTATAAAGAGACTCATTTTAATCTTCAATGAATCGCTCAAATTACCTGTGAAGAACTGTGGAAACTTAACAGGCAAAATCACAGCTTCCTGCAAAGCTTGTTTAGCACTTTCAAGCCCAGCAACATCAGACCACTTGATATTAGGTTTCTCCCTAACAATAGCAGAGTTTAACCCAGATCGAAGCTTCGATTGCTCAGGATCTTCTCCATCTTTACCACCACCTTCTCCATCTTTGGGCTTAGTCTTTGGCCTCGTTGCAACGGCAGCGTCACCGTTAGATCCTGGACCGGATCCACCTTCATCGAGAACAGCACGGATCTCCTCTGCACGACGGAGATACTCGGTGAATTTCTGGGTAATAGCTTCTCTGATCTTAGGGTTCTTCTCATACTTGAGATGAGTTTTGAAGTACTCAAGCGCGTTCATGTATAGAGGGAAAGCTTTATTGTAATTCCCAGCATTGTCTTCATGAACCGCTTGCTTCACGTACTCGATCGCTTGTTCCTTGAAATTGCTGTACATAATTTTAGGGTTTTACCAGAGAAATTGAAATTCTCTCGATTTGAAATTGTGATTCCAAATTGATTGAATCGGTGATGAGCAAGGATCGATGGAGGTTTGAAATCGTGATGAGAAGATTCCGAATTGAAGAAGAAGATCGGAGGAAGGAGAGAGAGGAAGGGGATGGAGAAGAAGGAATGGATTATGCAAAGCGATGAAGAAAAAAGGCCAGATTTGACGACGAAGACGAAAAGGTCTTGAAAACAGCGGAGCGTAGGTTTGTAGAATAATGAAACGTTGAGGCGTTTTGGCAAGTTGTGAAGAATTGGATCAACGTTTTGATGAATGACATGGAAAACGGTTGCCGTTTTTATCATATGCTTATTGTTTTTCCAATAATTTTGTATTAAAAAGTTTGAAAAAAACAATTGTATTAAAAAGCAGGAAAAAAAATGAATATCAATCCAAAATTATGATGCTAAATATAAAATTGGTATCTTTTTAAAAACAATAATAAATTCATTTGTAAATAAGTTTATATAAACAACGTTGAGGAACAATAAACGATAGAAAAATGAGTTATAGACTTATAGTATTGTGTAAGAAAGCGCTGCGAATTTTTTTTGACGTCAACAGTTTTTAGCGTCGTCTTTTAAAACAATTTTAACATTTTTGAAAAAAAAAGGTAGACAAAATTATGTTGGAAAATTGAAAATACTAAACCATGTATTAAAATCTAAATGTCAAGCTTTGATGAGCTTTATATAATAACATTAACAAAGATTTTTTTTATTATTATTCAATAGCATGTAGATAATGAAGGTAAAAAAAAAAGACACTCTCACTAATTGTCTTCATTTGGAATAACATATGTTTTTTTTTTCTTGGTGGTATGCATTTCAAACAACATTGGCTTAATGATTCTTGAAGTGATAATGGTATGTCTTTGCACAAAGTTCCATTTTTCTTTAAAAATCTTGCTAAAAATATGCTATACATGTAATTCTTCCTTATCCTTACCAAATCAATAAAAGCAAAAAGATCCCATGAAAGACCAATTCAAGTTTTTCAAGTGTTATATGGAGTTATAGTTTGGAATTGATGAGTTCTTCTCTTGCACATCTACGGAAATGTATTTTTTTTTGTACCAAGGTTGATTCATCTTCATTAAAATGTTGGGTTAAGCCCTTTACAAAAGAAGATGAGGCCTTATTAGCCCGAGAATTAATTAGTGGTTTGTTGTACGAGGAACGAAACAGAAAGATTCAAGATTTTCAAAAAACTATTTGTTACTTATGTATCTAAGGTCATCTCCAACGAGACACCAAAACACTATATTTGGTGATAATTGAGTTCCAACGGAACGACAAAGTGGACGGCAATTTTTTTTTTTTTTAACTAGATGAAAAGTAATTATTTACTCACACTTTGCAAAACGAGTTCTCCTATTAAAAGTGTTGTCCACATAGTCCGAAAGAAATAAATCTAGGTACAAGGTCCTTGTATTAGGAGGCAAATTTGAGAAGTTTATGAAATAATGACAATCAAGAGCATGACATATGATAAGTCTTCTTGTTGTCAACTGATTTGCGACTGAACCTGAAGAAAACAAACTAGAAATTTTATTTCAAAAACCAACCTAAACATCAACACAAAATTAGTAAATACATTACCTTGAATGCAATTGTAGCAAAGGTAGTGACAACAATTAAAATCACAATAAAGAAGAGTTAAGTTTCAGACTGGACATTCCCTTTCTTCATTCAGAAACATTTAGAGTCATTTGTGCGCATTGCATAAGCAAAGGCCAGACTCTCAGCAGTGAATTGTAATCGTCCACCAACGGATATGTTTTATTGGTACCTGACTAACAAGACCATTGTTCTGGATGACCTAATGGCTAAGACATCGCATGTCTCAATTATAAGACGAGCGAATCAAATTCTCACAGATTGAAGCTACATAAACAAAAGAAGAAAAATTTTAGGAATTAAAGAAATGTTCAGGAATTAAAAAATATGTTCATTAGTCCATAAGCGATTAGACAATGGAAAAATGGCAAAATATAATCGTCTTAAACACATGATAATCAGTGGTTATTGGCAAGAAACGCAGATCCTCAATTAAGCAGTACATTATCCATCATAAACTCGTGATAACAGGAGATCATTATCAGATTTATGGAGATTTTCAAAGAACTATTTGGTACCTTTCTGTCTAAGGTCATCTCCAAAGAGACACCAAAATACTATATTTGGTGATAAATTGAGCTCCAACGTAGCGACAAAGTGGACGGCAAATTTTGTTTAGTGTTTTATGAACAGTATTTAGTGTATCATTGTTCGTAAAACACTAAAAAAATTATTTGTGTTTTTGATTTAGTTTTATATTTAAATTGTTGTTTATCAACTAAAAGACAAGTATACTATCAATATTTTGTATGTTTTCATTTTACTAATATGAATTTTTTATTAAAATTAATATGAAATAATAATTTGCACCAACTTTCTAAATAAAAATTAATTTTATTAAGATTAACAATACATAATAAAGTTTAATTAAACACTAAAAACATAAAATTACAAAATTAAAACCAAACAAACATAAAAACTAAATGCAATAAGACTAGATTTGAACCCGCGATACACCGCGGGGCTATAATTTTTTTTAAAAAATCTAAATATAATTAGTTTTGTTTATTAATAGAGAGTATATAATATAATATTTTGACCTATTTTATAAATGTACCATCCATATATCTATATTAATAATTTTGAGTATATTAATTGTGTTTTAGGTTTAAATGGTATATCTATATATACACTTAAACGACATTTGGCTTTTTTCTTCTTCTTGCCTCAGTTTAGGAGAAAGATTTTTCTTGCGGTACACCGCGGAGCTACCTTTTTTAAAAAAATTTCTCCTTAAACTTCTAAATCTAGATTTTACCCCGTGGTACACCGCGGATCAATTTTTTTATAACTAAAAAATTATTTTGCAAAATTTTAAGTTGTATTTGTTTTGTTAATATTGTTTATTTTGTTTAGTGTTTATGATTTTATAATTAAATTTTGATTTTTAATTCTAGGATTTCATCCATAATATATTGTTTAATATTAATATTGATCTAAACCCGTTGCACCATATAACCCCGTCCCGTAAAATTAAACATCATTTGTTATTTTTTTTGAATAATATTTTTATCCACTACGGGTTGCAGGTTCATGCGGATAAGCCCGTAGAGAGTTGCGGGTTTTCGGATCGACCCGCCAAAAGAGAAGCTATCTTTTGAAACCTTTTGTTTTGTTTAGAGGTTTTAAGAAAATATCCCTAAAAAATAATTTTTATTATATGAAAAAAAAGAAGTAGAAAAAATTGTAGTATCAACATTCCCGATTTTTACATCACTCGTTACAATTATTTTTTTTTTTGCAGATAAAAATCAGAAGTTAACTAAGTCGAGATTTTTAAAAAGATTGTGTAGAAATTTTTGGTAAATTGTTGAGAACATATTTGATTTCAGAATCTTTACTTAAATAGATAAGGAAAGATTTTGTAGAGACTTTTGCTAAATATATGAGAAATGAATTTCAATTAAAAATCTTTACTTAAATAAAATAAATCTAAATAATTAATGCTAGTGGCATGTCATTGTAAATACTTCTCAACTTCAGGATTTATTTGCTAATTATGATCCAAAAATGTATATATAGATAATTTTTATTATATGAAAAAAAGAAGTAGAAGAAATTGTAGTATCAACATTCCCGATTTTTACATCACTCGTTACAATTAATTTTTTTTTTTGCAGATAAAAATCAGAAGTTAACTAAGTCGAGATTTTTAAAAAGATTGTGTAGAAATTTTTGGTAAATTGTTGAGAACATATTTGATTTCAGAATCTTTACTTAAATAGATAAGGAAAGATTTTGTAGAGACTTTTGCTAAATATATGAGAAATAAATTTCAATTAAAAATCTTTACTTAAATAAAATAAATCTAAATAATTGATGCTAGTGGCATGTCATTGTAAATACTTCTCAACTTCAGGACTTATTTGCTAATTATGATCCAAAAATGTATATATAGATAGATTTGAACCCGCGATACACCGCGGGGCTATAATTTTTTTTAAAAAATCTAAATATAATTAGTTTTGTTTATTAATAGAGAGTATATAATATAATATTTTGACCTATTTTATAAATGTACCATCCATATATCTATATTAATAATTTTGAGTATATTAATTGTGTTTTAGGTTTAAATGGTATATCTATATATACACTTAAACGACATTTGGCTTTCTTCTTCTTCTTGCCTCAGTTTAGGAGAAAGATTTTTCTTGCGGTACACCGCGGAGCTATTTTTTTTAAAAACATTTCTCCTTAAACTTCTAAATCTAGATTTTACCCCGTGGTACACCGCGGATCAATTTTTTATAACTAAAAAATTATTTTGCAAAATTTTAAGTTGTATTTGTTTTGTTAATATTGTTTATTTTGTTTAGTGTTTATGATTTTATAATTAAATTTTGATTTTTAATTCTAGGATTTCATCCATAATATATTGTTTAATATTAATATTGATCTAAACCCGTTGCACCATATAACCCCGTCCCGTAAAATTAAACATCATTTGTTATTTTTTTTGAATAATATTTTTATCCACTACGGGTTGCAGGTTTATGCGGATAAGCCCGTAGAGAGTTGCGGGTTTGCGGATCGACCCGCCAAAAGAGAAGCTATTTTTTGAAACCCTTTGTTTTGTTTAGAGGTTTTAAGAAAATATCCCTAAAAAATAATTTTTATTATATGAAAAAAAAGAAGTAGAAGAAATTGTAGAATCAACATTCCCGATTTTTACATCACTCGTTACAATTAATTTTTTTTTTGCAGATAAAAATCAGAAGTTAACTAAGTCAAGATTTTTAAAAAGATTGTGTATAAATTTTTGGTAAATTGTTGAGAACATATTTGATTTCAGAATCTTTACTTAAATAGATAAGGAAAGATTTTGTAGAGACTTTTGCTAAATATATGAGAAATGAATTTCAATTAAAAATCTTTACTTAAATAAAATAAATCTAAATAATTAATGCTAGTGGCATGTCATTGTAAATACTTCTCAACTTCAGGATTTATTTGCTAGTTATGATCCAAAAATGTATATATAGATAGATTTGAACCCGCGATACACCGCGGGGCTATAATTTTTTTTAAAAAATCTAAATATAATTAGTTTTGTTTATTAATAGAGAGTATATAATATAATATTTGTACCTATTTTATAAATGTACCATCCATATATCTATATTAATAATTTTGAGTATATTAATTGTGTTTTAGGTTTAAATGGTATATCTATATATACACTTAAACGACATTTGGCTTTCTTCTTCTTCTTGCCTCAGTTTAGGAGAAAGATTTTTCTTGCGGTACACCGCGGAGCTATTTTTTTAAAAAAAATTTCTCCTTAAACTTCTAAATCTAGATTTTACCCCGTGGTACACCGCGGATCAATTTTTTATAACTAAAAAATTATTTTGCAAAATTTTAAGTTGTATTTGTTTTGTTAATATTGTTTATTTTGTTTAGTGTTTATGATTTTATAATTAAATTTTGATTTTTAATTCTAGGATTTCATCCATAATATATTGTTTAATATTAATATTGATCTAAACCCGTTGCACCATATAACCCCGTCCCGTAAAATTAAACATCATTTGTTATTTTTTTTGAATAATATTTTTATCCACTACGGGTTGCAGGTTCATGCGGATAAGCCCGTAGAGAGTTGCGGGTTTGCGGATCGACCCGCCAAAAGAGAAGCTATCTTTTGAAACCCTTTGTTTTGTTTAGAGGTTTTAAGAAAATATCCCTAAAAAATAATTTTTATTATATGAAAAAAAAGAAGTAGAAGAAATTGTAGAATCAACATTCCCGATTTTTACATCACTCGTTACAATTAATTTTTTTTTTGCATATAAAAATCAGAAGTTAACTAAGTCGAGATTTTTAAAAAGATTGTGTATAAATTTTTGGTAAATTGTTGAGAACATATTTGATTTCAGAATCTTTACTTAAATAGATAAGGAAAGATTTTGTAGAGACTTTTGCTAAATATATGAGAAATGAATTTCAATTAAAAATCTTTACTTAAATAAAATAAATCTAAATAATTAATGCTAGTGGCATGTCATTGTAAATACTTCTCAACTTCAGGATTTATTTGCTAATTATGATCCAAAAATGTATATATAGATAGATTTGAACCCGCCATACACCGCGGGGCTATAATTTTTTTAAAAAAAGCTAAATATAATTAGTTTTGTTTATTAATAGAGAGTATATAATATAATATTTGGACCTATTTTATAAATGTACCATCCATATATCTATATTAATAATTTTGAGTATATTAATTGTGTTTTAGGTTTAAATGGTATATCTATATATACACTTAAACGACATTTGACTTTCTTCTTCTTCTTGCCTCAGTTTAGGAGAAAGATTTTTCTTGTGGTACACCGCGGAGCTATTTTTTTAAAAAAAATTTCTCCTTAAACTTCTAAATCTAGATTTTACCCCGTGGTACACCGCGGATCAATTTTTTTATAACTAAAAAATTATTTTGCAAAATTTTAAGTTGTATTTGTTTTGTTAATATTGTTTATTTTGTTTAGTGTTTATGATTTTATAATTAAATTTTGATTTTTAATTCTAGGATTTCATCCATAATATATTGTTTAATATTAATATTGATCTAAACCCGTTGCACCATAAAACCCGTTTTGTTTAGAGGTTTTAAGTATATATAGATAATTTTTATTATATGAAAAAAAGAAGTAGAAGAAATTGTAGTATCAACATTCCCGATTTTTACATCACTCGTTACAATTAATTTTTTTTTTCAGATAAAAATCAGAAGTTAACTAAGTCGAGATTTTTAAAAAGATTGTGTAGAAATTTTTGGTAAATTGTTGAGAACATATTTGATTTCAGAATCTTTACTTAAATAGATAAGGAAAGATTTTGTAGAGACTTTTGCTAAATATATGAGAAATGAATTTCAATTAAAAATCTTTACGTAAATAAAATAAATCTAAATAATTAATGCTAGTGGCATGTCATTGTAAATACTTTTCAACTTCAGGATTTATTTGCTAATTATGATCCAAAAATGTATATATAGATATTAAAACAATAATCTAACACCCGGGAAAACCATTTTCGCCACACCGAAACACCATCTAGTAGGGGTGGGCATTCGGGTATGCGGGTCGGGTTCGGGTAAAACCCGATCGGGTACGGGTCTTTCGGGTAGAGGAGTTTAGGACCCAATAGGGTAAATCTAAAATATCGGTTCGGTTTCGGTTCGGGTCTAATCGGGTTCGGGTCGGTTCAGGTTTAGATTTTTAGAACTGCTAAATACCCGAAAAAATCGGGCATCCATCGGGTTCTGGTATTTTATACCCAAATACCCAAAATTTTACCAAATACCCGAAATTTTACTCTAATATCCAAATTTTATCCGCAATTTTACTCAAATATCCGAGTTTCACCCAAAAATTTATCCGAATAACCAGAATTTTGTCCAAATATTTAAAAAATTTACAAGCATCTCGCGTATAAATATATTTAGTCTTAAATATATAAATATAAGTGCATTTAATTTTTGGTAATTACTCTCGGATATTTGGATATAAATGTATTTAGCTCAAATATTACATATATATAAAGTTTTTATATGTATAAGTATAAGTAATTTCGGGTAATCGGGTACCCGTTCGGGTATCGGGTTCGGATCGGGTTTTACCCTATACCCACGGGTACGACAATATAAGACCCAATAGGATAAATAGCTAATACCCGTACCCGCCCCGAACCGGTTTTTTCGGGTCGGTTTCAGTTCGGGTACTCGGGTACGGTTTTTTTGTCCAGGCCTAAGTTGAAGTTGCTCTAAAGTCTAAACCACGTGGTTATCAAAAAACCAAAAAAAAAAAACCACATAAATACCATCCGAACCACTAAACCGGTCTTTGATCACAAAAAAACCACTAAACCGGTATACGGAACGCAAGAGCAATAGGGCCTACGTGGCATAGTTTAGGGCACTTTCTTCAACACTAAACGCAAAAGTCAACGCTTTTCTCTTCTTCCTCGCTCTGAGCCTCTGCTCTATTCTCTGGTTTGAATTCCAATTTGGACGACAAATGGGGAAACGAGAGAAAAAACCTAATCGACGTCGCCACAAAGGTGAATTTTCGAATGATACTGAAGATTTCTACGATCAACACCCGCCGGTTGTTGCCTCCGTCGACGACGAAGATGAAGAAAACTCTGAGGAAGAAGAAGACGAAAACTGTAATGAAGGAAACGAATCATCGGATTTGCCGTCAAAGTTTCTTCTTTACCAACAATCTGTTCAGGTAATTGCAATTCTGTGCCTATAGCCTTTTAGATTCCATTGAGTGGTTCTTGTGTGTGTTTCACTGTTCTTCTTCTTTCATCAAGCACTAAGCTTTTAACATTTGTTCTTGTCTTTCATTGTATTGTATGTGTTTGCTGCAGTCACCAAAAGGAGACATAAGTTACTTGCAGAAGTTCTTTTTAATGTATGTTGGTGGAAGACAACCTCTCCATTTTCAAGAAGATTTTTGTGGCACTGCTCTTTTAAGGTGTGTGTTTCACTTAATGGTGAAAATTTTAGCTTTTGGTTTCTTGAATGCTGTAGTTGGTGAATAAGTTTTGCATTGATTGTTTAAATAGTGCGGAGTGGCTCAAGACTGACACAAGGCGGACTGCTATAGGGCTAGATTTTGACCTTGAGGCGTTAGAATGGTGCATGGATAACAACATTAGTAAACTTGGTTCTGACGTGTATTCAAGAATGTCGCTTTTTCATGGGAATGTTTTGAGTCCTCTTGAGGCTAAGCAAGTGAAATCTAAATCCCATGAGCTGATACAAAATATAAGCTTGGATGATGGTGATGATAATGAAGATTTGGTTGATCCTAGCGTTGTCGAATCTTTAGAGAAAGATGGACCTGATTCGTTACCGAAGAGGGATATCGTGTGTGCTTTTAATTTTAGTTGCTGTTGTCTCCACAAACGCTCGGAGTTGGTTTCTTACTTCAAGAATGCACGTGATGCTTTGTCCAAGAAAGGTGGTATTTTCGTGATGGATTTATATGGAGGTGCTTCTGCTGAGGGACAGTTGAAGCTTCAACGGAAATTCCCAAATTTCACTGTAAGAATTCATTCTTATACTTTCATTTGGTACAAAAGGGTGTCAAACTTTATAGGAATAACAGTATTAACGATTGTCCATATCATTTGGCAGTATACATGGGAGCAGGCTGAGTTTGACATTTTAAGTCGCAAGACAAGGATCAGTCTGCACTATCACCTTCAGAAGCAGAACAGAAAGATTCGCCATGCTTTTTCATATAGCTGGAGACTGTAAGTGTCCTGTAGTCTGCTTCCACATCCATTCTTTCTCCAAAGTGGGACAGTCATTACTCTATCTCCCACAAGCCTTAAGAAAATCTCAGTAACGAAAAACAGCATATTTAATACTTAGGAGTTTGCTTATCATTTTAGATAACTTGATAAGCGTTGGCTTTTGGTTATTTTGGTTGGTTGGGTGTGGTAGAGATTCTGTAGTGCAGCCACTATGGATAAAAACTTACACAAACATGTGCTCGAATGTAGCTGATATGTTAGCAAATAAGTAGCAGTGAAATGGTATTGAATGTTATATTCGGGCAAGACAATATTCCTGCTTTCCTTATTGTCCATAGATTTATTGTACTTGCACTCTTGAATCTGTGAATCACATTAAGTTCCTGAGAAGTAATTCCTGGTCTGTTCATGTATGTGTAGGTGGTCATTACCGGAGATAAAGGACTGTATGGAGGAAGCTGGGTTTAGCTCAGTCCATTTCTGGCTCAGAGAAATGCCGGACGCTTCTGAAATGCGTAGAACAGATGGGTTTGGTGCTGGACGTGATATCAAGTACGAACAAGTCAAGAGCTTTCAACAGTGTGATTCTTGGAATGCTTACATTGTTGCGGTCAGCCTTTAGTTATGCTTTCTATCTTTTGATCAAAAGCTATGAAACCTGACACTAGCCCTTTAAATCAGATCCTTTGTCGATTTTACATCTGGTATTTATTTCTGACATGCACTGGTTTAGTTTTATGCACCAATAATCAAGGATAAGTTGGGAAACATTCCCCTCCGTAGATTTGTCATGTGGTCTTTGTTGAAGCAATTGGATTCATACCTCTACAGTTCCGCTGATTCCATGATTTAAACCTTCATTTGGATTTTACATAGAGTAGATAGATAGTGTTCTCTATATTACCACTAGACAATGTTTCCGGACATGATGAATAAGTAATGAGCTCTTGATGACACTGTAGCAAAGACATTCAAGTGTCATATTATATAAGCTTCAGGACCGGTAAGGCTTAGGTTATGATTGAGATACCTAGATGCTAACTCGTCAGAAATCCGAATGAATGATGACTCAAGGATAGATAGACACCACAAGACTGTGGTTAAGACAACTCTGATATAAGTGTCAACGAGAAGCAAAAATTGCTCTAAGAGAAATTCCTATTCATAATCAAGACAGTGTCTGGAACAAATCATGGCTTTTAAATAGTGAATCTTGGTTTTAACAAAGGAAAACAGCTTAAATGCAAAGATTAAGAAAAATGATCAAACCAATTAGTGAGACTAATTGATTCGATCAGGGATTGATAAGTCATGTTACCTATGTGATTTGATGATGTTAGCAATCTAGTTTGATCAAGAATGGTGATCTTGGTGTGACCAAATTGGAAGGACAGCCATATGAGATTACTTGTGATATTTGTAAGGAAAAAGTGAACTCTAATCTTGGCGACGAAGAGGAGGCTTAACCTTGATTGGTTCATTGTTATCATATAATGAGCAGTTGATCTTAACTGTACTATAAAAAGAATGCAATACTTCAGTGTGAATGCGATAACATAAGGCAAATCGACAGTCGAATTAAAGAACCAATTCCGTATACCCGAATGAAGTCGATTCATGTTCGTTCTCCACAACCATCAAATTCAACTATTAGATTCCGAAAATGGTCGAATATCAATGTTCAACATCTCTCTTCCATTTATCTTTCATAAAACTTTCGATCAAGAACAATCCTCCTCTTCAGTACCTATTCCGTGTACACCGAACGAAGTCGAATCATGTTCATTCCCTAGTGACCGAATCACCTACCCTGAACCCTAATATCCACAACAAACAAATTCAACTATTAGATTCTTGTTATAAACCATATGGATGGACTCCATAACCGGCCCATGACCCATTAGGGTTTTACCTTATTTTCTGTATCCTGCTATTATCCTTGTATATATATCCCCTATCCTATTAATGAAAGACACAGTTCACAACACGTTATCAGCACGATATTGTTGCTGAGGCAATATATTGTTTGTGTGAAAGGTCGAGAATGCTTTCTTTAGCAAGTCATTCTCAGTAATTTCCTCACCACGGAATCTCAGTATTGACACTATTTTAAATAGTGCTGAGTTATACTCATTCATGGATTTGAATTCTTGGAATCTGAGATTCTTTCGATCGAATCGGGCTTTTGGGTAATAGCACCGTTTTTTTTTTTTTTTCAACTCTGTCCTGAGGTCCAGAGGATTCTTAATATGATGCGTAAATTAATTCAAAGTTCTAAAGGGCACACCCTTAAAGAAAACCGAGTTTTCCCTAAGCACCACACGTGCATAGCCTGTTCACAAGGGAAGCTTATCACTCGACCTTCACCAGTCAAAGTGTCTAAAGAGACCTTACATTTTCTGGAACGAATTCAAGGAGACATATGTGGTCCGATCCATCCACCTTGTGGAACATTTCGGTACTTCATGGTTTTAATCGATGCATCGACCCGCTGGTCGCATGTTTGCCTATTGTCTTCTAGGAACCAAGCGTTTGTTAGGTTATTGGCCCAAATCATCAGATTGCGAGCCCATTTTCCAGATTTTCCTCTTAAGACCATACGTTTAGATAATGCTGGTGAATTCACTTCCCAAGCATTTAATGACTATTGTATGGCCATGGGGGTAAGTGTGGAACATCCTGTGGCAAATCTCCATACACATAACGGATTAGCTGAATCCCTCATTAAACGAATTCAACTAATTGCTCGACCATTACTCATGAGGTCGCAGCTTCCGGTCTCAGCTTGGGGACATGCAGTTTTACACGCTACTGAACTAATACGCATTCGGCCATCTAGTGAGCATAGATATTCCCCATCCCAATTGCTAACGGGTCATGAGCCAGACGTTTCCCATCTAAAGACATTTGGGTGTGTCACCTATTTATCCATAGCACCACCACAGAGAGCAAATGATGGGACCTCAAAAGGGGATGGGAATATATGTTAAAAATGATTCTCCCATCATCATTAAGTATCTCGAGCCAAAGGCCAGATACAGGATTGTCATCTCAATGAATCTGTTTTCCCAACACTGGGTGGAGAGACTAACAAGCTGGTCAAAGAACTTAAATGGAATCAAACATCCTTCACATGGCAAGATCCTCGGACTCCATCAGAGATCCAAAAGACTATATATCTGCAAAAGCTAGCTAAAACAATTGCCAAGATTCCTATAATGACCCAAAGAGAGTAACAAAATCGTACATACCAGCTTGTAATGCACCAGTATATATTGATGTTCACAAGGAACATAATCAAGTTGCTACAGAGGCTACAATACGTAAGAAACGTGGTAGACCCAAAAGGTTCCAAAGACAAGAACCCTCGGAAATCAAAGAAAGGTGCAAGGGAAACCGAGAAGGTTCAAGAAACCATAGACATGGCCGGCTAATAGACATAACCCTAAGGTACCAATCAATGAGGTTTGGGACGCCAAACCTCAAGGTCCTGAAGGTGTAAAGAGACCTCTATAAACTATATCATGTCTAGAATATAATGGAACCGAAAAAATGTCGACATAAATGATAATATATTTGCGCACAAGGTAGCAACTGAAATGAATGAGGATCAGGAGCCCACGTCTATACTAGAGTGCACTCAAAGACCTGATTGATTAAAATGGTACA
Source organism: Arabidopsis lyrata subsp. lyrata (assembly GCF_000004255.2). Taxonomy (NCBI): domain Eukaryota; kingdom Viridiplantae; phylum Streptophyta; class Magnoliopsida; order Brassicales; family Brassicaceae; genus Arabidopsis; species Arabidopsis lyrata. Next base: position 12,562,831 of record NW_003302552.1, read on the forward strand.
AGACCATAAAACGTGGAGCTAAGAATCATTAAGAAGAAGAATGTGTTTGGTCCAATACAAAGGACACCATTCAATGTAAAGCCAGTGGGACAAATGAGTCTTTGTGATAGTGTGAAATAAACATAGTGAAAGCGTGATATATCAGACACGGCTTGTCACACAAGGATTCACACAAAGACCAGAAATAGAGGAGATATACTCCCATGTGGTGGATGCTAAGACATATAAATCTTTGCTAAGTCTGGCTATATAAAAGAGAAAGATTTGCGGCTAATGGATGTAATGCCTGCATATTTATATAAGTCCACTGGATAATATATGAGATTACCAGAGGGTATTGAGCTCAAAGATAAGAAAGATTCTCGAGAACAGCACTGCATAAGGCTGGACAAATCCTTATATGGACTGAAACAAAGCGGACGTATGTGGTATAACCGGTTAAGCGAATATCTCATCAGAGAAGGCTATAAAAACGATCCGATCAGTCTATGTATTTTTATCAAGAAGTTTAAAAACAAAGGATTTGTAATCATAGCAGTGTATATGAATGATTTAAACCTCTGGGTAATTGCCCAAACAGTTGAGTATATCTAAAGAAAAGAATCTCAAATGAAAGACCTAGGCAATAATTAAGTTCTGTTTGGGATTACAACCTGAGTACGTGAATAATGGAATCCTTGTGCATCAAATGGCATACACTGAAAGAGTACTCAAGGAGATTTAATAAGGACCAGGCCCGCCCATTGACCAGGCCCAATGGTGGTGAGAAGCCTCAGATTGGATAGTGATCCATTCAGTCCGGAAATGCCATACCTCAGTGCCATAGGAGTTCTAATGAATTTGGCTAGACACACTAGACCAAACATTTGTTTTGCCGTGAGTCTCCTGTCTAAATTTAGTTCATGATCAACCCAAAGGCACTGGAAAGGTTTAAAGGAAGGTTTGATTAAGTTTTAAAGTCTATTCTTCCTGCGTTGTTTACTTGGGTTTATTCTATACTGATCTAACCAAAGAAGGTCCAGTTTGCTTTGGTTTAGTTTGATTTACTAATGTAGGATATTCATAAGATCAGATTATGGTATGAGCAATGAATAGGAACTATGTGTGGCTTGATCCTTTCCAAGGGTACGTAGGCAGCCTTCCTTAAGACGCATCTACTACTACATCAAAGATCATCATATTTGAAGACAACGCAGCCTGTATTGCTCAACTCAAGGACGGCTACACTAAGAGAGACCGGACGAAGCACATTTTGCCAAAGCTCTTATTCACTCATGAATTACAGAAGGACGGTCAGGTCAAAGTTCAACAGATCCGGTCAAGTGAGAATTCAGCCGACCTATTCACCAAATCATTGCCGACTTCAACGTTCCGGAAGCTCATTCATCAGATCGGGATGCGCGGACTTAAGGATCTACAGTGATGCTCAAATCAGGGGGAGTAATGCGTGTTGTACTCTTTTTCCTTCACCATGGTTTTGTCCCACTGGGTTTTCCTGGTAAGGTTTTAATGAGGCAACATTCCCCAGCGCATTATAGAGATCCTGGTTTAGTATCGGCCACGGTTATGTCTTCCAAGGGGGAGTGTTATAAACCATATGGATGGACTCCATAACCGGCCCATAACCCATTAGGATTTTACCTTATTCTCTGTATCCTGCTATTATCCTTGTATATATATCTCCTATCCTATTAATGAAAGACACAGTTCACAACAATTCTGAAAATTTGTTTCCATATGACATTTAATTTTATGAAATTTCTACATTTATTGGTAGTACAATTTGTAAAAAAGACAGAGAATAATGTAGGAGCTTCTGGAATAGTTCAACGGCCAACCCAAAAGCCAAATAACACCATTTTCCACAAATTGTCGTCCAATTCCAT
>NW_003302552.1:12564816-12575472 GCF_000004255.2 Arabidopsis lyrata subsp. lyrata
GAATCGAACAGATATATAAATCGCTTTTTTCACAGGTAATGATTTGTTGTTTTTCGCCGATCCATGATTTCTTTTTTGTTTTTTTTTGATGAGATTAGACCACAGATCTATCGATTTTGAGATCTGAATTCTTACTTTTTTCGATCATCGATCGGTATAATTTTGTAGAGAATCTCGCCGGAGTTTTGATTCATATATTCGAAGGTTATGGCGGAAGAACACAGGCTTCAAGAACCACGATTATGTGCTAAGAATTGTGGTTTCTTTGGAAGCACCGCTACACAAAATCTTTGTTCTAAATGTTTCAGAGATGTTCAACATCAAGAACAAAACTCTTCCACCGCTAAACACGCTCTTAACCAAACCTTAGCCGCCGTTTCTACAGGTGGCGGTACCGCGTCCTCCTCCGTATCACCACCGCCTCAAGCTGATTCGAAAGAAATCGTCGAAGCGAATTCGAAGAAACGAGCGGCGGCTGAGGAGGAGGAAGCGGCGCCGTCGCAAGATCCGAAGCGGTGTTTGACTTGTCGGCGGCGGGTGGGAATAACGGGGTTTCGGTGTAGGTGTGGCTTCGTTTTCTGTGGGACACATAGGTACGCGGAGCTGCATGAATGTTCGTTTGATTTCAAGAGGATTGGGAAGGATAAGATCGCTAAGGCGAATCCGATTGTGAAAGCTGATAAGCTTGAGAAGATTTGAGTTTGTTGTTTGTTGTTGTTGTTTGGTTTGTGTGTTTGAATGAAACCCACACACATGATGATGAAGAAGAGCAAGAAACAAACATGCTAATGTAAATTTAATCATATCATTTTAAGCTTTATTTGATGATTTTCTTCAGTTTGGTTATAAAATTTGCCTCTCCCCATTGGTATTTAGATTTGACATCCATTATTGATTTGATTATGAGTAGAATTGGGTTTGGTTCGTCATGGTTTTGATGTTTCTACAGGTCTGGCCATTCTTGTCTGCCAAGTTTATGGCCGGCTTTGGGTGACTTTGTCTTCTTTTTTCCAACCCTCATAAAGCTATGAGATGTGGTTTTGACTCACGTTCACGCACTATATTGATTAGCATCTCACAAAGTTGAAAATAATCTTGTTGTTACTTGTTACAGAATCCTTTGGCACTTTTCTTTATGTAAAATGCATGTTAAACAAGCTGAAAATAATTAAGAAGACCTTGCTTAGCTTGAGAAGACCTTACAAAATAACGAAGAAAAACTTGTTCCTCTTCGGTTAACAGAAGAAGACCCTCTTGAAAATATAATGGGCCAAATGGGCCACCGAATATGAAATTTTCATCGGTCGCAAGAGAACACAAAGCATCGGATTAGTCATTAGAGAAGACGAAGCCGATCTCTCAGGACAATTTGTACAGTAGTTGTCCAAGATCAGATCAGATCGTAGAATAGAGAAGGATTTGTTGCCGCTACTGAATCAGAGTCCAAGGTGCTTATGATGAGCGATTTTAATGTTGCTTTTGTAGGAAAATAACTCTGGAGGATGAATCACAAAAGAGGTCAATGGTCTCCCTTTTCCTACGTGCACTTGCCCTCTTTTGGTAAGCATCCAGTATCTCAGCAAATGAACATTTCTCTAAGCTTATCCTATAGCTTATACGTCGTTTGAAAGCTGCTTCTAGGATCCAACGAATAGCTAAGGTTTGTTGACGATCCTTGGCTACAATCCCAGGGACATCATGAATAGTACCCGCTACTCCTAAGGCCACCGATCTCTATGGCAATTTCTTTCGACGCAGTCCTAAAAAGAAGAAAAAAGAAATTTAACAAAAGCCCAACCGATCGGTGGACAGGCGCAACTGATCGGTGTGCGGCGTCTTTTTAACCAGTTAGTTTAATTTTTTCATCGATCACGTTTTTTAATGGATCATCTCTTCTTTTAACTCTTTTTGACACTTTTTTCTTAAAAAGCCCACTTATGCTTATGCTTCCTGAAAACACTCAAAAATATCGAACACTGCTTATTCTCGACTAAAAGAATCTAACAAATAAACAAAAGAAACCTATAAAATGTGTTAAAAATATCACTTAACATATCCACATTTACTTTTCTTTTATTCGATTTTTGAATGGTTCGTTTTGTAGTTGGAGGGGATGGACCAAAAAATGTGCGATTATAGGAAAATAGAGTCGAAATGCTGGGTGCAGTTCCACATTCTCGTGTGCGCTCTGTTATGGTAACTGGTCATATTTTCCTCAACATATGTGCTGATTCTTACACTTTTTATGTATAAAATTCACAAAATTTACACTAGTTTTTATCAGTTACTGCTACTACAGTCTTGATCTTTTGGTTGTTCTTTAAAGAAGCCTTATGTATAGCTATATTGGAGGCGGCTAGTTGCGGATTATTAACTGTCAGCACTCGTGGTTTTATCAGTTACTGCTACTACTGTCTTGATCTTTTGACAGTTCTTTAAAGAAGCCTTTTATCAGTTATTCCTTTCTTTAAAATTCACCAACGAACAAACTTCAAACCGCAACTTTTGAAACTTACTAACCTGAAGAAAAAGGGGAAAAAGGGTGAGTAAAACAATTTTACTCAGTGAGAAGATCAACTCTGTCCACTGGACTTATTGTAAACACGTTCCAAACATAATCAACAACCACTACTTAGCATAGATTCAGAATGTCTATCAATCAAAGAAACAAGCATTTGTCTTGCTCATATATAGTTTTAAGTATTTTAACTTATGGCTTACTCAAGCCTCTTTTAACTCATGGCTACTCAAGCCTATTTATGGAAGACCATGGCCTGTAGCTCGATCATTCCCTATATTGCTCGTCAGCGGTTAATGACATGCAATGAACCCGTAGTCCATTACAATCCAATCTCATACTCTTTAGTTTTTTCTTCTCATATACATATACATAATCATTTTTATAATTTAATGTCCGTTAAAAATGATTTCAAATATGTCACTAATGCATTTAACATATCATGTTACTAACAACCTAACTTTATTTCACACAAAATTCATATAAATCAACAAAGACAATTCTCGAGCCTATACTCAGAAACTATCGAAGAGTAATATAAGGAAAGAGGTTACTGCATATCCGCAAATACCACCTTCACCTTAGCCTAGTTGAAAATAAAGAACATTTCTTTCTCCTTTCTCCTTTAGACATACTTTATATCTTATATGCAACAACATGCTCTTTAGCTCCAATTTGGTCCTCCATCAACTAAGGCCTTATTCCATGAGTCATTATAGGTCCTGCAAAGCTTGAGCTCAAATTGAGCTCGTTTACTCAACCAAACAATAAAACTTGTTACAGTTTACTCTAAACAGAAATGTCATGGAAACATACGTATAACTCAAATTCTAAACGTAATCCCACCGTTGAATATTTAGCCAGAAGTACCATGAAGCACCCCAAATTTCGTCTCGATCAGCATAGTTTCGGGCCTCAAACGTTGAGTCAAAGAAGCCAATACAAAATTGTTTCCTAGGATTCCAGATTTACCAGATTCTTCAGTTACTTGTCCAGAAAGAAACATGCATAACTTCTCGAATATAACCTTGATTCAAACTCCATCAGTTGCTATGGATTCTTGACAAGTCGAGCTTTCCAGATACACCTTCCACGTCATCTGATTCTCTCTGATTCGACAGAAATAAGCCTTACAAAACCCTATCCAGATTTATCTTAATTTGCTTCTTCCTTGTCTTTCTTCTTTTTTTTTTTTTTCTTTTCTTCTCCATTTCTGATCTGCTCGGGCGTTGCTCCTCCTTCACTGTAGAGGCTTGCCACAACAATAACATAACTAGCCAGATCCAGAGGTGGTTTTCACCGCCTCTGCGACGTCTCGCTTTATCTCCTCTTCTCACGAAAAACTCTCTTGGCTCTCTATCTCTCTTCTACCTTATAGTTATACCCATCTCTTCTCATCTTTATTTCTTCTCGAGTCATGATCAGGTTTGCTTCTTAACTCTGCTGGTTCCGATGGCTACAAGTGCAACCTTCTCGTCACAATCTCTCTCTTCTCTGCCCCCTTTACTTTTTTTTCTCAAATCTATTCCTCTCTGGTTTAGGGTTTGGTCCAGTGATGAGATGATGTTGGATGTTGGTGCTGGATACTCATGATATGTGCGGAACAAGATACGCACAAGACGATGATGTCTCACGAGAATCCTTTCTCTTCGTTTCTTTCTCTCGACAAAAGCGGCTAGGTTTTAATTATCTTAACGGAGAGGGAGATGCTCACATATATACATACACATGTCATTTTTGTGGATTTTCATTCTCATGTGTCTTAAATGAGATATATGATAATGTTAAAACAAAATGGCCCAATGATGTGGGATCGGGTGTTACACCTTTGGCGGTTACTTCAGTATTGTAGGTAATCTTGTGATTGCTTCTACCTTTTCCTAATACATTGTTTCTCACAAAATGTTATATCTCCAGATTCAATGAATTTTGCCTCAGCCTGATGAAAATATCGAGGAGGCACATGATATCTGTCTTTGCCATCGCCAAGGAGTTTAGGTACCGAGTAGGCTTGGGCGTTCGGGTACCCGTTCGGTTCCGGTTCGGTTCTAGTTCTTATGGTTCTAGAGTTTAGAATCCATATAAGAGCCGAACAATTTCGGTTCGGTTCCGGATCTGGTTTCGGTTCTTTCAGTTCTGAAGTTTAGGATCCATTCAAATATTTTTTTTGGACATTTTTAGATTTGGGTATTTTCGGATATTTTGAGTATTTTTTGGATATTATAAGTATTTTTTAAAATATTTTTAAATATTTGTTGATTATTTAGGTATTTTTGGTTATTCGATCTAAAACAACTAATATTTTAGATATAAACTCATATTTCGGATATTTTTTGGTACCCAAAATATTTCGATTCGGTTCGGTTCCGGTTCTGGTTATTTTGGTTCTAAAATTTAGGATTCATTTGAATATTTTAAAATTTCGGTCGGTTCCGGTTCGGTTCTTTTTGCTTCGGTTCCGATTTGATTCTTTCGGTTTGGTTATTTTGCTCAAGCCTAGTACCGAGGGTCTAAAGGAAGAATATAAAGTGTAAAATGGGTGACCCAAGTTTCAGCTCCGTCGATTTTTGAAATTTTGTTCCCTAAAATTACAAGTGAGCCGTAGATTCATTGTTTTCCTAGAGTTTTCAGAATTCAGATTTTTCATTACAAATTGTTATCTTTCCCAAACGGAAAATAGTTATGGAGAAGGGAGAGACGCTGATGTAGGCAAGAATTCACACTCGCGAGAAACAAATATGATTACCTTTTGAGTAATATAGTATTACTGTGTTTGTTTTAGAGAAAATTATGTAGTACTAAGAGCATCCCTATTGGGGAGATAAAATTTTGATAATACAACATTACTGTAATTTTATGATAAATCTTTGATTTATAAAATAAAATTGAACTAATTAGATGAAGACAAGTGTTATTTGAGTATCTCATTAAGAGATCTCATAATCTCTCTCATAGTTGTACAGTGACATGAGTCAATCTTTTCGAGAATACCATCCGAAGGCAAAAAAAAACAATTAGTTATCATATAAAGATAGTCAATATGAGTCAAAATGCTTAGATTGACGAGTATTTTAAAATACGATTTACGTTAAGGGCACGGCAGAATACCGTATAGCATATACGGCTGTTAATGCGGAATTATACAGTGGATATTTTTTTGTTAGTAAAAATATATAGATATATAATTTGTCGAGATATGCATACATAATTACAAAATTATCATAACCATAAAACATAATTATAATAATCATGATGAATACTATACATGAATACAAAAAAAAAAATCACTTTTACAAAATACTTTTAAAATTTTGAATAACTAATAAGCATGAAAATAATAGAAAAATGATAATACAGCTATTTTATAGTTATTTTTATTGTTAATATTTTTAGAGCTAAACCAATAGTTTTGTTAAACTGTTTTTTCAAACATTAATAAAATGACATAGTTTTTGTTTTGAGCATTTTTCCAAACATTAATAAGATGACATATATAGTTTTTGTTTTTGAGCATTTAAAAAAAAAACGTCGTATATGTGGTATTCACCGTATATACACCCTATAATCGCCGTATAAACGGACCATATAGCTTTTACTGTATTAAATATTTGTATAGCCATAATACAGTACAGCTTCTACTGTAAAATGTATATATATCGTATATACAGCCGTATAGACCGTATTTTAGAACACTCCCAACCTAATATTACTCGGATTGAGTAGCACCTCCCTAGGAGTCCTAACACTAGTAAATCCCTCTGCATATTTTACGATGTGTTTGAGAGTTTCATCTTCATCGCAAACCTTCAAAAATATTAGATTAATAAAGTAGAGAGAAAGTAAAGAATATTTCTCATTAATTCACATAATGTTTAGTACACTAGTATTTATACTAAAATGTAAAAGGCTTATTTACAAGTATAAACTATATACTCTAATACCCCTCCCTCAAGTCGAATTCTTCAATGGGAAGAAAGAGACTTGAAAAAGAGTATCTTGACATTAGCATCTTGAATGTCTTGGGAGGTAGAGCCTTTGTGAACAAGTCAGCTAACTGATTATCAGTTGTGACATGTAATAAGTTTAAGAAGCAAGCCCTTAGTCGATCACGAACAATGTGACAATCAATCTCTATGTGCTTGGTACGTTCATGAAATACTGAATTTGAGGCAATATGTATGGCCGCAGTGCTGTCACAGTAGAGGTTAGCTGGACCAGAAACTTTGATGTGTAAGTCTTTTAACAACTGATTCAACCAAAGTAACTCACAGGTAGTATCAGCTAAAGCCCTGTATTCTGCTTCGGCACTGCTTCTGGAAGCAGTTTGCTGTTTGCGAGACTTCCAAGAAATCAAAGAATTACCAAGAAATACACAGAAACCTGTTGTTGATCGCCTAGTATCTTGACAAGTCCCCCAATCTGAATCTGAAAAACCTTGCAGTCTTACCTCTGAATGAGCAGAGTAAAACAAACCGCGTCCTGGATCACCTTTTAGATATCTGACAATGCGATATGCAGCCTCTAGGTGAGATGTTCTTGGTTGTGCCAGAAACTGACTTAATTTGTGAACTGCATAAGTAATATCTGCTCTTGTTATTGTGAGATAGAGAAGCTTCCCAATAAGAGCTCTATATTTGGTAGCATCAGGTAATAGAGCTCCACTCTCTGCGTGAAGCTGAATGGTGCAATCCATTGGAGTAGCTACAGGTTTGCTGCCTAGTAAACCAATACTCTCCAATAAGTCCAGAGTGTACTTGCGTTGAGAAACTGATATACCATTCTTGTTTCTAGCTATCTCAAGACCAAGGAAATATTTGACAGGACCAAGATCTTTCAACTTAAAAGCGACAGCCAAAGTGTTCTTCAAAGCAGAAACAGCGTCATCACTATTGCTTGCTATCATTATGTCATCAACATAAACCAAGAGAGCAATAAAGGTGTTGTTGTCATGTTTGAGAAAAAGCGTGTGCTCAGATTCAGATTGAATGAAGCCATCTCTTAACAACACTTCAGAGAACTTTTTATTCCACTGTCTTGATGCCTGCTTCAATCCATACAAAGACTTATGTAACTTCCATACTGCATTTGGAGGCAAATCTTGACCAGGAGGAGGCGTATAACCCGGTGGCAAATCCATGTATATTTCCTCATCAAGATCCCCATGCAAAAAAGCATTTGTTACATCCAATTGTGTAAGAGACCAACCATGTTTAGCAGCTAAATCCAAAAATAATTTCACTGTAACCAGTTTAGCCACAGGGGAGAATGTATCGATATAGTCCACACCCTCCTGTTGTGTGAACCCTTTAGCTACTAAACGAGCCCTGTACCTGTCCACTGTCCCATCTGCGTTGTGCTTAATTCTATATACCCAACGACAGCCAATAGGTCGCTTTCCTTCAGGTAAAGAAACTACTGAGAATGTGCCTGTGTTTACACAAGTCTGTAACTCCTCATTCATAGGACCATGCCATTTTTCAGATTTAACAGCTTCAAGAAAAGTCTTGGGTTCTGATTCAGAGGAGATGTTCATAATGAATTGTTGATAATGGCCATTCAGTTTGGAGTAGTCAAGGACAGAAGACAATGGATGAGCTGTTGTACCACTTGGAGTAGGCATGTTATGAACCAGATTACAGTGGTAATCAGCCAAGTAAGAAGGAGCACGAATATTGCGCTTAGGTCTGTTTGCATTATCAACAGTAGTATTTTCTGATGCTACTGTAGAACTTGTGTTATCAGATAAAACATCAGAAGGTAAAGGGAGTAGTGTTTGAGGGGGAGAATTTGTTGTATCAAAAATTGGAAGAGGAAGGATATTGGAGGAGAAAAGATCAAGAGTGGTAGGATCAAGAGCTGAGGAAAGAAAAGGAAAAATAGTTTCATGGAAGAGTACATTTCTGGAAATGGAAATTGAATGAGTTTCCAAGTTGAGGACCTTGTAACCTTTGTAACCCGATGGATAACCTAAGAAAATAGAAGCTTCTGCTCTTTGAGTGAATTTGTGTCGATCTTTGGGATATGTTGACACATAACAAAGGCAGCCAAAGTTTCTTAAGTGAGAATAGTTTGGTTTCTTTTTCATGAGAAGCTCAAAAGGAGTTTTGTTTTGAAGTAAAGGAGAAGGAGTTCTATTGATTAGAAAAACAGAAGTACGGATACAATCTGTCCAGTATTGAATAGGAATGTTTGATTGGAAAAGAAGAGCTCTTGCAACATTTAGAATATGTTGATGTTTTCTTTCAACCACAGAATTTTGTTGTGGTGTGTCAACACAAGAAAAATAGTGAAATATGCCTTTTGATTCTAGAAGAGAAGTGAAAGATAATTCTTTAGCATTATCGGATCGAATAGCTTTGACTTTAGTATTGAATTGTGTTTCCACAGTGTTTAAAAAAGAAGGAAAAACAGTAAGAACATCACTTTTGGCTTTTAAAAGATAAATCCAAGTCACTCTTGTACAGTCATCGACAAGAGTGAGAAAATATCTGAATCCTTCATTAGAAATAACAGAAAAAAGTCCCCAAACATCTAAATGAACAAGATCAAAAGGCTGTTTTGAAAGATTATTAGAAGAAGGAAAAGCTAAACGTTTTTGTTTTGCTAAATGACAAGTCTTGCAATGAGACCAATCTTTGAACTTGGACTTTGAAAGAGAGAGATCTTCAGAAAGAGCTTGAATCTTTAAAAAAGATGGATGGCCCAGTCTTGAATGCCAAAGTGAACTAGACTCAGAAACATTGAGATTGCAAACAAGAGAAGAAGAGGATGGAGACTGTGATGATGGAGACTCTAAATCCAGAAAGTAGAGTTTGTTTTCCAAACGACCTTTACCAATCATCAAGCCCCGAGTAAACTCCTGAATTGTGCAAAAGGAAGGAAAGAAATTAACAGAGTATGCACAATCTTGAAGAAGAGAGCTTACACTGATAAGATTTAAATGAAAAGAGAGAATGAAAAGCACATTGTGAAGGATGAGTTTATCTGATAACTTGACAGTACCAGATTGATTGATAGCAATCTGAGTACTATTTGGAAGTTTCACAGTAGTTTCAGAAATACTATTGATGACATCAAACAGACTTAAGTTGCAACAAACATGTGTTGTTGCACCAGAATCAATAATCCAGGCAGTGAAATTAAGGCATGATTCCTGAAGAGTAGTGCAAATGGAGTTACCTGCTGAAGTAGAAGCATAATTGACACCCGGAACTTCATTGATGCTAGGCATTTGACAATTAGCTTTAGTGTTGAGCTGACTGGCTAACTGTTCAATCTGATCCGGAGATAATTGTGCCAAAGCATTTGAGACCTGATGAAAGTGATCTTGTACAGCAGGTGAATTAGTGATTACATTTCCCACTACATTGTCTCTTGAAACTCTTGGACCCTGCATTCTGGGATTGTTGTTGTTAACCTGCTGACCCAAAAACTGTTGTTGCTGAAAAGAAGTTGCAGGAGCACGAGGCTGAAACTGTTTTGGAGCAAAGTTAGGAGTACTCTGCTGATGTCCATAAGACTGATTTCCAAAAGTCTGATTTCCATAAGATGGAGTGGTGGTTTTGTAACCAGGAGGGTAGCCATGCAACTTGTAACATTTGGTGACAATATGTCCCTGTAGACCACAGTAAGTGCACATTGGACATTGGCGAGGCTTGTAACCTCCTGAGACAGCTCCCACAAAATCATTCTGACTAGAGTAACCCTCAGTAGTTGGAGAAGAAGGATAAACGGAATCAAACTGAGGAGATGAAGTATTTTGAGAACTCATCTGAAAAACCACTGAACCGGATTGAGGCACATGCTTGATTTCTTGTTGGTGTTCATGTTGGATAACCATGTTGAGTGTCTTTTCCAAGTCAGGCAATGGATCTATCATCACAATCGATTCTCTGATATGCTCATAAGAATCATTCAAGCCAAAAAGAAACTTAATCACAAAGTTTTGTTCAAAGAGATCCATCCATTTTCGATTGACTTCACAGTCACAACCATTACATTGACATACTGGAAAGCTTTGAGCACTTTTGACCTCTTCCCAAATCGTGACAAGCTTGGTGTAAAATGTGTTAACATCAGAAGATCCTTGACGAAGACCAGCTAATTTTTGTTCGATCCTATACAAGCGAGGACATTAT
>NW_003302552.1:12575637-12578012 GCF_000004255.2 Arabidopsis lyrata subsp. lyrata
CAAAATACTCTGACCAATTGTTTTAGAGACTGAGTTCATCAACCAAGAACGTACCACGTCATTAACCCGAGACCAAGCCGCTGCATCTCTGTGACCATCATCAGGTTTCGGAAGACTACCATCAACAAAACCAAGTTTGTTTCTCCCGTTTAACGCCATGATCATAGACTGATGCCACGAGCCAAAATCACCAGCTCCGGTGAGACGATCGGAGACCAAAATCAAACCAGAATGATCGTTGTTAGTGAGATAGTATGGGTTATCATAAGAATCGCGATTAACATTTGAAGTCGCCATGAAAACCGAAGAAATAGAGAAAAACGCGATGAAGAGAAGATGAAATCGAGCAAAATAAGCTCAAAAAGATGAAACAAAAACCGATCCGAGACAAACAGAGGTCGAACCGAAGAAAAAGAAGCTCAAATCATGAAGAACGAAGCTCAAATCATGAAGATCTAAGCTCAAGAACAAGGAATCGGAGAGAAAAAGTTTGTTGCGGAAGGAGAAAGAAAACGCTCTGATACCATATTAGATTAATAAAGTAGAGAGAAAGTAAAGAATATTTCTCATTAATTCACATAATGTTTAGTACACTAGTATTTATACTAAAATGTAAAAGGCTTATTTACAAGTATAAACTATATACTCTAATAAAAAAGAACAGTATTTTCGTTGACATTTCAATGAGTGCAGCCCTCTCACATCTGTAGCTAGCAAAGTTGAAAAGCCCCGTACAAGACACTACGTAAGCCCCTAGCAAATTTGCTAATGTCTCGCAAAACCTCACAAGCCAAAGGACTTGTAATGTCCTAGCTCGTAATATCCCTCGAAAATTTCAGCGCATGTTTTCTTGTAACTTACACATTTTATTTGTTAATTATTTAACTCCAAACTTTGTATTTGGTATAAATTCAGTGAGAACCATTAGTGTTCAAGGTTACATATAATATTAGGGTCACACATAAAACAAAACAAAGCAAAGATTTATGTTCCATGGAGGTTTATGTTTTACAACATTACATAAATCTTAAAATAACATCCAATTAAAACATCTAAATTGATATCCCTTTAATTCGTTTATTATTTTTGGAAAATCTACCATTAACACTATATAAAAAATTTGATAATATAGAAATATCAGTTATAATTACATTGAAAATATTTAAAAAACAAACATCCATTAATATGAAAATAGACCATGGGATTATAAGCCAAGTTTATTCAGATCACAAACAGTTCATATACAAATACACACATAAATACGATAGGAAAAGCTGCTCCTCGTAACTAAACTATAGAATGCATGGAACAACACATATTGTCCGGGCACAGCCAGAATTAGTTAGAGCAGCGGTGGAAGTCATTCATCAACGACGTCTAGCGGCGGTCTCACGCTGGCAGTTGAAGAAAACCGCCGCGACGGGAAGGCCGAGATCGTTCTCATGCGCAAATTCTCGAGTGTTGAATTGGTCCCTGTACGATGGCACAGACACCACACTTCCTCTACGGTTCTGTTTGAACAACAAATACACAAAGCGGTGGATCCCTATATTTGGCCGAGGCATCTCGTACCCGATTATCTCTTTTCCTGTTTTGTATTAATCTTATATTAAAATCTTTCGCCATAAGATATACGTACATATATGAAACTTATATCTAAGGATATGTATAGGGACTTACCAAATGATACATCGGTCGTCCCCGGGATATCGGTAACAACCCTGAGATTAGTCATTGCAAGGAAATGTTATGTATTTATTATTTATATATCATAACAATTTTATTTGCGTCTTTGGTAAATCTATATGTTTAACAAAAATTGAAAGGAACAAATTTTTACCAGTGCAAGTGCTCTCTCAGATAAGGATCACTAGGTCCAGGAACATCAGGATCAGTCATGACCTGTTTGAAATATTCGATATATGTGAATACACGTGACACATCCAATATACATAGATAAACATATATAACACGTACATGTATCTGACACAAACTATTATATATAACTGCATATGAAGATAATATAAATAATTAAAAACTCATTTTTGTATGTACAGAAAGATTCAAATAAGTCTCATAGTTAGAGAGGAGAAAAGTCTATATTTATGACATAAATTAAGAATCACCTAGCTAAGCCATTTTCACCTTACCATAAATGTAATTTTCAGTTATATATGCATATACTATATATGATTTATATGAAATAAAATAAATAAAGCAATGCTTACCAAAGTGAAGAATGATCTCATGTCACCCCCATGAACTTCAACCTTAGGTTTGTTTGTAACAGCAGAAGGAAAAAGTTCATGTCCATTGTAGACTTGCTTGTCAGAGTTATAGGTCACTGTCATTTTCACTGCCTGCAAACAATTGTC
>NW_003302552.1:12582040-12585900 GCF_000004255.2 Arabidopsis lyrata subsp. lyrata
TACAGCCGTTAACACGGGTGTAGGATTTTACCAGTTTTTTAAAACGATGGTTTTAAAATCCAACCGAAACTAAATGAGGTATTTTTATTCCAAATTTAAAAACACAGGTATTAAACGGCCAAAAAATAAATAAATGGCGGTTTTTTCGGGTTTTTTCCCTAATAATTTCAACGGACGAATCTAAAAAAAAAAATACATATTATATACAGATAAGAACAGTAACATTGTGGAAGGTGCTCGGTTATTTGGAAAGCAAAGAGAAGATCAAGAGTATTGTTTTTGATCCTCTCTATGTTTGTGTACCGTTGAAGGGATTTAGAGATGAAGGGAGACGCCTCCAACAAGGAAAAGTGATCCAACACCACGTCACGTCCTCTGCTTCTCCTTATTTTGGGACAGTTAAGAATCTATAATCAACACTCTGATTCATGGAGAAGGTCTATGTCTGATATGTTCAACAGTTCAAGTTCAAGACCATGGGGATTGTTTACATGAAAATAGATGAAATATCTACGAAGAAAGAGAGAGAATCACGATTGGCAAATTTTCTGCGAAACACTGAAGAAGGGCGATCTAGAAATTTGTACTAAAGATATGAACAAACATTTAGTTTATTAAACAGAATTTTCTTCTTCTTAAACAAAATCTAGTTCTGATTTACAAAAACCGGATGTGGCTAATGTAGACACATCCTCATTGTGTTTTACATACCAAACTAAATAGTCAGAGACATTAATTTTTGGTGTAGATTCAAATACTTTGAGGACTCGTAGATAATCCCAATTAAGTATATTGAAAAAGTCGAATGGTGTCCATCTTGAGGATGGTCGTGTAAATAGGTAGATGCTTCTATTTTGCATATACCCCATTTCTTGAACAAGCACAAGATTTTACCTTCATCATCTACAAATACAGCTAGGATATATTATTTCTTTGGAACTTGTAGATAAGAGTCAACCATATATGTATCTCATAAATTGCCCGCAATTGGATTGTATAACTAAACTGAGGTTAGTTGTTTCCATATTAAAGAAAATGAGGTTAATTTTTTCCATATCACATATTTTTTCTATAGACTTCAACACATGTTAAAAAAAATTACTTACTTCGTCGATACTACGGATTAAAGTCAATGTTAAACCTTCCTATATTTTAACCCGTAGTGCCTAACACGGGAAGAGAAATGGTAAAGGCGAACAACAACAACAACATAATATTTGATCTTCGACTTCAACTATATATACGTCAACAATCATTTAATTTACAGCTAGTATACTACTTCCAGATTTGGATGAAAATTCTATTCGAGTAACAAGAACCACGAAAGCGCATAGCTTAAAATGACTAACATAATCACACAGACATATTGACAAGATGGTTCCACACGGTAAGAAAGTTATGGGGATTGATTTGGTGGTTTGGTGGGATAGGAACGAGAAGCAATGGCCCGTGATGGATGATACATGTCCTCATTGTCTTGCTCCTTTGTCCGATGGAAGGATTGATCAATAGGGGAGGTTGCAATGTGTTAATCATGGATGGTGCTTAAACAGATCCGGTGACTGAAACTCATTCCTCACCTCCTCCTGATGGACTTCCCGTACATCAATTTATCTCATTTCTTTGATTTTGATAGTTGTTGATATGATGATTGTCTTGTGATATAGATTCAAAGATTTCTTTGGATTAGATTGGTTTTAGCTAGGAGATGGTTTATAGGGAACCATTAGAAAATCCGGTGAGCGAACTACTCGATGGCTACCATGGAATGATTATTCGGGTAGTAAAACCCCAGACAGATCACCTCCTACGTATCAAAATATAAAATTTAGTTGCTTCGTTGGTAAATTTATGTTGATGTTGTCATGTCGTCTAACTCCATATGCATTAGATCATTTTTGAAACGTATAACATATTTTCATAAACTTGCTAATACCAAACTGCATATTGGCTAGCTCCTCTTGTAAATCACCAAGCCATTATTCCAAAATCTCGATTCTAACTTTGATTTGCCATATTTTGATACCACGACTTAGATATTATTTTCTATTTAAACCCCACAAAGTACAATAAAATTTAGTTTTTCTTCTTTTCAGAGATATTTTACATTAATTTATATTGAATAGTTGTTTACCTTTTCAAATTATATTATGTAGACACATATCAAAATCTAATAAATCAGTGAATACATGTCAAAATATTATAAATTCTTATCACATAATGTGTCACTCTTGGATATTAATTTTCCATAAGATTTTCCATTTACTCTCAAAGTTTTGTTGCCATTATTCCAAATTTCTTTGTTTTATTATAAATAATTTCTCATTTTATTTTATTTTTTTGCTATTTTTAGTTATATTACAAATTTATTAAGAAATAATCTAACATAGATTTTTTTGGCATAATTGATATTAATTACATAAAGTTTTTCTAATACTATAATTTCTTTGAAATTTAAATTTATTTTACTTTTATTTGCATATAAAAGGTTTTTTAGATAAAATTTGTAACCTTTTCTTATTATTATAAATTACTATTTTGTTTTGAAAACTCATTATATATAAGATCATGATTAGTTATCATTACACTGTGTAATAATTGTGGCATTATCCAATGCATGCAATTTTTATTAATGAGCTCATGCAAAATGAGTAACTAGATCATTTTCTCCCCCTATATAAAGATATCATAATAGAGATAAAAATAAACCGACACTTAATTTAACTTCTCAGAAAATTTAAGGTTTGCTCGTTGATATTTTTCTCTGGATTACAAGTAGTTGTATTATTTTAGAATTCATTGATCGTAAAAACCAATATCTCAAACACATAATATAACAATTCTAACGTGTAGGTTCTGACGAAATTACAACAAACATAAAGTTGTTTACATCAAAAAACTATTATTCTAACGAACAGCAACATTTGCTGAAACACCAAGAAAGAGCTCCAAAAATAATGGGAAATATTTGTGGAAAGCTGAAAGGTGGAAGTAAAAAATGTTCAACACGTAACGGAAGCATGTTCCGATATGATTATTTGAGCTACTCTCAGAATTTTGATGATGGAAGACGAGAAGAAAATGTGGAAATTTTTGCGCCTAATGTACTTCGTCAATCGCAAAATCTCCCGGAGAAATAAATGATGAAAAGGAAGTTTAATTCATGTAATATTCTGTATTAATTAGTGTAACATAATCAGCTATGTACATTAGAACATATATTAGCATTAGAGAATAAAGGAAAAAATTGTAATTAAATTGGGAGTAACAAACTGTCGTTGCCTTTAACAACAACAAACTTTAGTAATGCTATTATTTTATAAACCCTAACCACAAATTTAGTTTTTTATAAATCTCAAAAAAAAAAAAAAAAAAAAAAACCCACATGATGGTGGGCTCGTAGTTTGGCGGGCCCAGGGTGGTCGGGTGCAACTTCCTCCTCTCCATGGTTCGACTCCTCCTGCTGTTATCAACATTATTGTGGAAAGTCTGTCAGTTGGGCTTTGGTCCAATTGGTTTACCTGGTAGTCAGAAATGCAGGCGGCCTGACTACCCCCTGGCACTTAGTCAGAAGGCATTCCAAACTCGGAATAGGCAGAGTGGTAGCCCGTAAGGGCCTAACCGTTAACACGGTGGACCAGTCCACTATGTAGCACTTCGGTGCGTTCCTACCAAGATCGACCGGATAGCCGATAGGGTTTATCAAAAAAAAAAAATCTCACAACAAGTATTTCTCGTCTTTTTTCTCCTATGATGGCTCTTTTCTCATTTTTTTTTTTTTTGTTGGCTCTTTTATCATCATTCAGAGCGATTGATCTTTTGTCAGTTGACAATGCATGCTCATAGACAATGGTCGCGTG
>NW_003302552.1:12588074-12589723 GCF_000004255.2 Arabidopsis lyrata subsp. lyrata
CAAAGGATTTCTTTGGGATGAGAAGTGTGAAGAAGCTTTTGGGCAGCTTAAGGCATACTTAACCACTCCACCTATACTGTCCAAACCGGAAGTGGATGAAAAACTCTACTTGTACGTTTCAGTTTCAAACCACGCGGTTAGTGGAGTCTTGGTTCGGGAAGACCGTGGGGAGCAGAAACCAATTTACTACGTGAGCAAGTCAATGACGGATCCGGAAACCAGATACACAATGATGGAAAAACTTGCACTCGCGGTGGTAACTTCGGCTCGGAAGCTGCGTCCATATTTTCAGTCCCATCCGGTTGAAGTATTAACTAACCAACCACTCAGAACAATACTTCATAGTCCAAGTCAATCCGGACGTTTGGCGAAATGGGCGGTGGAATTAAGCGAGTACGACATAGAGTTTAAAAGCCGGATCAGTATGAAGGCTCAGGTCTTAGCAGACTTCTTGACCGAACTACCAATACCTGGAACGATAGATCAACCGGAGAACCAAACTTGGAAATTACACGTAGATGGGTCTTCAACAAAGCAAGGATCCGGAGTGGGAATTAGGTTGGAATCTCCGACATCAGAAATTCTAGAACAATCATTCCGATTGTTATTCAATGCCTCCAACAACGAGGCAGAATACGAAGCCCTTATTGCCGGACTTCGACTAGCACAAGGAGTTGGAGCTAAGGAAATATTGGCTTATTGCGATTTGCAATTAGTAGTTAACCAATTTAATGGAGACTATGAAGCCAAAGATTCAAGAATGGAAGCTTACCTCGAAGTGGTGAAGGATCTATCTAAAAATTTCTCGAAATTCGAGTTAATCCGCATACCTCGGGGAGAGAATACAACTGCAGATGCACTTGCCGCATTGGCGTCAACATCAGATCCTGAGTTAAAGAGAGTTATTCCAGTAGAGTGCATCTCGGAGCGAAGCATTCAAGACAGCAAGGAAACCCTCGTCGTTACAAGGTCTCGAGCAGCGGCACGCGACCGTGGCGAACCAGAGATCGAACCGCCACCCAACAAACGCAGGAAGTCAAAGGGATCAAATACATCTAACAAGGAACCCGTTGTCTTAGCTGAAGAAGTGGTTCCAGAAACGATTTTAGAAACCAAGCCATTAATCGAGGAAGATGTTCTTGAACCAAACGAGCATCCCGAACCAGAGCCACGAATATTCCAAAAAGTTGATCAAATTCCGGCTAAAGACTGGGGGGCTGATTGGAGGGAGCCAATAAAGCACTACATCATGACAGGTGAGCTCCCAAAGAATAAATGGCAGGCCAGGAAAATGAAAGTCGTTAGCGCGAAATTTTGTCTGTCAAAGGATGCGTTGTATAAACGAGGTGTCAGTGACCCTTACCTATTATGCA
Organism: Arabidopsis lyrata subsp. lyrata; assembly: GCF_000004255.2. Classification (NCBI taxonomy): domain Eukaryota; kingdom Viridiplantae; phylum Streptophyta; class Magnoliopsida; order Brassicales; family Brassicaceae; genus Arabidopsis; species Arabidopsis lyrata. The sequence continues at coordinate 12,589,448 of NW_003302552.1, forward strand.
TTTTTGGGCCCGAAGTCGAAATCGTCATGAGCGAGGTGCATGAAGGATTATGTGGGAGTCATTCATCAGGAAGAGCTATGGCTTTTAAAGTTAAAAGAATGGGGTATTTGTGGCCCACTATGATCACAGATTGTGTGAAGTTCGCCCAAAGATGCAAGCGCTGCCAACTCCATGCACCATTGATCCATCAACCGTCGGAATGATGCTCCTCCATGTCCGGCCCATAACCGTGGATGAGATGGTCAATGGACATCATAGGGCCATTGCACAAATCAA
>NW_003302552.1:12589823-12594133 GCF_000004255.2 Arabidopsis lyrata subsp. lyrata
GGATTGAAGCTGAGGCGTATGTTGGTATCAAGGATTCGGCGGTGAAGACCTTTATTTGGAAAAACATTATATGTCGACATGGAGTTCCATACGAAATAGTCACTGATAGCGGGCCACAATTCATTTCACACGAGTTTGATGCCTTTTGTGCGGACTGGGGAATCAAAGTTAGTTATTCTACTCCACGATATCCGCAAGGGAACGGACAAGCTGAAGCCGCGAACAAGACAATATTAAGCAATCTCAAGAAACGCTTAAGTCATCTAAAGGGAGGATGGTATGAAGAACTCCAACCCGTCCTGTGGGCCTATCGTACAACCCCTAGGCGACCTACAGGAGAAACTCCATTCTCTTTGGTTTATGGCATGGAGGCGGTAGTACCAGCTGAACTCAATGTGCCCGGACTTCGTCGAACAGAAGCACCGTTAAATGAGGAAGAAAATTCAGCAATGCTTAATGATTCACTGGATACCATAAATGAAAGGCGTGATCAAGCTCTAATCCGGATCCAGAATTACCAACAGGCAGCAGCCCGGTATAACAATTCTAAGGTTAAAAGTAGGCCGTTCTTCGTGGGAGATTATGTATTAAGGCGCGTCTTTGACAACAGAAAAGAAAAAGGCGCCGGTAAACTCGGTATTAATTGGGAAGGACCTTACATTATTACCGAAGTGGTTCGGAACGGTGTCAATAGGTTGAAAGACTTAGAAGACAATCCAGTCAAGCGACCTTGGAATGTGGTCAACCTAAAGAAATTTTATGTTTAAAGCTACATGCATTGTTTATATACATGAACTACGGTGTGGCTTGATCCCGAGATGGGTACGTAGGCAGCTCGAAAACGAGTTCAGCTATTAATAAAAATTTGTTTTATTTCTTTATTAAAGGAGAAAGGTTCGACTGTGCGAACAAGTGAAGCAAATAGAAGGTTCGGCTAAACGAACATACAAGGAATTGGAAATAGAGCGCTATTTAAAAAAAAAAAAAAAAAAAAAAAAAAAAACGGAATGTCCTTCATCGTACACTTCGGATTATGGAAATCTTGTTGATGAGCAGAACACTTCAACTCCTTGACCAGCAAGATCAAGGATCGGCATCATGCAGTCCGGAATTCGAGCAAAGTCAGAAATTCCAAGCTCAATCCACTCTCCGGGGTGAGATTCGAGGATGTGAAGACTTCTTGACACTGTAGTAAGCCTGCGTTGCATCCGGTTAATCCTCTTCCGAAGTCTCCTCTTTTCCGACGTAAGCTTCCGGTGTTGAAGCTCGAGCGCCTCAATGAACGCCGTCGCCGTTCCTTGGTCTCTGATTGGGAGATCCCTGATCAAAGCACATGGGGCTCGGATTTGAGATCTCAAGAAGCCGCGAAGTGGAGGAGGCTGCCTGTTGGGCTCACTTGGAACATCTTCATTCATCATTCCGATTCTGGAGAAGTCGGGCATAGATTCTGAACAGCGTAGATTGAACTCCATACCTGCTAAAATTAAAAAATGAGTGGTGAGGAGTAAAGGGGAATTGAACCTATAATTTATAGGAACTCCATATCCCTAGCAAGCTGCGGATTCTATCCAAGGAATGGAATGATTCGCGGAGAGATTTATGCCCTCAAACGGATCCTGCATTAAAAGACGCATCTTCAAGAATATTTGGAAAGAAAGGAAAGTAGCAAATATTTCCATAAATAAAAAGGGGCCGAAGCCCATTACGAGTTTTAAAAAAAAAAAAGAAGAAGTGAAGAAATTAAAGAACATTTAAGGGAGAGGCTCAGGAACAGGCTCCTTCATCGCCGGTTCAGTCTTCGAAGTGGACGCCTTGTTTTTGGCATCCACTTCGGAGCGATCCCGAACGCGTTTCCGGCAGTTGCTGGCCTCCTCCTCCAAGTCCTCTTCCTCTTCACTGTCGGACGGAACGGCGAAGACAGGGGCGTTCATGGGACCCGGGACTCCTCTAGCACAGAGATACATCTGAAGCATCTTCGGGATCTCAGCAACGGAATCGAAGTTCCGCCACTCCCATTGAAAGGGATCACTCTCCAAAGCCCGTATCTTCCTTTCCACCCGAGCGATGCAAGCCTCGAGCGTCTGCCTTTTGAGTCCCAGCCGCTGCCTCTCTTCACACAAGCGACGGTGCTTGTCGGCGACCTAGCATAAAGATGAGTGAATAAGACGAAACAAGAAGTTTTAAATCAAAAACTCTAACATTTACCTTGTCAATAAAATCGCAAGCCTCTTTTTTCTCCTTCGGAGGAAAGTGAAAGACGGCGTGAGGGAAGAGAACGCCGGCCGGTTCAAAGCCGTCGCCGGATAAGAAGAGTGGACTGCCGGGATCAACGGGGGCTACTGTTTCGTTCTCCATTCTTAAAATATTTCTCAAGTAAGACTCTAGAGTCATGTTTAATAAAGCCTAGAGGTAGGTAAGCCTTTATTTATAATGATTTAGGGTTTGTCTTGGAACCATAAATCCATTAATGGTAGCGTTTCCGAGTGGGTTAAACCATTTTTGGAAAATCGAGAAAAGGCAATTATTGCATTAAAAGACGAGCCGTTTTCTTTAAGAAGGGAAAGAGCAACCGTCGCATTAACTGCAAAAGTTTCTAAGGCCCAAGCCCAACAAATTTATCGAGTTGACTAAACCCGAAGTGGGGAACTCGCTTTAAGCTGAGCTCAGTTCTCGCATTCTAAAGAGAAAGGTCTGATCAGCCTAAAAATCTCAAAAGCATAGCCACAAGGCCACAAAAGGTTAAAAGCGGACTTTGCAAACCCGCATATAATTTTAACCAAACCCCCTTGGGTCACAACCTAGAAAGGTTTAAAAGCCTCCTCAGGCAAATATCTTGTTCAAAAGAAAATAATAAAGCCTCCTTAGGCAAAAATAAGTTTGAAATTAAGTCTTAAAAATAAAGGGACAATCCCCAATTTAAAGTGGACACAGCCACTACGGAGCAGCAGCCACCTCGGAATCCGGCTCAACAGTCGAAGCTTCATTCGCGTCCTTGGCAGCTGCTTGATCAGATGAAGCTCCCTGACCACCCTCCGCGGTACAACCAACCTCCGGAGTGACCTCCGATACCATAGGAGCTACGGGCGGGACAACGTCCTCCGCCTCACTTGAGCCTGGGAATAATAATTCCAGTCAATCAAAGGTGCAAGGAAAGGAAAGGTAATAAATATCAGGAGCCAAGCATTACCTGCCCAGTCTAGACCTGATTCGCTTATAGGAGGCGATTCGGTGAAGAATTCCTCGAAGTCCTGAGGGTTGAAGGTCGAAGTAGGAAGAGCTGCCAAGCGACTCCGCTTTTCAGAAAGATTAGCCGATAGTTCGGTTCTCTCTTGATCCTCGGAGAAATCTGCATCATGGATTTGATCCAGCAGGATCAGGTTGCTCTCGTGCTCCTTGATGTCTGATTCCAAGTCAGACCTAGCCTTCTCAGTCTGCATGAATCGGATGGCCCCTTGGATCAACTCCATCCCGCGTCCCTTGACCTCTTTTCTGGCTTTTGACGCCGACCTCGCCAGCTCGGAGTCACGCAATTTGGCGATCGCCTTGTACTTCGCGTTGAGCTCGATGAGTTGGTTGTTCAGGGAATCAGCGTTTGATTCGGACTCTTGAAGCCTACCTTGAATACCAGAAAACTCTTCCTGGAGTTTGAAGTTCTGGTCGTACTAACCCTGTAGCTCCCCCTTTATCTGCGCGAGCTCGGATGTTAAATTGTCGACTTTGTCCTCCAGATCGTGCTTGGAGCCGGCAGAGGAACTGAGTTCGGCCTCAAGGGCAGAGAGTTTCTTTTTCCACATGTCAATCTCCTTCTCCCGGCCAATGACCAACCCTTCGTAATGTTCGATCATGTCGTTAAATTCGCTATGAGCCTGGCGTTATACATGAACCCGGGATGACGAGTCAGTTCGCAGAATGGCAATACAATAAAAAATATACATAAAAGAAAGCGGAACTAACCCGAGATGAGTGATGCGCGTGAAGCAAATAACGTTCACGAATTGCAGGGCGCCATTTATCGAAGTCTGGCAAGATCGAACCCGATCGGGTCTTGAAGCATCGGAAGACACTGCCCTCTTTCTCCATAGCTGCGAAGAAGGAAGGGTTGTAAAAATTGGAATTTTAATAAAGACAAAAAGTTTAAGTGTGTGTAAATCGCCAAACCTGAAAGCGATTTGACTTGAGGTACAAGAGCAGGCTTCAGCCTCGAGGGAGCATCTCGAGATTCAGAATCTCCCTTTTTCGGAGACGCGCTCCGGGCAGTCTTTCCACTATCAGGCTGGGAAGGGGAGGACGAGGTGAATCACGGCGAGGAG
>NW_003302552.1:12594397-12617764 GCF_000004255.2 Arabidopsis lyrata subsp. lyrata
GTGACGTGAGTCACGCGTCGCGACGAGGAGTTAGTCTGAAGGAAGCAACAGATCGGGCTCCCTCGGTACTGCCATCATCAACCAGCAAGGTCCTACTATAGTCCTTCTTGTCTATAGAAGTCGCGAGAAACTTTTTCTTCTCCTCGCAAGCCTCAGCCATCGGCTTGGAAAGCAACTTACGCTTGGCCGCAAGGGCCCGAGATGACATTCCCTGAGTTGAGGGAGGGGGAGGAATTTGGTGAAGATGACCAGGCGGACTCATCCTGAGTCTGTGGTTAGCCTCTAGGAATCGTTCAAGAGTGAAGGAATTCCAAAGGGTTTCCCCTTCAAGAATTATTTTGAAGAATTCGATGAACTTTTCAGATGGGAGATTGGAAGCGATGAAAGCTGCGAAATGAAACAACGGTGTTAGCCAATAAAGATAAAGAAACAACCGGGAAAGATACGGGCAACCTAATCACTACCGGGTTTCGCAGACCACTTCGAAGGGAGAAAATCTGCGAGATTTCCAATCGAAGCGGGAGTTTTCTTAATTAGAAACCAAGGATGATGCCAATTTTCATCCTTGTTCGGAAGATGTGAAATTATGTTCCTGTTGGCATTAGGATATGCTGAGAAGTACCCCGCTTTCTTCGATGAACTTCTCACACTCAGAAGCTCATTTAGTTCAGCAACTCCGATAACGTAACCGGCCTCCGCCGCGATTGTTATAATGCCAAGAATAGTACGAAGAAGATTGGGGGTTAATTGAGGAAGAGCGATTTCAAGAGCCGCTAGGTATAAAACTAGGGCTTCGGGAAGAGGAAAGGTCAGCCCGCAACCCTTGAAATAAATCTCATACACACAGAAGTAACCATCGCGATGGTTCTCTGGAGATTCTGTGGGGGAAGCTATTTGTGCTTCCGCCATAATTTCCGGCGGAATCCGGCAAAGCTCTCTCAATCGCTCGAGGGATTGAAGAGTACAAGTGGACCTATAGTGCGGACCAGCAATATCACCAGGGCGGGTGCACTCGTCGTTACTAGAACGCCTCTCGTCGAAAGACGGAAACTCGGGTCTATCGGAATCGGAAGTCATTGGGAAGAAAGAAAAATTCAAGATCCGGCGAAGAGGGGTTTTGGTGAAGGAACGAAGAGAGAGGTTTTGATTAAAGTACAAAAGTAAAAGAAGAGAGTAATGGTGAAAAGAAGTTACCTCAAGCTAATGATGAAACCGCCTCGGAAGTCGTGTGGGAAGTGGGAAGGTTTTTTCCCGTTTTAATAGTAATTAATCAATATACGGTCATAATGATGACAGATGTCACTCGGTTAAAAATGGCTAGTGCCGAAATTAATGGAGTGATGAGATTTTCGGCGGGAAATCAGAAAGATTCTCGAGCGCAATCTTTGGCCACTTGAGCATTTAAAGTCCTCCGAATTGGAATAGCACTTCGAAGAACTTGGGGGGCTAATTGTTGGTGTCGGATCCCGCACCAGAAGTACGAGACCAACCAAAGATTGCCACGTAGTCAAGCGGGTGGCCCATAAAGGATGAAGCCAATTGGACCCGTGAACCGAGGGGACGGTCGAAGTGGTTGTCACCACTTCGAGAATCCGAAGTGACTGCACTGTGATACGAGTTCGGTGTAGAAGACACGGGTAAGTCGGTTCAAGGACACTTGGGCCAAAAAGGCGAGGCCCATGAAGATCAGAGTCAACTCAAATTCAAACGTTGAGCATTAAAGTCGAAGAATCAAAACGGACACATTTAAGAAGGAATAATTGTACTTAATTATTCATTTTAATGTCGTTTCTCTATGTATAAATATAGAGGCCAATGGCCATGTAAAGGGGATGGGCCTAAAAAAAAAAAAAAGAGAAATACTATAGCAATTTTCGTAGCAATTCATAAGTTTTTATACATTCATTTTTGTCCCTCAAGAATAATCTTTCCCACTTAACAAAATACTTGAGTGTGTGAATCCGACATCCACAGTCGGGTGCAACTTCCTCCTCTCCATGGTTCGACTACTCCTGCTGTTATCAACATTATTGTGGAAAGTCTGTCAGTTGGGCTTTGGTCCAATTGGTTTACCTGGTAGTCAGAAATGCAGGCGGCCTGACTACCCCCTGGCACTTAGTCAGAAGGCATCCAAACTCGGGATAGGCAGAGTGGTAGCCCGTAAGGGCCTAACCGTTAACACGGTGGACCAGTCCACTATGTAGCACTTCGGTGCGTTCCTACCGAGATCGACCGGATAGCCGATAGGGTTTATCAAAAAAAAAAATCTCACAACAAGTATTTCTCGTCTTTTTTCTCCTATGATGGCTCTTTTATCATCTTTTTTTTTTTTTTTGGCTCTTTTATCATCATTCAGAGCGATTGATCTTTTGTCAGTTGACAATGCATGTCATGACAATGTGTCTCCACAATCGGTAGAGCGTTTGTCGTAAGTATCAGGTGTTCTACTAACAAAAATCTCGCTTATCTTTTTGTTGATCGTGTAACGAATGTAACTGAAGTAGTTGCTTTTTCCTTTGGCGGCCACCATACGATTGACTTGTACCTGTCAATCAGGTTTACATGGGAATTTCACAAGAAAGACCTTTCTTATGCTCTTGTCATTTTTCCTATGTCTAGTAAGTAGTAACGCTTCATTTGAGACTTGTTGAGCTTGTGGAGCTTCGCGGAGATCAAGTATATAAGGAATGTATTCTTTTGCATATATGATCTAAAGCGCGCGAGCAGTCCATGGACGAACTATTCGACAGGTGGACTCCACAAGTCCAGGGGTCGGTTCGAAATATGAAAGTCCTCTGGCTTGGTGGCTTTGAAGATAGATCTCGCCATGATATATATACTCTTATAACAATATTCTCTAGGTTTGGAGAGAATATTTTGTTGGAACTCAATTTTACACAAGTGGCTCCGGCCAACTTTCCGGCGACTTTTCCGGTGACGTCCGTCATCGGAATGACCGGATAATGGAATCTTTGGATTCCTTGTAATGAGCACTATAAGATAGTGTATTTACATGTAAAAATTGAAGTTATATTGAATGAGTAATTAAGGTCCAAAATAGAGAGCTTGAAAGCTTATAAACTACAAATGTAATTTTGTCCCACATTGGAAATTTGTAAACTTTCCCTCTAGTATATATAGTGTTACACATATGACATGGTTCACTAGCTATTTGGAAGGGGAGACTATAGTGAAGGAGATACATGCACATTATGCAACACGACCCACACGTGTGCGCGCGCCGCCGCCGGGCTTGGGTTTGAGCTCTTGGGAAATTTGGCCCACAAAAGATATTCTTTTTGGAGAAAATACTTATGAGGTTTTGTTATATTTTCTACATAAGTTTTTGGCCCATTAAGAAGCCCATTAACGAAATCGAGCTTGCATAAAGAAAAGGCATATTCGAGAGCATATTCCAAATTTCGAAATCGAAAAACGGCTCCGGATATCTCGCCCATAATCTCGTCGTGGCCGAGTCCTCCTCTCGCTCCCAACATCCCTAGATTTGCGCCCACGAGCCATCTCTTGCGGATCAAGCCGCTTCTCCTCCTGTCTATAAAAGGAACACCTCTCTCTCTCATTTTGTTCACTTGCTCTTCGCAAAAACGCAACCAAACAACTCTCTCCCTCTCTTTCTTTCTGCTTAAAGTAAGTCTCAAGAGTATATCGTTTATATCAAGTTCGTAGATTCTGCTATAGAGTGTTGCGATATCAGTCTCATCAGGATTGTATCCTGCGATCCGCTGCTCATAAATTGTTCCTATTATTAACCTTAACTACTTCAACGAAGCGTTGAGAATTCAAACTATATTAAATTAGAGATAAAATCTTACTTAAATTTAGCTCACAGAAAGTTATAATGGCAAAATCAAGTTTTAATTATTATTTTATTTGATTTTTTATAGATATTTTCTCATTTTAAATGTTTTTTTTTCTATTTTAGTTTAAATTTAAGCTTGTTAAAAAAAATCTTTATTTTTTGTGTACAAATGTAAGAACCTGGATTAAAACACAATGACAGCCTTAAGTCTTAACACAAACCATTAACTATATATCCAGATTATTAATAGTATATATTTTTAAAAATTTTATTCTCAAAAATAAATTAATAATAGTTATTATTGTATTAACTAAATTTTACTTTTATTTTGCACAGATAAGTTTTTTTATAATATTTCCTGTTAAAAATTATAATCCTATGTATCAAACTAATAAAAATAAGATCAGCTAAATAATGTAAAAATAGTGATTAAATAGATACTACATGATATTGTATTAAATATTGAGAATCCTTCAACTATAAAAAGAAATTTGTGTAGATTATAACAAACCAATAAAAAATATCTAACATTCGTTTCATTTACTCTACATTCGCAAAAACTTATTTTTGAACTACGAGTGGTTATTGTATCCACTTAATTTGAATATACTTACAAAACTATACATAATTTTGTTTTAACAAAAAAAAAGACAGAAACATAATTTAGCAATTCTAACATTTTTCAGATTTGTATGGGAAGCCTGCTATGTGCTTGTCAAAAGTAGGGAGATGAAAGTAGTGATACTTCTAGCAACTCTAAAATTTTCTAAAATCCAAATACAAGTGCGCCACTTTCCGAGGTTGATGGGTCTTCTTCAGGATTTTAATCTCCTCAGTCATCAAAACTCCTGAGTAAATAATTTTTTTTGTGTCAATTGGCATAATACAAGAAATTATTTTTAAAATGAACTGTTACATTTAGGTCATTTAGCTACATACCAATAAATTTGAAAAGACCAAAGAAAAGAAATAGAAAGATAACCAAAATACCTATGAGTTAAAAAAAATAAACGTTTATCTACAAACAAAAACCTGCAAAAAGTTGATAAAAAGTTATGAGGCATGTCATCTTATAAGACATGTCATTTTATCTCATATCATAATATATAATTTGATATGTTAATATCTAACCAAATATGTAAGACTATAACAAGATTTGTTAATATATATCCTGATGCATGGATATATATCGTAGTATTCAATTACTATTGTTTTCACGTGATATATATGTTATAATTTATATATCAATGTTTATTAATATATATATAATAATTATATTGATATATCACATCATAATTAAATATCTCCATAAATACTTAATTAAATCTACCAATAAACCAAACAATAACCATCCAAACAACTCCATTTCTTAAGAATGAATATTCCAACATAATTAAAAATAACAAGCAATCCTACCAACTTCTAAACAAGGTTCCACAAAAATAACATAAAAATACGCAACCAAAACGAGTTCCTAGATCATCCCCTCTTCCTCGCCATGATTCCACGTTACCACTTATCCTTACATGCACCGTACATAAAGAGATGCGTAAGTATTATCACAAATACTTAGTGAGGCGATCCTCCCATCAATATACACACAAGTAAGATAGAATATCAAGACACACACCATTAACCAATCAACAATCAAATCGGGAAATTTTTGGAAGCTGACAAGCTCCTAGCCGGATCTGGTGTCGATCGACACTATACCGCTACAACCGTGGAATCAATCCTCGCCTCTCTCGGTTGTGCTCCTTGTTGTACCACATCGAGACTCACACGAACCAAAGCACGATACAAGCATACATGACCAGAAACACAACAATCAACCCTTATTCCGTCCCAATCAATCTATAACACTCAAAGAAAACATCAAAACTTCCCAACTTGTTTCGATAAGTTGATATATCACGGATTTTACCAGTTTTAACTGTGATTTACGTGTCGGTATTAGAGTCTTTTTTGTTATTTCTAGTGTCTTTTCGAGTCTTTTTAGGTTTTTATACGTTCAGGACAAAAGTGGAGAAAAGGAATCATTCTGGAGCTAAACCGAGGATTTGGAGCTGAGGAGACGAATCCGGTTCGAACGAAGGCATGAGTGTCGCTCGACACCAAACACAGCCCAGCAAGAAGTCTCGACGGTTTAGAGTTTTAAAGCCCGCAGAATTTACCCAGAAGACTTCCCTATTTGCAATTTTAGTCCCTGCACGTTTTTGAGACTTTATAAATAGTTTTTAGGGTTTTTCTATTTCATTATCTTGTCTCTGGCTTTTGTAATTCTCTGAGCTTGAACCCTTTGGAACATAATTGGAGAGAGCTACTTCCAGAGATTTCAATACCCTGTTAGAGAGAAGATTTATTCTAAACTCTTTTCTTCTTTTAATTTCTTATTCTACAGTTTATTCAACATGTTTTCTGTTTCATTAATCATGTCTGAGTAATCTCCCTGTTAGGTTTAGGGATTCTCATTAGGGATTTAGATGAACTAGTAAATCGATTACCTGTTAGGATTAATCCATAGAGTTCTTCATCTAGGTTGTTCTTAATGCTAGTTCTAGAGTAGCTAACTAGAACTTGATCATAGGATAATAGGTATTTGATCCTAGAGGGCACCTGTTACTGGAACTACCTTAGATGAGCAAATATTTCTAGATGCATCGAGAGTTGGTCTAGGAGAATTTGTGAACATATCAAACTTGAGTTTAATGCTAGTCTAGATCTAGGAATTCGCATCGAGAGGTAGAATTACTGATATTAGATTAGTTAGTTAGTGCATCGAGAGGTGGTTAGCTATTCATTAGTGATTTGAGTTTTAGAACGGCTCGTTAAATAATCCTAATTAATTTGCTAGATTTACTATTAGTTTATTTCCTGAGAATTTCCCTAAACCTAACACTTTAATCTATTGATCTTTTCACCTGAAATCATTGCTTGCTCTTGTTTTATTTTAATTCTTATTATTTTATTTAGCCTAATTTCAAAACTTATAACTTATTGTGTGAACAAAAGAACTTTGTGGAATTCGACCCTTAAGTGCTGCAATTGATCTCTTATTTGAGAGAGTAGGCTTTAGGATTCAATTTGACTTGTATCATAAGTCATGGTCGCGCACTCACCTCGATTTAGGATTAATCCGAGACAAAAAAGAAATAGCAGAATCCAACACCATAACAACCCTTTTCACACCCAACAGTCGCTGATCTGCCTCTCCTCCTCTTGCTAAGACCATCTCCAAGGAGACACCAAAACACCAAATTTGGTGATAATTCAACTCCAACAAGACACCATATATAATGGACGGCATCTCTATTTTTTTTATTCTTTTGTGAATAGTGTTTCACCAAATACGGTGTAGCACTATTCACAAAACACTAAAAAAAAATTATTATTTTATTTGTGTTTTTGATTTAGTTTAATTGTTATTTATCAATTAAAAACAAGTATACTATCAATATTTTTGTTTGTTTACATTTTTAATAATATGAACTTTTAATTAAAATTAATATGAGATAATAATTTTCACAAATGTTTTAAATAATTTTGAGAATTAGCACAATGTAATATATTTTTTTTATTATTTTAATTTATCGATTGTTATTTTATATTAATGAAATTAAAATAAATCAGTTTTAAAAATAAATGGTATTTATCAAATTATTAAAAATAAAGATAATTTTAAATTTAATAATATAATAATAAAAGGTTTTGTTTTTGGTGTAAGATTTGGTGTCTATGGTTGGAGATAAAAAAAAAACTGGAACACCAAAACACTAAATTTGGTGTTGAAATTTGGTGTTTTAGTGTTCCATGGTTGGAGTTGCTCTAACCAACAACAAGCTTTTCTTCTCTCTCTAACTCACTCAAACCCCTTCCCTTTTCTCTCTGGATCAACAACAAGCAAAACTCTCTTTTCTCTCTTCTCAGAAAGCGATAAAGCACAAAATAATGGAGAGAAAGAGGATGAGTCTTTTTTAAAAGAGACTTAGGATTTTCCTAATTTAATTTTAGACTAAATTGAAAGATTAAAACACACCGATCAACCTCAAAATTAGTGGTGTCGAGTGACACCCACCATTTTGGGTTCAGGATATAACAGTAAAAGTCTTACGTTCTTCATATTGATTTCAATATCTAAAATCAAAGGACTTGCTTTTTGTCTTTTAAATTTTGTATTCAATTTCAGTTGTTTGTGAAGGTGATCGAGGTGCACGTTGAGGGTTAGTGAATTAAATTGGAGATGGTTGTGGTAGATCGTATGTTGGCGGCAGAAAAGGTGATGATGATGGGAATGCAGAGTATGTTGGTGGCAGGGGCGGATCCACTAATAATTAGAAGGGGGGGGTCAGCTGACTCCATGTTATATCATGGATTTTATTGATTTTAGCCATGATATATGTATCGATTTTTAGAGTCTTTTTGCTATTTCTAGAGTCTTTTATAGTTTTTTTAGGTTTATGCATGTTCGGGACAAATTTGGAGATTATGGATCATTCTGGAACAAAACCGAGAAGTTATGCTACAAGAGCAATCTGGAGACCAAAATTCGTGCAAGTGTTAATCGACACCACCCCTGGTATCGGTCGACACCAATATCTGACGGCAATTCAATTTCGAGTCTCTTTGAAGATTTGAAAATTTGCAGAATCGCCCCAGAACTTTTTCCCATTTCAAAGAAGTCTTTGCACATTTTTAAGAACATATAAATAGGTTTTTAGGGTTTTGTTTTAAACATATCTCTCAATCTCTCATTCTATTTTTTTCTTGGGAGCTTGAACCCTTTGGGAGATAATTGGAGATAGCTCCTCCAGAGAAGATCTTTCTAAACTCTAATCTTTTCTTAAATTCTCTTAATGCAATTCTATTCAATCATGTTGTTTGTTTCAATCTCCATGTCTGAGTAGTTTGCTTGTTAGGTTTAGGGATTTAGATGAATTAGTAGATCGATAATCTGTTAGGATAAAATCTATAGAGTTCTTCACTTTTGATTGTTCTTAATGCTAGTTATAGTCTGATCACCTAGAATTTGATCTTAGGATAATAGGTTAGATCCGAGAGGGCGTCTATTACTAGAACTATCTTAGGTGGGCAGAAATTGCTAGATTCATACAAGAGTTGGTCTAGGAATATCTGTTAACATATCAAACCTGTTTTTAATGCTAGTCTAATTTTAGGAGTTTATAGACGAGAGTTGGAACTTCCTGCTATTAGGTTTAGTTAGTCAATGCAAGCGAGAGCTGGTTGGCTGTAGATTAGTGATTTGAGTTCTAGAACGGTTCTTTAATAATTCCTAACTAGGATATGACCCGCGGTGTACCGCGGGTTAAAATGTTTAATTATTTGTTATGAATTTGATGTATTAAGTTTGTATGTTTTTTTTATTGTAAGGTAAGTTTGATTCTATACGGTTTTTAATTAGATGTAAATATGTTATATTCTAAGTGTAATAACATTTGTAGAAATTAACTACAAAAAAAAAATTTGTAGAAGGGAACTTTCGGGTTAAATATTTCGGTACACCACGGGTTAAATATTTTTGTTATTTATGTATTTTAATAACAGAAGAATTAGTTTTGTATAGTTTTTGTTGTTTTTTGTGTTGATAGATCATTCTTTAGGTAGCTTTTTTGTGCGTTTTAAAATCGCTTTAAATTTACAATATTATTGTCTCATAGGATTTTCTCTTTTATTTATATGGTTTACATAAGAATTAATTTGGTTTATGTTAAAAGAATAATAAGTTACATATGCTCATAATTTCTATTATTAAATTGTAATATAGTTAACATAAAATTAATATACCAAGCCCAATAATTATTTTTGTTTTGTAAAACAAAGAAAACAAAGTGGATGAAACAAAATGATTGAGCAAAAAAGAAATACATCTCTCGTGAAAAAAAAAAAACAAAAAAAGAAGAGCAAAAAAGAAATACATCTCTCAATAGCTCCTGAAGGTAGAAATTGGAAACTCAATCTCTTTCAGTTTGAAGATTCTGAAGATTAGTATCGAATTCATCTTGATTACCATCTGCTTCAAAGGCTTAAATTTCTAGCTGCTTTCGGGTCAATCTATTGGTAAGTTCTGACCTTTCATGACTGTTAATTTTAAAATTCGATGTCTTAAGCTGAGATAGACGAATTGGTCTGTAAATTGAGTTTCATTTATAGTCAGAATCGTAACCCGTGAAGAAGCAATGATATATCAAATTCTAAAACAAATTTATAGAACATATTAGAACATTGAAGTTATGTCCAATGTTCTGAGGCTATAAACTAATAGTATATATAACAAAATTAATTTTTTGGTAACCAATGTATTTGATTTGTACAGGATTGAACATAGAAGATGCAATGATATTCACGGTTTTCTCAAATGACTGAACTACTCCTATCAACAAAAAAGAGAAGGTCAGAGTTTATTATCTAATATACTATACAACTGATAATTTAGGGTAATTTCTAAGTATGAAACTTAAAAGTTTTTCTATTGCAGAGGATACTTGTTTTGTTCAGTATAAGGCGAACACATCGAGAAGAGATGTTTGCATCATTTATTCGCACCAATCAGAGGTTAGTTTAAACTTTCTAGTAGCTGAGAGTAAGATAACCAAAGCAATAGGACATAAGTGCTTGTAGTTTTTGCATTGTTTGAAAACAAAATGGTGAAATGAGTGGTTTTATGCTTAAAACAACGATAAGTCATCAAAATAAAAGAATATGGATCAAAGCAACTGAAAACCAAATTAAAACTGTGAACCACAGTAGGAATTCATTCTTTTTACTCAATCTTGACTTTAAGATTAAAAAACCTCAACAGGTCTTGAATATTGGCGCCACAAGTGGAACACCTTCAACATGTCTTCTACTCTTTGATATCCCTCAAAAAAGCAAATGATACAGCCATTGTTGCTGGTAAGGTTTCTGAACTTGTAATATATTACAATATGGTAATGAGAAAGAATGTGTTTAGAGAGTGGAAAATGAACGACTATTTATAGAGTTTGGATAGTTAGTATGTTATAGGGTTTAGAGAATATTTAAAAATCTTGATGACCAAGCATTTAATATATTTCGAAATCTTTAAATTGGGAAATACATAGAATATGCTAGGTTGATGCTTAAACAAATTAGGATAAAATCTTTTGGTTATGAAGCAACTTCCTTTTCGATAAGGTGAAATGAATATCGAATTATATGTAGGAAACAAATGATAAATGTAGCATTAAAATAGGAAACAGTTTGCCTTACGAAAATCAATTTGTTATAACTACATATACTCTCCATATCTTGAAAAAATCAGAGAGTAAATGTCGTTTGGATTTAATGTAGAGAGTATCGATTAAGGAATGATCCGAGTCAAATATTTCGGGTAAAATAATCAAAATATGGAAGGATCCGATTGACAGATATTCGGGTCAAAATCAAAAATCCGGGTCAAAATCTTTAAAAATACCCGACCCGATTGGAAAGAGCAAATTTGTATTTCAAAAATGTTAAGTAGATTAATTGCTCCTGACGTTTTCCTCATCTGAATTTACAACCGATTTTACTTGCTTTATTTATTTTTTTATTCTTATTTTCTGTTTAGCTTAATTCAAAACATGTTAGTCTATTGTGTGAACATGAGAGCTCTGTGGATTTCGACCCTAAAGTATTGCAATTGATCTCTTATTTGAGAGAGTAGTCTTAGGTCTAATTTGACTCACATCACTCCACTAAAATTTGAAATTTGTGTTATGTTCCTTTAATTTTTGTAATGTTTTTTTTATTTTTTTATGTTTAAACCCCTAAAATTCTAAATCGGTACTTTTTTGTACTTCTTTATGTTTTGACCCCATTATATACATGTTGTTATATATTTTTTTGTTTGTTTTACCCTTAGAATTTAGGTTTAATCTAAAAGAAAAGTATTTTATTATTTTATTGTTTTTAAAAAGTTTCATAATTATTTTGATTTATATTATGATGAAGTTTGGGTCTTGTTCTTCAAAATTTGAGAAACGGTGTGATTCCGAGATGCATTTTGCAATCTCCAGAAAAGACGTCTTTGGAAGACATGGCGTTGTAATTGACATTGATAGCATAAAGAGTTGTGACGACCTCAAAGTTATCTAAACGCATCGGCGGGGAAAATTACATCTTGAAACATCGTTCTCCTCGTGATAAATTCTTAGGTGCAAATACATATACAGAGATGCGAGATTCTCTGATCAAGAGAATATGAAAAAAACCTAGTGATGGAAAAATCAAATTACCAAATGAATTAAAAAAGATCTTGTAAGAAAAAAAAATTGAAAAAAAAAATAGAAATGATCTTGGTGATATGATTTAAAAAAATTGCAATACTAGGGAGAGCGATAAACAGATGAAAGAAGGGGTGTCAAAGGAGAGATGAACATAAAAGCGTTGAATAAGAATGGTATTTTCATCACATTGAAGTATAAATTATTTCATCAAAATCTACTATTTTGCCACTATTCTCTGACTTTATTTTTTTCAAGTCAAGTGAATGTAATTTCTCATAAAATAATATTTAAAATAACATTTATTTGTATCACCACAAACTAATGATTTTATTTCTAAAATATTAGTTTTTCTTTAAATAGATTTTTCTTTGTAAATTATTTTTTAGTTTTTATGAGGCTACTTTAGTAATTTAAATAGATCATAACCCGTGCTGTTCCAGCACGGATGAAATTTTAATTTTTAAATATTTATATAAAGTTGGATTATTGTTTGTTTTATAGTACAATTTTAATAATTCTTTACATAATACAATGACATATAAGGATTTTTTATTTTATTTTATTTTTTTTGATGAGAAAATATTAGGGGTGGGGTACGGTTTTTCGGTTTAGTATCGTTTTTTTCATTTTGTAGAAAGTGAAACCATATAGATACCGTATGTAATTCGGTTTAGTTACAGTTCGATTTTTACGGTTTTTTACGTGTTTTTGGTTAAAAATAAAACGTATGTATTTGATATATGTTAATAGTAAGTGAAAAAAATTGCGTATATAATAAACATATTTTGGTATATAATAAGATTAAATTCAACCCGTGCATACCTATATTTTTATTTTAGAATCCCAATGAAAAAATTGTGTGCACAATCCATCATTCATTATATTCATATATACTTATAGAATCAAAATTTTAAATATTTAGAGGTTTCAAACCTTATTTAACTCATCTCATCATATAATCTTAACATGGTTTCGGTTATAAAGATCATACCTCTTTTTATCATATAATACATTACATTTAACCTGCTGCTTGCTATAAATATTTTAAATATTTATGCTTTGAAAAATAAAATTAGAGTATTTATAACTTTTATCTTTTGATTTATTAAATATTTATGATATTCTTAAAAATATTATATTAAACTATTTAAAAAATTTTCCAAATTAAAATATTTTTATAATTTTTATTGTAGAATATAAAATTAAGAATTTTTAAAAAATAATTGTATGAACTTAAATATAAATATTCAAATAGTTATAAGGATCATAACTCATTCCATCATATAATACATTATATTTAACCCACCGTCTATTATAAATATTTTTTAAATATATTTGTTTTAGGAAAACCAAATTAGTGTATGTCTAATTTATAAATTTTTTATTTATTAAGTATTGATGATATTTGTTTTTAAATATCAAGTCAAACTATTTTTAAATATTCCAAATTAAAATATTTAAAATTTTATCGTAGTATATAAAATTATATATTTTTAAAAATATATGAAATTGAATATAGTTACTCAAATTCTGACCCGTTATTCAGGCGGAATTTTGTTGAATTTATTTTTGTTTAAAAGAAATATATTATCCAAGTCTAAATTTTTGATTCGTTAAATTTTTTTTTTTCATAAATTGAATAATTTATATTCTTTTCTAAAAATTTAAATCATGGCATATGAGGAAAAAATCTATTTTTTATTATTATATGGATGATATGATGATTTATTTGTTTCACAATAATATAATCATATAAAGATGAGAGGTGAAATATAATGATTAATAAAAAATTAATAAGGTAAGGTAGATATCAAATCTTATATATTCATTTTTATTGGTCATTTAAAAATAATAATAATGTATTTTTAGTTTTTATAATTAAATTAAATTAATTAAATTGTATAAATTGACTTGTTTATCCTGAGATGAATTAATTTACTCTTTGAAAATTTATCTCTAATGGCATTCTTAAGTAAATTTTTACAAAAGGGAAGGTTAGTTAAGGGTATCTTATAAAGTGTACTCCCAAGATAATAGTATAGGATATATTAAAAATAATTAGAAATAAAAGAGGAGGGTATTTTTTCAAATTTGTAAACATGAATATATTATTTATCCAAAATTAGTTAGTTACATCATATTTGGAGAGAATAAATCAATTATAATAACTTTATTATCAGATAATATCACAAAACTGTAAAAATAAGTTAAAGAAAAAAAAAGACTAAAAAAACTATTAAAAATAGAACATTTGGATCTAGTGGATTCGTTTTTGATCGCTTTAATATTTTATCTTAACCAAGTGGGAGAACGACATGTGTCCCCCCCACGAAGTTTCATATAGTACCATAACAATACAGATTTCGGGTCTCGTCTCCAGTCCACACAAAACGAAAGTTAAACTCCAGTTTTCCCCTAAATTGAAAGTTCGAGACCTCAGTTTATATGAAACTTCGTGGGAGGGGGGGGGAACACAGGTCGTTCTCCCTAACCAAGTCAACTAAGTTCTTGGTGAGATGGAACAACTATGTTCAGTAGATTTTCTCATGGTGGAGGACTGGAGGTTACCATCAACTTCTAAATTACATCAATAATTTCATTAACATATGACCATAAATAATAAGAAAAACTATATTGTTAATTTTAAATCTCAACATGCTTAACAATGTTGTTCCATCTCACCACTAAAACGTGCTTTAATTTGATTTGGTCAAAATTAGACAAAATGATCAATATATTTTCTTATGGTGGAGGTTACCATCAACCATACTAAATTTCTATAATAAATTTCATTAACATATTTTCATAAGAAATTAAAAAAACATTACATTGCTAATTTTAAATCTCAACTTGACTATATGATACTTGTTCCATCTCAACTTGGTCATGATTGTGTAAGTGTTTTTTTTTTATTACCATCGATTCTAAACTACCAAATTACTATAAATCTCACTTACATCAATCATGTCCACTTCATTCACATAACCTTGAAAACATGACGAGTTTCTACAAAAACACCATCTCTCTTGCTTACTTGTTTTGTCTCCTCGCCACATCTTCGTCCGCAAGTTCCTTCATACGACAATTCACTGATGACTCCAACAAACCTCTGCAGCGTATGCAAATTTTTTGCTCTTATATTTTATCTCAATATTTAAGAAGATCCATTTCATTCATATTTTCTTTGTCTGAAAACAGAAGAGGTAGAAACATGATCAATTCAAAACTTTGATGTAGCGTATTACTTACACAAAAAAGAGAACTCATCACGTGATTATAAAGTCACAGCTTCAAACGTAGTGAAGGGTCTGAGAGATCGTCCTCCATCTTCTTACTCTATGAAGATGGAGTCTTTCAACACGCTCCTTAAGTCAGCTAACGCACAAGGATACGAATCTCGTCCTTTTTCCGTTGGTGGATACAATTGGTATGTTGGTAAACTTATCTTCATTTTATAAAATAAAGATCGTTTGATATATCAATCTCGAAATACAACATTTTTACAGGAAACTTGTTGTGTACCCCAACGGAAACAAGAAGGATGGTGGTTCAGCCGTTCAGGATACCTTTCGCTTTATGTAGCTATAGATAAATCAACCCCCATCGCTGCACAAAAAGAGATTTACGCGGATCTAAGGTTTTATATCTTCAACAAGAACGAGAGGAAGTACTTGACCATACAAGGTTTTTGCTAAACTTTAATCCAAGAACAAAGTGATCTTTTAACAAGAATAATAATATGTGCATAATAATAACATCTATCTATGGATCGGTCTTTGATATAAACTTTAGATACCGATATATGGAAATTTAATGTCTTCAAGACGATGTGGGGATTCTCTCAAGTCCTGACCATTGATACATTCAAAAACCCGACAAACGGATACTTATACGATGGAGATCACTGCGAGTTTGGTGTTGATGTGACCATTCCTCCTCTCTACGAAAAATCGGAATTTTTCTCTGTCACAGAGAATTTCCATAACCCGAGATTCACCTGGACCATTCAGAGATTCTCTATGCTGCTGAAAGACATTTACCTATCAGATATGTTCTACATCAGAGTAAGAAATTGGTGAGTCCACATTATTTCAAAAATAAAAGCTCTGTTTTATGTAAAAGAGTACAAGTGGTAACAAATATTAAATATGTTGATCAGGAATATACAAGTGAATCCAAATGGTCGTGCCACGGGAGAGGGAAAAGCCTTGTCGATGTATCTTAATCTTAATGTGAATGAGAAATTCAAACCCTATGAGAAGATTTACGTTCGAGCCAAGCTTCGAGTTCTTAACCAACGCAATCTCAATAACTTGGAGAGGCCACGTAAGTAAAGGATATATGTTCATTGATGTGTACATACATATACAATCTTATCCGCGTGATGACTAATGTATTGTTTTTTTGTTTGGTAGTCGATAATTGGTTCATTGGTCCGGAATATGGAAATGAACATGCTTGGGGTTATCATGAGTTTATCTCTTTCTCAGACCTTAGAGATTCATCAAAGGGTTTCGTTGTGAACGATGTGTTAAAGGTTCAAGTCGAAATGGAGGCCATTTCTTCAACCAAGTACTCCCCCTAGTTAGATTTCTCAAGCCAAGTACCTTTGAACCTCCCTGTATTTGCTTTGTTATCCAACCACATAATAATAAAAAATCTATGTTTATGTTTCAAATGAATGTTTCATTTCATCTCTCTTCTCGGAAGCACCAAGGAAATTTACTGAAAATCACTAATCCAAAGTTTAGTTATACAATCTTTTCTCAAAAACTTCAAGAGTTAACACAAATAATCACAGTTTTTCCAAATTAAATTTATTGATAAACCAGAAAATGTTATGCACAAAAAGAATTGAATATAAACTCTAAAGAATTCGTCTAGGACGGAACCACCTTTGAAGGAGAGTTCTTAATTTAGATGAATCCTGATAACGAAGTGACACCACTCGAGTTCTAATCAATATTTCAATGATACGAATGAGATGGTTAGTTTAGTGTAAAACATATTATGCCATCTTTCATTCGGCGATCTTCAAATAAAGTAGATTATTGTTTGAAAAACCAAGCGAAATAAGATGAATGTGGTTCTATCAGACCAGTGTAAAGTGATACCATATAGAGTTTTTTTTTTTTTTGGTCAACAGCTATAACAGATTGACTCAGATGAGTCCAGGTGGAGGAATGTTGTTTACATAGGTGATAAGATGCGTTGGGTACGAATAGTTCGAGCCATTTTATCCGCTTTCACATTTGTAGTACGAGAAACTAAAGTAATGAAAAAGATTCAAATTCTTCTTTGTCACTTTGAATCGACTCTAGGTATGTTGCGAAATGCGAACGCTGGCCACTCTTGCGGGGAAGACACCATCTTCACCAGGTCGGAGTAGTCTGTAAGGAAATCTACTTCTCTCTTGTCTTGGCCGATCATATACATCTCATCGTCCAAATTAATGCTTCGACCTCTGCGTGGAGTGAGGTTAAGCTTCTTCAAAGATTAGCAGCTCCAATACCATATAGAGTTGTGTTAACTAATATAATAACCTAACGCATGCCAAATTTCTAAATCAACTGTACTTTGTTTTAATTTAAATTAAAAAAAAATATATCATAGATTTTACACCAAAACAATTGTTCAAAACGTTGTATTAATGCATAAAGTCAGCCAGTAGGCCCATTACATTTGTATTGTTTATCGTGACATCATAGTTTTTACACTAAAGTAAAAATAAAAACAAACGTTTTATCAAGACATTTATGTCTAGGACATAGTATCTATACTAGTATTTTTGCAACACTTTGGTGACGGGTGGGTAAAAATGCTTCCGGATATATCGGATATCCGACCCGTTTTTAAAATTCCTTCACAAATAATTTGTTGGGTCGGATTATATTTAACCCAACTCATACACCGGATATTCCATATTTAATAATTTAGATATTTAGAAGATTTGATTAAAATTTATAATTATGATTCTCCTATCATCTTTGTTTGATTTGTTTTTAACCGTTTTGAATCATCATATAATACATAAAGTAAAAAAAAAAAATCAATTTTTTCCCAGCATATACTATGATTCGAAATTTAAAAAACAGACATATATTATCCAATTGACGAAAGTGTGTGTTCAACGTTCTACATCGATTAAAATATTTAGATAATGATTTAGAATCATATCATAAATAAGAAAATTAATAAAATAAATAAATTTTTTGGCGGGACGGGTTTTTGAATCAACAATAATAAAAAGATTAAAATATCATTAATCCGCCGTTTCAATACGGATTAAATCCTTTTTTTTCATACCACAAATATTAGACATATTAAATCAGTCTCATTTAGAAAAAATTGTATAAAACCAAAAATTATCCCGTAGTATAATGTTACTTAATAACAATATTTATAAAATTTTAAAATATCATTAACATGCCACTTTAATACATATTAAATCTTTAGTTTATTAAAATATATAAATGTCTTAGAGAATGATATGATTTGTAAACTTTTATATATAATAAATAATCATTAAATTTTAAAATAAAAACAAATCACGGGACGAGTTAAGAAATTACAGAACGGGTTATATTTTGGAAAGGATTTATATGGCGGACGAATTTGAATCAATATTTATATACCGCTTTAATACGGGTTAAATCCTCAGTTTATTAATAATTGTCTCGTGGACTCGTGGTATACCGTTACTTAATAACAATTGTAAACTATAATATAAATAAATATGTTATAAGGAGATACAATTTACAAAATATTTTTATACTAACTTTAAAATTAAATCATCCCGCGGTACACCGCGGGTTAAAATCTAGTATTAAGTATTAACTCTCAATCACAAGCAATGGGTTACTTATGTTTACATTGAAATGGTTTCCTAAACGAAGATAGATACAAATCTTTACATATCTCAATAATAAATATAGAATATCTTCATATTGATTGGTGCATCTTCTTGATCATTCTATTATTTCTACATATCACATTCGTCTCTCTTCGACATCATCACTTCTCGTTTCGTCTTATTGTTGTTATCTTTCGTGAAAAGAGAAGAAACTCAAGATGAGGTACTTGAAAAGTTCTTCCTGCTCATCTACCAATTTTCATATAGATCTCTCTATTGCTATAGTTTAGTGTTTGCTAATTTTGATGGCTTAGAGAGTAATCATAGTTGTCTTATTGCTCATCGTATCATTTTTTTTTTTGCTCAATGTATCATACAATTGAGAAATGGGTTTGTTTGTTATATAGTAAGCTTAATGGTGATGCTGTTAGAGAAGCCATTACAAATATCGTTCTCGCATCTAAGGAGAGGAAACTCAAGATGAGGTACTTGAAAAATCTTTCATATAGATCTCTTATTGCTCTAGCTTTATAGTTTTTGATTTCTATCCTAAGATTGTCGTTCGTAGTTGTCTTATTGTCCAATGGATTATTGCTTGATCTAATTTAGTGAAATGGGTTTGTTGATTATATAGACAACTTGAGAGTGAGGCTCTTAGAGAAGCCATTACAACTATTGAGGGAAAATCTGAGGAGAAGAAACGTAACGTTGGGAAGACAGTGGAGCTTAAGAGTGAGGCTCTAAGAGAAGCCATTGCAACTATCAAGGACAAATCTAAAGAGAAGAAGCCATTATAATTTGTGTCTATTTGTTGGAATGATTCCTAAATGTTGTTTGTTGGGTTTATATGGGAGCTAGAACTGATGGATCTTTTCATCTCTTCAATTAATCCTATATTGTTGAATAACTTTATCATAGACTTCTCAGCAATCACTGTTTTTAAAGTGCTTATGTTATGTGACAATTTTGCTATCCAACTAGGGTTTTGTCTATCAAAAGTTCTCATGCGTATAATTTGATCAAATCAAATCTCTTATATATATATATGTAAATAAGATAAGAACTTAAGAGTCTCATATAGTGAGCTAAGGGGGGTGTATTGGACTAAACATTTGGTATGATTTAGTGGAATTTAGATTTGGAGGAATATTAAGTTCATGTCTTTGCTTGATAAAAACTTACACTAAGGCCTTGAATGTTTTGTAGTTTTTGAAAGAGTTTTTAGTTTTTTGTTTTTCAAAAACTAATTTCACACCAATCAAGTTTTTTAAATTTTGGTTTCTATACAATTTAGAAAAACTTTTTTGTTGTGATCTTTTATTCAAGATTTTCGATTTTAGTTCTCCTATAATTTAGGAAATCTAGTCTTTACTCCATCTACATTATTTTTCTCAAAAACCAAAAACCATTTTTTGGGTTTTTAAAACAAAAATCTAAAATCCAAAAACTAAAAACAAAATCCAGAAACTAAATTAAAAAAAAAAACAGCATCTATTCATGGCCTAAATGTACTATAATTTGGATTTTAACAAACACATCTATGTTTACTGTGCTTAATAATATTAGTCCTACCCGAATGGACTAGTTCCAAAAAAAAAAAAAAAAAAACTCTAAACGGACTTAGTTAACCAAAGATCCAAATTTGTGGAACTTAATAACAAGCAAGGTTTCTTTGGAACTCTTTTTCGGTGAGGTAGTCTTCATCCGTTATTAGAGGAGCCGCTTTCCATTGTCGCGCGTGGATATACTGTAGTTGTCCGTTTCGGTTAGCCACTATGTCAAACTTTTCTCATGAGTGGATTGGTTTTAGTAGAGGCTTTTCAATTGGTGTTAGATTCTGGAATTAAGTTATTGCTCTCTTTTGTATCAATTTCGGGCTCAATCCTTTTGGGTTTTTGGCTTCTTTTTGCTTTGTAGGTTTTTTCGTTTGTCTCATGTTTAATTGAGCTTAGTTTTCGAGAATATCCAGTTATCCGTAGGTTTTATTCTAGAGTTCTATTAACCAAGTATTATACCTTTCCGCATGTTTTATGACCTATCTTTGAGTTTGAGATGACAACAAAAAAATAAATAACACGCGTAAAGAAATTTTCTCCATTTTTTTAATTCAAAAATTTTGAAAAAAAAAACTTTCAAAATGTGGAAAGATGGGCTTATTTAGCAATGATCACAAGCGGCCCATTAATGTAACAGAAGCCCATGAACGAAATCAATTCCCCTAGGGTTTTAGTCTCTTTCATTCATTTTTCCTCTTCCTTGATATAAAATCTTCAGCCGCCTCTGTAACACAATTAGGGCTTCCGCTTTCTTCACCTTTCAGGTTCGTCTCTCTCCACTTCTCTTTTCTTCTTCGTTCACTGTAATTCCATAAGCTTTTTCTATGACGTTTTTCGATTTCTCCTGACTATCTGAATTCTATGTCATAATCGAAAATGATTGTTTTAGCTCTCTAATTGATCTCTTATTGTTTGCTTTCTTGTATCCAGGATCAGAGATTCGTGACCTGAGAAGAAACTCAATATGAGGTACTGTGAAAAAAATCATTCCTTTACCCTTATTTCAATTTTTTCAGATTGATCTCTGTTTGCTTTAGGTTTAGTGTTGCCTTTAGATTGATGTCTTGGAGAATTAGTGTAGTTGTCTTATTGCTTAATGAATCATATAAGTTAAAGTACGTTACTTTATCTGATTTGGTGAAATGGGTTTTGTTTGTTATATAGTAAGCTTCAAAGTGAGGCTCTTAGAGAAGCCATTACGACAATCAAGGGCAAATCCGAGGAGAAAAAACGTAACTTTGTTGAGACAGTGGAACTTCAGATTGGTCTGAAGAACTATGACCCACAAAAGGATAAGCGTTTCAGTGGATCTGTGAAGCTACCGCATATTCCTCGCCCGAAAATGAAGATCTGTATGCTTGGAGATGCTCAGCATGTTGAGGAGGTGATTGAAATGAAATCTCTCTGCTTTTGTGTATCTTGTTTGGTTTGGAATGATTGCTTCTTTGTGTTTATATTGGAGATTGAGATGAAAGTATTTGTTTTGGTTTCGATAGGCAGAGAAAATGGGACTTAGTAACATGGATGTTGAGGCTTTGAAAAAGCTTAACAAGAACAAGAAGCTTGTTAAGAAGCTTGCTAAGTCTTACCATGCTTTCTTGGCTTCTGAATCTGTCATTAAGCAGATTCCTCGTCTTCTTGGTCCTGGTCTTAACAAGGCAGGCAAGTTTCTTCAATGTCTAAATTGAACAATTTGATGTTTTGAGTATTATTATGGTTCTCATTTTCAAGCTCTTTGTCTGAACATTCTTGTTGTTGTGTTTGATTGATACACAGGAAAGTTCCCAACTCTTGTGAGTCACCAAGAGTCTTTGGAAGCAAAGGTGAATGAGACCAAAGCGACAGTGAAGTTCCAGTTGAAGAAAGTTCTGTGTATGGGTGTTGCTGTTGGTTCTGTGTATGGGTGTTGCTGTTGGTAACCTTTCAATGGAAGAGAAGCAGCTTTTCCAGAATGTGCAGATGAGCGTTAACTTCCTCGTCTCGCTCTTGAAGAAGAATTGGCAAAACGTATGATTCTCTCTAATTCCTATGATTATGTCTAAGTTCTATCTAAATCTCTTGTCTAATCTCATTTTGATTTGAATCTTATTGCAGGTAAGGTGTTTGTACTTGAAGAGCACCATGGGACCACCACAAAGAATCTTTTGAGCTCTCTCTTCTTCTCCTTCTTCCATCTCAGAATTTTGCATTCTGTTTTTGTTTCAGAGATCTGTGCTTGTTGGGATATGGTTTGGATTTATATTAGCAGTTGTTTTTGGTTGACAATATATGATGCACTATCTATTCAGTTCAATTATCGTTTACCTATATTATCTCCTAAAACATGCATTTGATTAATTTGAAGCTTTTTTCTTACAAATTCTACTAACTCAACAAAAACTAAAGCTATCATAGAACCTTAACTAGACAAGAGTCAAAGACAAAGAACCACGATTGATGCATCCTTAAAAGCTTCAAAGTCTATGCAGGGAGAGAATGAGGAGGGAAACAAAAACAAAGCTAGCATATAAAATCAAACTTCTTCTTTTGTAATTACACTATCAAGGCATATCACATAAGCTTTGGTATATATTATGTTGCGATGGTGACTTCTGGTTGTCACAAAAGACAAACATTCCACCATGTTTAGTATAACGTTAGAGCAGTTGAGGACTAGTGCTGAGTTTTCGCGTACAGAAGGAGATGACACAGAAGAGAAATAGCAGTCATCTTTTTCTGTTTGTTTTTTTTTCTCTCCCTGACTTGAGAGTCTTTATTATGCAAAACAACATCCTACAAATGTCGAAGTACGAAAAAATAATCGACTAGAGAGCACCTGTTGCTCCATTGCCCTTATAGTCTGGGTATTTGGAATACTGCACACAATCGACAAGGCATGAGACCCACTGTTTT
>NW_003302552.1:12618764-12662378 GCF_000004255.2 Arabidopsis lyrata subsp. lyrata
CAATGATGGAAAAACTTGCACTCGCGGTGGTACTTCGGCTCGGAAGCTGCGTCCATATTTTCAGTCCCATCCGGTTGAGGTATTAACTAACCAACCACTCAGAACAATACTTCATAGTCCGAGTCAATCCGGACGTTTGGCGAAATGGGCGGTGGAATTAAGCGAGTACGACATAGAGTTTAAAAGCCGGATCAGTATGAAGGCTCAGGTCTTAGCAGACTTCCTGACCGAATTACCAATACCTGGAACGATAGATCAACCGGAGAACCAAACTTGGAAATTACACGTAGATGGGTCTTCAACAAAGCAAGGATCCGGAGTGGGAATTAGGTTGGAATCTCCGACATCAGAAATTCTAGAACAATCATTCCGATTGTTATTCAATGCCTCCAACAACGAGGCAGAATACGAAGCCCTTATTGCCGGACTTCGACTAGCACAAGGAGTTGGAGCTAAGGAAATATTGGCTTATTGCGATTCGCAATTAGTAGTTAACCAATTTAATGGAGACTATGAAGCCAAAGATTCAAGAATGGAAGCTTACCTCGAAGTGGTGAAGGATCTATCTAAAAATTTCTCGAAATTCGAGTTAATCCGCATACCTCGGGGAGAGAATACAACTGCGGATGCACTTGCCGCTTTGGCGTCAACATCAGATCCTGAGTTAAAGAGAGTTATTCCAGTAGAGTGCATCTCGGAGCGAAGCATTCAAGACAGCAAGGAAACCCTCGTCGTTACAAGGTCCCGAGCAGCGGCATGCGACCGTGGCGAACCAGAGATCGAACCACCACCCAACAAACGCAGGAAGTCAAAAGGATCAAATACATCTAACAAGGAACCCGTTGTCTTAGCTGAAGAAATGATTCCAGAAACGATGTTAGAAACCGAGCCATTACTCGAGGAAAATATTCTTGAACCACACGAACATCCCGAACCAGAGCCGCGGATATTTCACAAAGTTGATCAAATTCCGGCTAAAGACTGGGGGGCTGACTGGAGGGAGCCAATAAAGCAATACATCATGACAGGTGAGCTCCCAAAGAATAAATGGCAGGCCAGGAAAATGAAAGTCGTTAGCGCGAAATTTTGTCTGTCGAAGGATGCGTTATATAGACGAGGTATCAGTGACCCTTACCTATTATGCATTTTTGGGCCTGAAGTCGAAATCGTCATGAGCGAAGTGCATGAAGGATTATGTGGGAGTCATTCATCAGGAAGAGCTATGGCTTTTAAAGTTAAAAGAATGGGGTATTTTTGGCCCACTATGATCACAGATTGTGTTAAGTTCGCCCAAAGATGCAAGCGCTGCCAACTCCATGCACCATTGATCCATCAACCGTCAGAATTATTCTCCTCCATTTCCGCCCCATACCCGTTTATGAGATGGTCAATGGACATCATTGGGCCATTGCACAAATCAACTCGAGGTGTACAGTACCTTTTAGTCCTTACGGACTACTTTTCAAAATGGATTGAAGCTGAGGCGTATGTTGGTATCAAGGATTCGGCGGTGAAGACCTTTATTTGGAAAAACATTATATGTCGACATGGAGTTCCATACGAAATAGTCACTGATAACGGGCCACAATTCATTTCACACGAGTTTGATGCCTTTTGTGCGGACTGGGGAATCAAAGTTAGTTATTCTACTCCACGATATCCGCAAGGGAACGGACAAGCCGAAGCCGCGAACAAGACGATATTAAGCAATCTCAAGAAACGCTTAAGTCATCTAAAGGGAGGATGGTATGAAGAACTCCAACCCGTCCTGTGGGCTTATCGTACAACCCCTAGGCGACCTATAGGAGAAACTCCATTCTCTTTGGTTTATGGCATGGAAGCGGTAGTACCAGCTGAACTCAATGTGCCCGGACTTCGTCGAACAGAAGCACCGTTAAATGAGGAAGAAAATTCAGCAATGCTTAACGATTCACTGGATACCATAAATGAAATACGTGATCAAGCTCTAATTCGGATCCAGAATTACCAACAGGCAGCAGCCCGGTATTACAATTCTAAAGTTAAAAATAGGCCGTTCTTCGTGGGAGATTACGTATTAAGACGCGTCTTTGACAATAAAAAAAAAGAAGAGAGCAGAATTAGGGAACATTTAAGGAAGGGGCTCAGGAACAGGCTCCTTCATCGCCGGTTTAACTTCCGAAGTGGATGCCTTGTCCTTGGAGTTCACTTCGGAACGATCCCGAATGCGTCTCCGACAGTTGCTGGCCTCCTCCTCCAAATCTTCTTCCTCACTATCAGATGGAACGGGGAAGACCGGGGCGTTCACAGGACCCGGAACCCCCTTAGCACGGAGGTACATCCGAAGCATCCTCGGGATCTCAGCAACGGAGTCGAAATTCCGCCATTCCCACTGAAAGGGATCACTTCCAAAGCCCTGATCTTCCTCTCCACACGAGAAATACGAGCCTCGAGTGACTGCCTTTTGAGGCCCAGCCGTTGCCTCTCTTCACACAAGCGACGGTGCTTGTCGGCAACCTAGCATAAAGATGAATGAATAAGATGAAACAAAGAGTTTTTAATCAAAAAAAAAAACTTCAAATACTTACCCTGTCAATGAAGTCGCAAGCCTCTTTTTTCTCCTTTGAAGGAAAGTGAAAGACGGCATGAGGGAAGAGAACGCCGGCCGGCTCAAAGCCGTCGCCGGACAAGAAGAGTGGGCTGCCGGGATCAACGGGGGCTACTGTTTCGCTTTCCATTCTTAAAATATTTCTCAAGTGAGACTCTAGAGTCATGTTTAATAAAGCCTAGAGGTAGGTAAGCCTTTATTTATAATGATTTAGGGTTTGTCTTGGAACCATAAATTCATTAATGGTAGCGTTTCCCAGTGGGTTAAACCATTTTTGGAAAATCGAGAAAAGGCAATTATTGCATTAAAAGACGAGCCGTTTTCTTTAAGAAGGGAAAGAGCAACCGTCGCATTAACTGCAAAAGTTTCTAAGGCCCAAGCCTAACAAGTTTACCGAGTTGACTAAACCCGAAGTGGGGAACTCGCGTTAAGCCGAGCTCAGCTCTCGCATTCTAAAGAGAAAGGTCTGATCAGCCTATAAAATGTCGAAAGCATTGCCACAAGGCCACAAAAGGTTAAAAACGGACTTTGCAAACCCGCATATAATTTTAACCAAACCCCCTTGGGTCACAACCTAGAAAGGTTTAAAAGCCTCCTCAGGCAAATATCTTGAAAATAAAGCCTCCTTAGGCAAAAATAAATTCGAGATTAAGTCTTAAAATAAAAAGGGACAATCCCCAATTTAAAGTGGACACAGCCACTACGGAGCGATCTCCACCTCGGGCTCCTGCTCAGCAACCAGAGTTTCATTCACCTCCTTGACTGGTGCTTGATCAGATGAAGCTCCCTGACCACCCTCCGCGGGACAACCAACCTCCGGAGTAACCTCCGATACCACAGGAGCTACGGGCGGGACAATGCCCTCCGTCTCACTTGAACCTGGAAATAATAATTCCAGTCAATCAGAGGTACAAGGTAAGAAAAGGTAAGCCTTAGGAGCCAAGCGTTACCTGCCCAGTCTAAACCCGATTCACTTATTGGAGGTGATTCAGTAAAGAATGCCTCGAAGTCAAGCGGGTTGAAGGCCGAAGTGGGAAGAGCTGCCAAGCGACTCCGTTTTTCAGAAAGGTTAGTCGACAGCTCGGTCCTTTCTTCATGGATTTGATCCAGCAGAATCAGGTTACTCTCATGCTCCTTGATGTCTGACTCCAAGTCCAACCTAGCCTTCTCAGTCTGCATGAATCGGATGGCCCCTTGGATCAACTCCATCCCGCGTCCCTTGACCTCTTTTCTGGCTTTTGATGCCGACCTCGCCAACTCAGAATCACGCAATTTGGCAATCGCCTTGTACTTTGCGTTGAGCTCGATGAGTTGGTTGTTCAGGGAATCAGCGTTTGAT
The DNA here is from genome assembly GCF_000004255.2 of Arabidopsis lyrata subsp. lyrata. Lineage (NCBI taxonomy): Eukaryota > Viridiplantae > Streptophyta > Magnoliopsida > Brassicales > Brassicaceae > Arabidopsis > Arabidopsis lyrata. Next base: position 12,622,691 of record NW_003302552.1, read on the forward strand.
TCGGACTCTTGAAGCCTACCTTGAATACCAGAAAACTCTTCCTGGAGCTTGAAGTTCTGGTCGTACTGACCCTGCAGCTCCCCCTTTACCTGCGCAAGCTCGGATGTTAAGTTGTCGACTTTGTCCTCCAGCTCGTGCTTGGAGCCGGCAGAAGAACTGACTTCGGCCTCAAGAGCAGAGAGTTTCTTTTTCCACATGTCAATCTCCTTCTCCCGTCCAAGGACCAACCCTTCGTAATGTTCGATCATATCGTTAAATTCGCTATGAGCCTGGCGTCATACATGAACCCGGGATGACGAGTCAGTTCGCAGAATAGCAATACAATAAAAAAAATAATAATAAAAGAAAACGGAACTAACCCGAGATGAGTGATGCGCGTGAAGCAAATAACGTTCACGAATCGCAGGGCGCCATTTGTCGAAGTCTGGCAAGATCGAGCCCGACCGGGTCTTGAAGCATCGGAAGACGCTGCCTTCTTTCTCCATAGCTGTGGAGAAGGAAGAGTTGTAAAAAATTGGAATTTTAATAAAGACAAAAAGTTTAAAGTACGTGTAAATCACCAAACCTGAAAGCGATTTAACTTGAGGGACAAGAGCAGGCTTCAGCCTCGAGGGAGCATCTCGAGATTCAGAATCCCCCTTTTTCGGAGACGCGCTCCGGGCAGTCATTCCACTATCCGGCTGGGAAGAGGAGGACATGTCAACCGGTCGTGGAGGACCCATTGGTTCAGAAGGAGGGGATGACCGAGGTGAGCGGTCAGTCCGGGCCCTTGACTTTTCCCTCTGCGGGGAAGGATCTCTGCGAGAGGACTTGTCTCTCTTCCGGCGAACCAAGTTCTTGATCGGCTCGTTACTAAAATCATCTCGGGGAGGACGAGGTGAATCACGGCGAGGAGATTGATCCCTCCGAGGAGAACGTGAGTCGCGGCGATCGTGACGGGGAGTTAGTCTGAAGGAAGCAACAGATCGGGCTCCCTCGGTACTGCCATCATCGACCAGCAAGGTCCTACTATAGTCCTTCTTGTCTATAGAAGTCGCGAGAAACTTTTTCTTCTCCTCGCAAGCCTCAGCCATCGGCTTGGAAAGCAACTTACGCTTGGCCGCAAGGGCCCGAGATGACATTCCCTGAGTCGAGGGAGGGGGAGGAATTTGGTGAAGATGACCAGGCGGACTCATCCTGAGTCTGTGGTTAGCCTCTATGAATCGTTCGAGAGTGAAGGAATTCCAAAGGGTTTCCCCTTCAAGAATTATTTTGAAGAATTCGATGAACTCTTCAGATGGGAGATTGGAAGCGATGAAAGCTGCGAAATGAAACAACGATGTTAGTTAATAAAGATAAAGAAACAACCGGGAAAGATACGGACGACCTAATCTCTACCAGGTTTCGCCGACCACTTCGAAGGGAGGAAATCTGCAAGATTTCCAATCGAAGCGGGAGTTTTCTTAATCAAGAACCAAGGATGATGCCAATTTTCATCCTTGTTTGGAAGATGCGAAATGATGTTCCTGTTGGCATTAGGATATGCTGAGAAATATCCCGTTTTCTTCGATGAACTTCTCACGCTCAGAAGCTCATTCAGTTCAGCAACTCCGATAACATAACCGGCCTCCGCCGCGATTGTTATAATACCAAGAATTGTACGGAGAAGATTGGGGGTTAATTGAGGAAGAGCGATTTCAAGAGCCGCAAGGTATAAAATTAGGGCTTCGGGAAGAGGAAAGGTAAGCCCGCAACCCTTGAAATAAATCTCATACACACAGAAGTAACCATCGCGATGGTTCTCTGGGGATTCTGTGGGGGAAGCTATTTGTGCTTCCGCCATAATTTCCGGCGGAATCCGGCAAAGCTCTCTCAATCGCTCGAGGGATTGAAGAGTACAAGTGGACCTATAGTGCGGACCGGCAATGTCACCAGGGCGGGTGCACTCGTCGTTACTAGAACGCCTCTCGTCAAAAGACGGAGACTCGGGTCTATCGGAATCAGAAGTCATTGGGAAGAAAGAAAAATTCAAGATCCGGCGAAGAAGGGTTTTGGTGAAGGAACGAAGAGAGAGGTTTTGATTAAAGTACAAAAGTAAAAGAAGAGAGTAATGGTGAAAAGAAGTTACCTCAAGCTAATGATGAAACCGCCTCGGAAGTCGTGTGGGAAGTGGGAAGGTTTTTTCCGTTTTAATAGTAATTAATCAATATACGGTCATAATGATGACAGATGTCACTCGGTTAAAAATGGATAGTGCCAAAATTAAAGGAGTGATGGGATTTTCGGCGGGAAATCAGAAAGATTCTCGAGCGCAATCTTTGGCCACTTGAGCATTTAAAGTCCTCCGAACTGGAATAGCACTTCGAAGAACTTGGGGGGCTAATTGTTGGTGTCGGATCCCGCACCAGAAGTACGAGACCAACCAAAGATTGCCACGTGATCAAGATAATGGCCCATAAAGGATGAAGCCCATTGGACCCGTGAGCCGAAGGGACGGTCGAAGTGGTTGTCACCATTTCGAGAATCCGAAGTGATTACATTGTGACACGAGTTCGGTGTAAGAAGACACGGGTAAGTCGGTTTACGGACACTTGGGCCAAAAGAGGCGAGGCCCACGAAGATCAGAGTCAACTCAAATTCAAACGTTGAGCATTAAAGCCGGAGAATCAAAACGGACACATTTAAGAAGAAATAATTGTGTTTAATTACTCATTTTAATGTCGTTTATCGGTGTATAAATATAGAGGCCGATGGCCATGTAAAGGGGATCTTCCTCTCGAGAGTGAAATATATAGCAATTTTCGTATCAATTTACAAGTTTTTATATATTCATTTTTTGTCCCTCAAGAATAATCTTTCCCACTTAACAAAAATACTTGAGTGTGTGAATCCGACATCCACAGTTATTACTAGATTTGATTAGGATATTCTTCAGATTTGTAAACCTTGGAATTGATCCGAAATTTCCTTTGCAACGAACTTTATCATTTTTTCTTCTTTTTCTTTTTCTTCTTGAGGATTGTCATGCTCGTACTGGCTTTAGATTCTACATTATTCTTCTTTTTAAGATTGTTTTCCTCGAACTGACTCTTGATTCTGCATCTGAATCTGAATCTGCGCGGTTAATTATATTCTGAATAAGTTCAAGTTTCTTTTAACAAAGTCATCTTCTGCAAATTCCCATAGGTCAGAGTCAACTTTCCTAATGCCCTACAACATCAAAACAAAGTCAAAACAAAGTCTTAATCCGAGAATATTAACTAATCTTTGCAAATAGAAAGATACAGCTTACATAATCTTTAAGCGTCCAGGAAATGGTGGTGTCCAAAGCATCTTGGAAGAAGATCTTTGGAAAACTCCGACGGATTCCAAACGATAAAACTCTTGCCGCTTTGGCTCCAAGAGATGATTGCATCTGTTGAAGGATCATCTACCACCTCATATGTGCGGTCCAGATGAGTCACGAATGCACGTCTCAATGCAACCGAACTCTTAGTCTTAACCATAGCACAATACTTTGAAACCTTTAAATCTCTTACACATGGTCGTTGCAATTTTTATACCCGAATTCTTTTGGATCTTTGTTTTTTTTTTTTCCTTTCTAGTCGATGTGGGATATCTGTCATTTTTTTTTTGACATCATTGGATCGACAAGGTCCGATCCATAGCCAATTACTACTACGCGGGGTAATACGGGGTAATACGACTTAGTGGAGTCGAACTCCGGTAGGGAAAGCGGAGTCAAATGGACTTAACCACTTGACTAAAAGCATATCCCCGTAAGATATCTGTTATTTAATTTCTTTAAATTTGTAAATTCTTGTAAATTCAAAAATAATTAACATATTTCTAGACGACCAAACAAGAGTTAATTAACATATTCAAAGATAACGTTGTCGTTTCGAAGAATGGACAAAAACATAAACCTTCTCAGATCACCTTTATTAATATTGTTTCAAAGAAACAAAAACATACATCCATACATACTCATAGTTAACTACATACATAGCATTCAAAAAGAAAACCTTTTGCACATTCCTCAAACAAGGCGATCGCGCACCGTTTCGCCGACATGCGGAGGAGCTGCCGATGCGGTAGGGAGAATAACAGCCTCTCTCTGGGCATCAATGAACCGCCTCATTGTCTCTTCATCGACTCCGAATGCCATGGACAATGACGTCAGATTCAGAGTCTTGAGTAGTGAGTTTGATCCGACCAGGAACTGAGGCCGATTCTTGTGAGCCGACGTGGTAAATCCTACAAACTCGAATGGTCCGGTCCGAGATGCGATCTGGCAAAAAGCGAAGTATCGAGGGATCCAGAAGACATCTCCTACGGAGACTCTCGTGTTCATAGCAGAAGTTCCATTAGGAAATACAACTTGAATGTCTCCAGAGCCAGCTAAAACGATGCCATATTCTGTGGCTGTTGGGTTCATGTGTGGAGCCATCATTGATCCCTGATAATTGTTAAAATTCAATCGATGAAATACCGTTTAGAATTGTTTTCTTTTTTTCTAAACCAATCTAATATTATACCAAAACATTAATTCTTAGTCGATCTAGTTATCCAATTACAAATCTATGTGTTCGGAACTAACAAATCCTATAAAGCGTACATAATGATATTTTATCAACCTTTTGATTCCCATAGATAGAAAATTTGCTAGATGTTGCTAACATACTTGTTTATTAATCTAATTTTAGTGTAGTAATCAACTAAGTGATATGAATCATACCGCGGTGAGATTTACGAGATAAACTCCGATTCCCGAGTGTTTGAGAGGCTCGTAATCGTCATAGTCAAGAGCTATACTCCATCCATAGTCGTTTTTGAAACTGCGTTTCTGATCATAGATGTTGTATGAGTCCTCGCACTCGGAAGATCCTGACCCTTTATTCTTTTCTTCTGTTAGATCCAAAATCGATCTTACAATATTCCTCCAAGACCACCCTGAAGTGGATTGTTGATCTTGAGGGGATCCTTGTTTCATCTCCAAGAGTTTCTTGAGTTGCTTATGTTTCTCTTCCCCTCTCAACCCCAAGAATTGGGTCCATATCGTCGGTTGTGGTTGTGGCCCTTCCATGACGTGTACAATCGGGCCACGGAATTGACTCATCATCATTTGTTGAAGCTCTGGTCGGGATACCTATATTACAAGCATAGAACTGATCAACGTTAATTAATGGCACTCACAGAATTTAAAAAAGTATAATTTTCTTAAGATTTTAAGAAATTAATACTATAGAAGCCGAATATTATACTCAAAATCATTTATACAAATATAATGTTATAGTGTTGCTTAGAAAAAACAAACATATGGGATAAAAATTAAGGTTTTTAAAAGTGTCAAAACCACATTTTCTTTTTCGACATGGATGAAAGAACTATGTGGGTTGAAATAGTACTAACGTTGAATGCTGAAGTTAAAGTGTCGGGTTCAAAGCCAGCGAGAACAGACGATGGTCCTCCACCTATATAGAAAGGCTACACAGAAGTAACAAGTTAGCCAAATGCAAAACTTTATAAATCAATGAACCTTTGATTAGTCCTGTATATTTAAACTAAGTACTTGGAAGGTTTCGAAACCGAGGCTCTGAGTTGGATCAATGCTGCAAATGACGTGAAGGCGTTGACCTCGGCCTGTGTTTAACAAATAAAAGACAGAACCAGCCGGAATCCAGTAGATGTCTCCTGCTTTCAATTTCCTCTCTCCGAATTCGTCTTTGCATATCACTCCAAGCGTTGCTTCACCTGCAAGTAAACACATGTTGAGAGAGAGACACATGTTGAAACAAAGAGAGAGACACATGTGGAGAGAGAGAGAGAGAGAGAGAGCGAGATAGAGACCTTGACGAATAAAGATGAGAAGGCTTGAGTCAAGATACTGAGGGACAAAGAGGGTCTTAGGTTCCATTGTTAGAAACCCAATGTGCATTGGCTTCTCAATGATCCTTCCTCTTGGTGATATCACAACTCTCATCTCTCCACCTTCTGATTTGATCACTTGCTTCGACTCTCTCATCATGAACCATCCTCTTCTTCCTCCACCTCCTCCTTCTCCTCCTCCTCCCCACTCTCCTCCTCCCTCTCCTCCCCACTCTCCTCCTCCTCCAGTACCTCCTCCCCACTCCCCTCCTCCTCCACCTCCTCCCCACTCTTCTTCTCCTTCATACCCATTTGATCTCGTCATCATAACTCCATTGATAAGCACCACCAGAAGCAAAAACCCGAAAGCTCTCTTGTTTTTCTCCATTTTTCCCCACTCTCTCTGATGATTCACAATGTTTTGCTATCTTTGTAAGAAGGGTGCGGTGTGCATGCATATATGTGTTAAGTAGGGAGAAAGAGGAAGACACGTGTGACACATGCAAAAGTTTGGAGCCTTCGTGTCTATACACGCAGATTTCTTTTATTAGAGTTTGTACATAAACGTTTTCTTTCTACCACCTCCCCCTTCATTATTTCTTTTCGCTTTAAAATATTTATTTAATTGAGATTGGAGATCTAATCGTATATGATTATTTGATGAAATATTTTAACAATAAAGTGATTAAGAACTGAGAACTATGAATGTTTAACACTTTTTTCTCTCTAGATTCAAGTATGTGGCGGCGTATAGGCTTAACAAGGGTCATATATCTCTTACGCGACCTTGATTCGATCCATTTATTGCAAACCAAAAATACTTAACATGATGACATATAATATATAAACTAACCTTAAACATCTCTTTAGAACCGGGCCTGGACAAAAGCAGTGCAAACATGAATTTGAAGCCTCGCTAAAATCAGTAGATGAGATAGATACAAGAACAAATTTAAAGTACAAGTGGCAGAACGTTAAAACGCCTTCTACCCATTTTCAAGCAAAAACAAATGTGGAATGCAAGTAGGACCACTCATAGTACTTATTTATATTTGTTTTCTAAGGAGTCAAGGAAATGTTTTACATTTTTATAACATTTTAAAAAAATTATAGTCTCGTAATCGATGGTTCTGTTAAACCAACAAAAATGATATATTGTTTAGAATTAGAAAGCGTAACGGTCTTGAAACAGTTCGTGAAATTTGGATTTATGTCATTTAATTTAGACATTTCATAGGATAGAATTGTGAGTGCATAGTAGGTCTTTGAAACCTTTTTTTTTTTTTTCTTTTTTTTTGGTAAAATGGTCTTTGAAACCTTGTAGTCGTGTGTCACAAGGAAAGAACATGAGAGACACATAGACACTTAGGTGTTAATGTGTGGATGCATTTCGCATGAAAAATATTATTCTCATAGTTTCTAAGAGTTGATCTATATCTACCTTCAGTTATCTCCAGCTTCTTTCTAAACTCCACCAAAATCATCATCTGCGAGCCACCACCATTTTGTTATTTTCCAATTTTGGCCAGTTCACCCTTCTAAAACGTTTTCAAGCTTTACAATATCTTCATCGTCTCTGGCTTCTATGTTGATCTTCAGTTCAAAGGGAGTATAGATGTTCCGGAAAGATAGTGGAGCAAAAATGAGATTAAATCGGAAAAAAGGTTTTTCTTCCCGATATGATCAAATAATTGTTTCGGTCCAAACATCTTTCAATCCTTTCAAAGTTCCAAACAACTTGATGGGTAAAAATAAACATCTTCTACTCGTGTAACCCGAATACTATGTAGCTTGGTCACGTTTTTGGGTACGAGAAATACTAGCTAATGAGATTTTAAGTGGTCTAAAGAAGTCAAACACATTTACCTCAAACGACCACCCAGCTCATGATAGCGCTAATTAGACCATGTAACCATCCTTATCCTTAGAGGTCTAGAGGTACCTCTAAGGGGACAGGCAACTAGATGATATGATTAGCTTTTAATGAAGATCGACTAACATGTAAGTTCACGATAATTGTGTCATGAGGTCGAACTGCAACTCTGCAAGGACCAAATGTTACATTTTGTTTTCAAGCGTAAGATCAAATTAATATGAAACGTTCTTTTGATGTTTTGATTAGCAATCACTAATGAAATCAACTAAGAATAAATAAAGAGTGTAAGCATAAAATGAACAATTAAACAAGAATTCAGAAAGATTTTTAAAAAAAAAAACAGAAACACACAAATTATTAGTGACGCAATTAATAGGAAACAAATCTCTCAAAAACTTCAGCTCTCTATGATGCATTTATTGTAAAATTATGTTCAACCAATAAACTGTTTTACATTCATTAAAAACAAAAACAGTTTTGTAACTCAAATCACAAACTTAGCCTAACCTTCTTTCAAAACTTTTTTAGTTTAAAATCCATAATTACTAAAATTTTGTTTAAAATCTAGAAATTTAGCAAGCATTACTTTATTGTGTAATTGTTGACAATTCATTCTAACATCAACTTTGATTGGTTTAGTTTGGAGAGTATCATTCTTCATGCATATTTTACAACTATTGGTGCGCTAAATTCAATATCTAGATCTAGATGCTCATCTAATTTAGCATTAAGAACAACCCTTGATTAAGAACCATTTAAATAATCCTCAAATCACTATATAATCTTATCAATTCAAGAAATCGTTAGAAAACCTGAAAATATAATTTGGAATCTACTCACACATATCAGAAGAAAGCAAATGTCAACGTGTTAAAAGCCATAATTACTTTAATAAACTAAAAATAAGAGGTAGACTGGTATACTTGACTCGTATAATGTGGGATAGGAATGTGTATGACCGTACACTAGCTTATCTGGTACTATATGGTTTAACCTAATATTGGTTTAGTTCCAAGAGGTACACACTGTGACCAGGTCCGGCTCCCTCATCGGCAAGACCCGATTCCATACAAAAAAAAATCCTATCTTTAATAAAAAAATTAGATAAAGAATAAAAAGTTATATTTCATAAACTATTTTGTATTTTATAGCTATTTGGACCTGTTATTTTTGTTTATTAATTTTGGGCCTCAATATTACCTTTTAAAATAGAATTTTGGGACCTTTACATATATATATTTTATAAAATTTCAGCATAATTAAATAGTTAAATAATAGAAAAACTATGAATTTGGACCTTAAATTTGTTGGACCCAGTGCAAATGCACCAGTTGCACATGCATATAACCGGCCCTGACTGTGACACTGGTAGGCTCCTATAGTACCAGTCATGGTAGAGTGGACGCAGGTCAATATCATGAAACGATTTTGAGAGTATGTGTATGAAATCATCATTGATTAGGTATTTGCTAGACTGGTACTGTTGTTGAACAACAATGCTCTACTAAATGGAGGATCTTCATTCTTTTTTCTCGTCTTCATGCATTTTTGATCTAAATTTTCGCATGTTTCATTAACAATATGTGAAGTGACACAAAAGAGTTGACATACTCTAAAAACTCCTAAAAAAGCTTAGATTTGAAAAAAAAAAAAAAAGAAGTAAAGACTCAAGATCGCTAAATACACAACACTATGCCATACTTAATTTTTTGTCCTTATAAAAAAATGCAACACTAAGCACACGCACATTTATATATATAAGCCGGAAATTCACGTATTGTTGCTATTGATGATGATGGTTGATAGTATTTTGATCATGGTATGATGATGATGATGACGACAATAATGATTGTATGATGATGAGAAGTTGATCATGGTGGTGGTTATTGTTAAAGGGATTTGTTTCAATTTAAAAAAATAAAAAAGAAATGATGGGTGAAATAGTCATTCATTAACATATTATCACCTAACTAAATTGACAAATTAACCCATTAGTATGGTACTCTTGTAAATAAATTGGTTTGGATTGGACTTAATTTGTACTTTATAACATCTTATTGATAATATTAACCAAAAGCCTTTTATTACTAATGTCACATGACTTTATAAGAGTTCGATTGGCATTACATGAGCAACTTGCAACCTCGAAATTTTTACTTTTGACAAAAGAACTAACTGTTGAGGTATACCATTAAAGATAAATTAGCTAGATTCGGAATTCATACGTAGGTTTTGATGAAAATAATTAAAGGTTAGTTTCATTTTTTTTTTTTTGGTCAACTGGATTTTGTAATACAATTCCTAAGTAGACAGAAAAGATTTATCTAATAGAGGCAAAAGACTTAGGAGATACTACCCACTACACAACACCATTTATGAAAACATGGCATTTCCAAAAGAATGTTGCTGACTCCACAACAATACCAAGAAAAGAAACCCACAATAGAGAAGCTAAACAGAGGACGAGGCTCTCTCATTTTTAAAAACCCCTTGTAGCATGTAGCCTAGTCGGATGATTTGCTGTTATATAAGATTAAAGACGACACTCGCTAGTAACTTTATGAGCGATGAGATGAACTCCTCTGTTAGTTTTGGGATTTTCTAATTTTAAACTCTATTCCAAAAAAAGTTGTAAACATATCAGCAACTCCTGAGATTCGAACTTAAATGAATGCCATGCTTTGGGTCTCAAAACACACATGACCAGAGAAACATTCTTATTGCAAAAATCACTTTGGAACATTTGTCACTGTTCACACTTTCGAAAGCCCACATGGTTACAAGAAAACTTGCGTGGTCTCTGTCCCTTAAGTTGGTAAAAGCTCTCTGACTGTGGATCATGTTAGTTTCATTCAAAAACAATAACATTTGTTGGGGGTTCTTTTTTTGGGGAAAATAAGCATGTATTATACAATAATATATAGTCAAAATGATGAAACTAAAAGGGATTAAAAATGAGATAGAAAAGAAAATAAAATAAAAGTTAAACTAATCGTCAAATCAACTTTTTGTACGGTGGAGTATCATCAATCCACAGTTATTCTCAACCTACAGACAAAAAAAGCACTCAAAAGAATGGATATTAATTAATAAAAGAATTAGATAATTGATTATGAATATTCTAAAAGAAATGAAACCGCGTTGTTTCTCAGATGTATAACAAGCCTCAGTCTCCAAGAAAATTAAAAGTTATCCATTTGTGCCCGGAATTATAATTATTAGTTTGTAAAAAGGAGTTTTGAATTTTAATGTTGTCAATATAAAATTTGAAGCTTCTGTTACTTTTAGGAGAAAGTCGGAAGTCACACCGATGGAAAATGGGGCTAATTAACTTGTTTTGGTCACCTGTTCAAAAACATTATGTGTCGAAGATTTCAAAAACTTTTTTAAGTAAAAAAAGGAAGAAAATAGATTTTTGAATTGTTTTTGTCAACGGAATTTGAAGCAGAAGTATCCTAAATTTGATATTCAAACAAGCAAACATACATATCATTAACTCCTTTACATTATTAAAAAAAAAAACATACATAGACATAGATTTCGATGGTTAACTAATCTTATGAAGGACGTGCCTAAGTGGAATGAATTAGGTAACTAAGTAATAAAAAACATATGGAATTAAGAAAATATAATTGATGTGAATTATTGCTATCAAGCAATGGATTATTTCCGACTTTTTGTTTTAATGTAAATTGCTATGGAAAGCATGAGTTTTTAGAAAACAACACGTTATTTATCTTTTTTTTTTTTTTGTCGTCTAGATTTATTATTAATTGTAAATTATGAGAACTGTTACATAGACGATTCTACAACTGACAATTCCTTCCGATCCTTACTAGATCCACGACAGACTACACTTCCTTTCTTTGTAATCTTGATGAATACCTTCAATGATCCACGACCTGGCGATACTTCCTTTTCTGCATAGAATCCTGGCGAACGGCTATAATTGTACATCGCTGGAGATCTCTTGCACACTTGCCTCCATTAATCTGCAAATTTATTAATAAATCGCAATACCTGTAACACGTTATTTATCTGTAATATTTTTATTTGGATGTTTAGTTTACAATATAATGCTCGTATAAAAATAAATCTAAAATCTTCTTAAATCTTAAATCTAAATCAAAATAAATGTTCATTTAACAATTTAGATGTCTATATAAATCGTCAATAAGTTACAAAAAATTAACATGTTAACAAAATATCACCCATCTCCCGTAATAGTTTTTTTTTAATCCCAATAATTAATATATACTACGCATAGTTTTTTTGTAACTAGTTATTTGTCTTTAATATTTTATTTTTTATTTTTCATTTAATTTAGCATATACCGCTCTAAATAAATTTTTGGAAAAATTATAAATACTACTTTTCATTTAATAAATTAGATGTCTATATTAAACAATACCATCCATCCGAGATATATTTTTCCAACAATATGTATTATGCGAGTCTTATTTCGGATGGTGACATAATCAACATTAAAACAAACCAATAGACTTACGTGTTTTCGCCATACCATGAAAAATATAAAAGATAAAATCGGCCAAACAATATCGTTATTGTTGTTTTCTTGAATATCACTATCTAATCTTTTTTTGTTCGTTGAGTACCCTTTAAAATGCATTTAGAAAAGAGAGTTTGTTTCAAACTCGTTGATCATAAGGACACTGACAAAATAAAAATCTGATTAAAGCAGAATGATACATTTAAAGGTCTACATCGCGTATAAGGAAATTACTTTCCACATACAATGAACTCATGTTTCATTCCAATAATCATTTGGTCTCACTGCTGACCCAAAAAAAAAAAATCATTTGTTCACATTTTTTAAAAATTCATGCATATTCACGGAAATCCTTTTGTGATTGTCTAATGGCTTAATAATTTATATCATATAATGTCCTTTTTTGTTATAAAACCAAAAATAATATACTGCAAAACTACTTAAGTTCACTCTCTGTTTTTATTTTTCATTTCTCACTAAGTTCATTCTCTTTATACAAGAATAAAACATATTTATTATGTCGCAAAATTTGGCCGTAAATATGTAGTTTTTCTTTAGTCAAAATGAATTGTATTTTGATGTTTTCTGTCCAAAGTATATATATATATATATATATATATATATATATATATATATATATATATGTTTATAAGCTATTTCACTTTATCCTTAAGAAGAATAAATTAAATGTCAGAATATCAATAGAAACCATGCGGTTTGGATGCAATGAGAAAAGAGAATCATGCAAAAACTTAAAAGGCTGCGCCATTTTATTCAAGTTTGGCACTGTCCCCTTCACACGCTTATCAGTTTGCACTTGCATTCACTATTTTGAAGACTGAAAAAAAGCTAAAAGAAATGAAAAACGATGAATACTTTTAAGAAAATGTTTTTTCGTATATATCTAAATGTTTGACAAATTACGCAAACCGTGTGCTCGTGGCCATTCCATACGTGCACCATAACTTGGCTGCGAACACTTGTAGAAAAGTAATATTTATTTATAATATGGATTTAGTTATATTAAGAAGGACAGTAGACTTTGGACTTTGTCGTGATACGAGTTTAATTAGAGTAAGAACCAAATCTAATAAAGTTGTAAAGGCTTTTTATAAAAGAAATTGTGTTTAGTCTTGTTGGCGCGTCGTATTCACCATACAACTTACTTGGTTCCACATGTTTTCTTTGTATAAGTTTATCAGTAATCCACCACGAATCATTAAACAATAACTACTAATCAAGGCAAGAAATCAAGAAACTAAGGAAATCATAAAGATTGAAGTTCAAGAATTGAAGAGTTTTGGATCATATCATGACATAACAGAGTTTCATTACGATTTTATTTACGCATAATCATAGAGCATGGAACATCAATGACTAGTATATAATGTGATACCTTGATATTTGGAAAAACAGTAGTGCACCAAAATGCCGATATATAAGCATATTTGAGCAGCATTGAATTCAGAACGAGTGATAGATTTTGAAATAATTTTTACTATTATGTAAGTGAGAACAAATAACTGACTTAGTTAGCATTGTTGGGGCCAAATGTGACATGATGTTGTGCATATACTTGAGTTAACTATGTAAAATTATATTATGATTTTTTTAATTTTACTTCCAAGATTAAAGATAGAAATGAGCATATGAGTTGGGAAGTTAGGAAAATTTTAGAATAATAATTTAGAAAACCCGATTGATGAAGAGGCTCTCTAACTGATTCAATTATGAAGTTAGTAAGGACTGAAGGTTGGTACTTTGTTTTTTCCTTTCGGCTGCTTATGATAACAGAGGGACTAGAAAAAAGTAAAGCCAATTTGTGTAATCATTACAATTATATACCCTAATTTCATTCAAACTTAATTTAAATAATATATAATGTTGTTAATAAAGGTTACCGATATCACTCGAGTTTTACCCGACTAGAAAATTTTGCATTTTCAGTTACGTCCCAAGTAAATATTTAATGACATTTCTGACAGACTTACTTACGTAAATAATTTTTCTCAAACCTAGGAGGCTAACAACATTTTGTTTCTTAACAAATTGTGATGTGTTTTAAATTCTTTTAGGTTTGACAACAAATCGTTTCTTTTAGTTTGTATATTGGGTCAACGTTACAAATATACAACCTGATTTTTCATTTGTCATGCCACCATTTGCATATTAATTATAATCATGAAAAGTAATAAATAAGTATACAATAATAACTAAAAAACTGATTTAAATTTCGTTGGTCAAAGTCATTGTTTACTGTGAATTTCCGTTATACGATGTTATTGTGATACTTTTGTCAAATTTAATCTTGTACACTTTAATTGGTATACACTTTAAAATAAAATTTAGTTCGAAATATTCTCTAGGAAATTCGGTCGTACGTTCTAATTTCTTCCAATCGACTAGTAGATGATGTGTTTGATGAGAAAACTGCACACACCATTTCCATCCCAGGCGACTCGAACCAACCATCGCTTGGGTCATATTGGTAATTAATCATTTGGGTTAACCGAAAAAAAAAAAAAGTGAATTAGCGCAGAGACAAAAATGAGATATCAAATTAGCTAAGAGATATTAGTAAGATTTGTCAGAGACAAACAGAAAATAAATTATATGTGTGGGTTTCGAGTTTCGTTAACGAAAATTACCGGAGCTTCAAATGGGTATGTGCATGGTAGATTTTGTTTATATCTCTTACGCATCCGAAAGAACAATCTGTCATGTATTAAATGCTTCTAGTTGTGGCTGACATAATAAATAAGTCATTTTATTAATTACAAAAACGTAAAACTACTAAAAAGAAAACAAAAACATATATAAAGTGTTATTAATATTTATATACATATAAACACGTATGTAGAATGTTATTAATATTAATATAAATGTAACCACAGATATAAAAAATTATTAATATTTTTGTAAATATTTATAAATAGATCTACAAAAAATTTTAGACATCCACGCAAAAAAATTTCAGACATCTACGCAAAGAATTTTCGGACATCCACACATAGATCAATAAAGCAAAAATGCATATCTAACAAAATGTGGAACCTTTGGAGAAATATCAGAAATTTAGATAAATAAAAAATATATGAATTTTCCAGCGCGATAGAATGAATAATCTATACGACGAATTCTCCGACACAAAAAAAGTGAATGGTATACACGACGCATGAAGTGAATAGTATACCCGACAAACCAGTTAAATTATAATGGAGAAAAATTGAACAATAGTGTTAGAAAAAGATGATGAGACTTGGAAAAATGATGAATATATGAGGTAAATTAACATCCAAAAATTTGTTTATCTAGTTAGACTTGTCTCATTTATTACAACGATACTGATTCGAAATAAGAAAACGTGAAGGGGTAGTTTGGACAAAAAAAATGAATTAAATATTACTCAAGAAAATAGATTTCTTAGAAAAAAAATTTCTCCTATATAGATAGAAGTTTTGTATTTATAATATAAAATATAAAACAATTTACCTAATATACCTTTATTAAATAATAATAAATAATATACTTTTTAAATGTATTAAAAGGTTAAAAAATAACAAAAAAAGAGGCTAAAAAATTAAAATTGTCATTATACATTATTTCTTAATAAATACGAAATTTCTAAAAAAAAATCACCTTTTTGGAACAGAAAGAATATATTGTTTTGAACTCTGCACTAATTTACCAAAAATTCTCATATCCATGGTGCCTGATCCAATTATCTAAAAAAAAAATTAGTCATCTCGACTTCGTGCCGATCGACAACTAACGAACTAACGATGCAGATAATATTCCTTTGCTTGTAATGACAGTCACGTGGGATGCACATGATGTCGGTAAAATTGTATAAATATAGTATTTGGACCACTATTGATTTTGTTCTTTTGTGGAATGTTAATTAGACCATTCATATAAATAGTATCGAGTCAACATGGTCATATTGTGACATATGTCGGTAAACACATATTTTTTGTTCTATGTTAATTATTCTACTAGAAAAATTGTTAATTTCTAGATATATTTTGTCTTTTATAGGTTAGGGAAATGTATTCTATTAAAAGTTTCGAGAATCACATCGCTATGTATAACCATATCTAATTGTCTCAAATATCATCTAAAGAATTTTGGGAGACAATATAACTTCAATAGGAACACAATGATTAAGGTCAATATTTCCAAATAATTTTTACCCTTGAAAACACCATCATTAAAGTTGTTAGATTTTCTTTTTTAACATCGAGGTTGTTAGTTAATTCCATCAGTAACCTTATTGACAATTTTGATATCCACACCACACATACATGAGTGCGTATACGTAGATCATACACACATTTGTATACATGTGGTCACATGAAGCAAAACGCGTAAATCTTTAGCAGTCACTACTGTCTACAAGGACGTGTCATGTCTTGGTCGTGTCCTTAGCGAAATGGAGTTAATTCGTCTTCACATTGTTATGGTTTCAAGAACTTGGAAATTTTAATTTATATTGTTGACAAAATATACACTAGAGGATGACAAAACACGCGTCAGATTTAACCAAGAGCTGTGTCCACTAACTTTGTTCGAATGTGTTTAAAACTCGTCTTTTGGATCAATGTTAAGGATCGAATTGTTCCACGTACAAAAATCGATGTAGTTAGTTTCTTATCCATTGTATATAGTTTTGAATAGATAATTTATTTTATTTCACATTTTATATAAATTTTATGGATTAATCTGAATTTTGCCTTGAAATCTATCCCGGTTATTAAAAAAAAAACACATACACGTGAATAAAAATACATTATTGGCTTCCGGTGAGCATCAGAAAGATTATTAAACAAACAACAAATATACAAAACGGTCTAGACATTAAATTTAAAATGTAATCTCAATTATCTCCTTCTCATTAGCGATAGGAGAAGATTCTTAGAATCTCAATACAACCTCGCTCTTTTATCTATATGACTACATAATACTAACACGTAACATGTTTGACAAGTTTGTAGCAGTTTCGTTACGTGCTTATACATAATTGGTTGACTTAGAGAAATTAAAAAAAAAAAAAAAAAACTCCGCATATATCATATTCTAGGTCTTTAATATGCATATGGAAGTAACCACTAAAGCACTTTAAAGCGAGCTAATAATACCATAAGTTATGATCATGTCCAAAGAGGATCCCACCACGACATTGATGAATTATTGTTGTTGTTGTCCTCAAGGAATCCCAAATCATTGCTCTCTTCGTCGGGGCTACTAATGAACTCATCGCCGCTTTCAAACGAACTCTCGAAGGACATCTTCTGTTGTCCTTGCTCTTGTGCTGACAACTTTGTTTGCTCCATATTATATATCAATTCTAGTAGACTTGATCTTTGGAGTTGCATGCCTACTAACTCTACTTGAGTTTTCGCAAGTTGTGCTTGAAGCTCGCTCACTTGTCTCTGCAAATGGTAAATTGCACCCGCACATCCGTAAACCGGATCTCTCATCCTAGCTCCGGCTTCATAGACCATGCTATTAACAGCATCAGTTCTTTGCGATTCCGGGAGTTCCTGATTATAGAAAAAAGTTAACACATAAATGTCATCTTTCACTAAAACATGATTTTCTAGAAGAGGATATAAAAGTCTTGGACATATTGTGGAATGTGGATTTGATTTTTTGAAATGATTGAATTTTTTATTTGACATTGTGGATTTGTTTTTTGATGTTTGACCCATGAAGAAAACTTACATGACTTTTTCAAATTATGAATGAAAAGGAATTGATGGAATAGACCTTTTTCTTTTTTAACATAACTTTTTATTTTATTTCTTAAATGGTTAGAGACCTTGTTTGAAAAATCGCTAGACGCTAGTCGGGCGTTCGGCATGGGCCTAGCGATTAATCGGAAAATCGGATTAAAATCGGGGATTAATCGGGGATTAATTTTAGGGTTATTTTAATATTTTTAAAATATATTAATTCAATATTGTTTTCAAAATTACAGTAAAAACAAATTTTTATGATTTTTATTAAAATTTGAACACAAGTTATGTAAAACATCACAAACTCCCAATTCAAATGATTGAATAACAAAAATAAAATGTTTTTTTATACTTGCAATCTAAAAAATAATCGGGGTATGTAAGATTAGGCGGGGAATAATCGGATTAGGCGGGAAATAATCGGATTAGACGGAGAATAATCGGGTTACTGATTTTTTAGGGGATTAGTCATTAATCGAGGCGGAGATGATGGGCCTAGCGATTAAGCGGGGAGTAATCGGGGCTAGGCGGGGATTTTTAGAACAGGGGTTAGAGATGTATATTTTTATGTTGAACATGTATAATAAGGTTGCATGTAGCTTTGAGGAAAGGTTGTTATTGACCTTTCATTACAATTGTAGGGCCTAGTTCCGGTCACATGACTTATGAACCCATTATTGTTCAACAACTAGACTTTTAACCACTTTAACTTCCTTTTCACATTTTGCAAACCAGATTTTATGTTTTCCATTTAGAAATTCCAAAATATATATTATTTTTATACAAAGAACAAAAACATCATTCTCTTTTTTTTTTTTAATTAGATATCCTTATAAATCCATGGTATTAATTACTGCAAAACTTGACAACATATTTTCTGTTGTAGAAATTGTTTTATTAATAGTGTAAGCCATGTTTGTGTTAATTGTCCTCGTTATAATTTTGATAAGCAAATGCGAAATATCTACTCATGTACACACGTGGGTAATGTCATATACATGAAATACACACGTGTAACAAGTAAAGAAAGAAGAAGAAAAAGTACCTGCAAGAACTTAATAATGTTGCTAGCTCCGAAGACACGGTGAGCGATAGTGAACTTCGCCGGATCCGTTGGAGGAAAATACGGCGCCAAAACACATTTCTCGGCGCACCGCCGCCGCAAAATCTTGCAAGCCGCACAAGGACTTAGTACCACCGGCGGTGGCGTTGGCTGCTGCGGGGAAGGTGGCGGTGGAGGTGAAGAGGTAGGAGAAGGAGAGGTAACAGGAGTTTTGGTTTCTGCCACGGTGGCGACGGCGACGACGGAAGCAGTAGGTGTAGCAACCCCACCGGTAATCTCCATCTTTAGCATGATTCTCAAAATATTTTGGGGACTTATCTGATGATTTGATTTTCTTGAGTCAATTAGTTGAGTTTTAAATTGAGGAAGGAGTTGAAACAAAAATAGTTGATAAGCCAACCAAAGTGTGTTTTGTAGAGTGAAGTGATTTATGGTAAGGAAGATTGTGAGAGTATATATAGAGAGAGACACACAAAAGAGAATGATTACGTGACGTTATAAATATGAGTTATGATGTCATGTTTTTATTTGGAATAATTTTATATCTTTACGGTGACTACTACTAAATTCGTCTTGAGCTTTTTTTGTTTCAACGGTTGATTGACTTTGGCGGCTAAATTAATTATTTCCACATTCGCACTTAGGCGAAACTTTGTTATATTTAAATTACAATTTATCCTTAAAGTAGTCTTAAAAAGGAGTAATCCGTTCCCCGTTTTCACACATCTCCCTTATATACTCTCTCATATAAATATAAATATATTGTTTTATATAAATCGGTGTGAAGAAGTACAAACGCCTTACTATCTTTGATATTTAATTATTTATGATTAAAAGAAAAGAAAAAAAAAACTAAATTGCACAAAGGCATTAACGAGTTAAATATGAAAGCCAAGCTAATTTCGGCACTATTAAATGATCGCTAAGAGATAGAATCCTTATTGTTATGATAAGTGTTGAAAATTTATTTTTTTAAAAAAAAAATTTGTAGCCAGGCCCTGAGTTAAACACAAGAAAAACAAAAATTGCTTGGAAAGATATTTGTAACCAAAACAAAAGGGTGGTTTAGGGATAAGATTGTTATCCGACTTTAATACGGTTGGAGTCTTGAAGCTTTTTTGGAGATTAGTCTCGCCTAAGGATTCAATGTGGGTCAATTGGATTCGTAAAACTCTATTGCGTACTGCCTCCTTTTTTAGAGTAGTATTTAACAATAGAGTAGTATTTAAGAAAATGATAATCAAGTTTTTTTCAATAGAGTCTTTCTTAAATTCCAATTGACAAAGAAACTTGATTTTCATTTTCTTAAATACTACTCTATTGTTACCTCTTAATATGAATTGAATAATTATTCACTAAAATAATATTTTTGAGGTGAAAAAAGAATAAAAAATAATTGAAGAAAAAATAGTAATGATTATTGAAAATTACCTATTTCGAAAAATGTAAACAAAAACATAGACAAATTATACAGTACAAAGTTATCCTAGAAACTATGTATTCCATTAATTTTATCATTAATAATTATTGAAATTAATTAAAATAAAATCAATTATTGTTCCTCTTTAGTCTCATAAAATTTCCTTACTGAAACATTGAAGGTTTAATTGGAACTTTGACAGCTTCTTGCGATAGGTAGAATGCATAGGAAATCGGGTTCGCCAATCTCTTCTATAGAAATGACGAATTCACAGTATCCATGAACAATCTATCAATCAACAACATCGGTATGTTCTTCTATGATTGCACAAATGTTTTAGATGATGATCGATATTGGACTCCCGTGAATGGAAATAGTCTTGAGATAAACTTGAATGTAACTTGAGTTATAAGTTACTAAAATATAGAAGGGATAAAGTTTGTTATGCTAGGAGTTATCTAGAATAACAATAGGAGTTATCTAAAGGTACAAGACCTAATACGATTAGGAGTTAGGCTTTTGAGTTTGCTATATATGAGCTACCAATGTTGTGGTAAGCCATAAGAGTTTTAGAGAGATTAAGAGAGTTTGAGAGTTCTTTAGTTTTGAGTTATTTTCTAAAGAAATAAAGGAGAAGTTCTTTTAATCTTGTGTCTAAACTTAATCTTGATTCAATAAATAGGAGGACTTAATTGGTTAAAAATGGATGGAAATAGACTATTCAACTACACTATAATGACAAACATTGCTTAACCGATGGCTAACTGATGGCTAATTGATGTACATGTTGGTTTTACTTTTCTTATAGTGATTTTTTGTGGTCTTTACATTAGTCTTTAGTCAGTTTTAATTATGTTCATTTTACCTAGTTCTTCATTTTGGCGTTATGTTTTTTTTCGATCTGAGAAGGACTTCTTCTCAAATTTGGTCAGTCATCTCAGCTTGAAATGAATCTGGCTCGATCTTTCAATCTTTTTTTTTTTTTTTTTTTCACTGAAAGATTCTTTATTATATAATACAATTTCAATCTTTTCCATTATATTATATTGATTCTAAATTATGTTTTTCATTTGTTTTGCTTTGGTCTCACCTCTAGCTAATTTCGACTCTTTTGTCAAAAATATCTAAATATTACTAAACACTCCAAAATATACTACTAACTCAAAGGCTCCGATGAAATTAAAACAAACTGAAATACAATCCTTAGCACACTAAAAACCACATACACTATATCAATAAATATGAAAAAAATTCCCGCAGTAACATAATATAAAAAAATTAATGCAAAAAAGCCAAATTGTTATTTTAGGTTGCCTAATTTTGGTAATATAAATGTCTTCTTATTGATGGCAAAAAAAAAAACAATTAAAAAAAAATGTCTTCTTATTTGTTTTTTTATACTTAAATTCTTGAGTTTGCATAACTGTGTAAGACTTTTCTCTTTGAAATAACGATTTCTATGAAATGGTAGGATATATCCAAAACAATTGGAGTCTTTATAAACCCTTTTTTCTTCTTTATAGTTAAGAGAAAAGAAGACCGAACATTAACAAATTTTTGGCCGAACCTGACAAAAAAATGAATGAAAGAATTTTGGCAATTATACAGTCTTATTTTCTTTATTTAGTTTGAGAATTATGGACGTATCCCCACTTGTTTCAACGTTTTCTTTTTGACATGACATATTTAATTGATGCATTTAGGAAAAATATTCAGTTTAGTCTTAGCTTTAGAATATATAACTATCTATATGTGACTTTATAAAGCGTGGCTACATTCTAGCTCTTTTATAACAACTTGTTCATAAATGTTTTTTTGCATGTTTAAACGAGTATGAAATAGTATTATTCATGATTATGGACGACTCGTACCATAATATCTATGATTAATTTGAGTAATAATTTAGTTTAGTTGTAATCATATCATTCCTTTATTCTAAGATCTTTCTTCTCCTTCATTGGTTAACATTAAGATTATTTCGATACTTCTATGAAAATACAGCCATATATATCATTTTCTACAGGCAAAATAGTTCAATTTTCACATATAGGCTGCAACTTCCCAGCGGTCCGAATTATAACGTATGGACTGTCATTAATATAAAAGAAAATACTTCAATGAAATAAATAGAAATTTTACATGTCAACTATGGAATAAAAAAACTAACTTATAGTGGTATATAGTGGTTGAAAAACTCGTTATCGAAAAAAAATTAATGTATGATTTTTCAAAATTCTGAAAACTAAATTCAAAATTCTTCATTTATACAAAAAAAACAAAGAATAAAACTTAGGCGTCAACTACAGAAGAAAAATCACGTGGTGCACGTTACAACTACTTGTCGTCCGAGGAGCAAATGAACGACAAGTCAGTGGTCGAGCAAGCCAGTTCTGTTCTAAAAGAGTTATTGGGTGTGCTATGTCATATTTCTGTCTCTGCTGCAACAATCAAGACAACGCTATCTTTCTACTTTCTCTCAACCATACCAATTTATTCAACTTTAAGAAAAGATATTTGATTTAATTAGCTCGATCATATTATAGTAGAAACTAAATTACTTAATGGGGGACATATTTAGGATAAGTTTGGTGGAAATTGGTCAGCTCGTTGGACACATTAAGTAAGGAAAAAAAGGTTTCTTTGATTTTTGAGGTACTAACGAAAGCTCTCCCTCTTTTTTTTTTTTTTTTCTTTTCTTTGTCACGAAAGGTCTTTTGGTTGCTTTTATCATTCACAAAAGAACTTTCTTAGATATAATTTAGAAATCATATCCCATTAGCCATATTCTTATAATCATGGTTCTAAATGGTAGTTGTGAAACAGACTATTCGGAAATGGATTAAACAGCAATTAGAGTCGTTTTAAGATTTTACTTTTGTTTCACAAAAAATATCGTTTAAGATTTTATTTTTATTTCACAAAAAATATCGTCTTGATTTCCAATGCATAATCTGAATAAAAATCCAGTTTTCATCTTATATTCCTTAGTGTGTAAATAATGGATAAATTTGTTTTGTATATTAATAAAGGGATAGTAAAACTTTTAATAATTTTCTTAATATATACGAAAAACTATAGAATGACATTTTTTGTGAAACGGATGGAATATGAAAAGTATGGATCAAGCAGATAAATAATATGAAATGAAACAAGAAAAATTTAAATGGCGTTTGCAATATATGCTTTGTTGAGACAATATTGACAAAATTTTAAATATTTGTTTCTAGTATTTCGAATGTTATAAATTGTTTTTTCATAGAAGTGTATTATTCAACAAAATTAACCCATATAATATAAAAATATTTAAACCTTCTGTTAAAAGAAATAATTTTGAACCGTATTTGAACTACATTTGAACCATCCTATTTTTGGTGGTTAACATGCAATCAAAATACTGTTCACAAAACAAAACCACAAAAAAAAAAAAAAGCGCATTTAAACCGTCTCCGACATGAACCATAATATCAAATGGTTATACAACTTATACCCCTTTGTCATATCACTATTCATCGTTAATTTTATATGGCACTCATTAATTATGCGTCAGAATGCATAATGTATCACTTCTTAGCTAGTTACTATACTAGTGCGGATTGTTATCAACTTATAAGTACATATGGATTAGATGTCATCAAGGTGTCATGTATGTATAATACAAATGACTCAAAAACTATACCGACTTATGATAATGCTTAAAGAAAAACTATGATAGTGCATAATTTGTTTCTCCCATTAATGCATCATATACTATTATTAAATACGACTAGATGTAGATGGGAGTAGGGATTTGTCAAACTACTACCTTTTTAGCTTAAGAAATATATTAGAAGAATTGAAACACTTATCGCATTATTTAGGCTCTTCCAATCCAGTGACTCCTAAATTTCTAACTTGTAGAAAAAGGAGTTTCCATCGCATAAAATTAGCCTCTTGTAGTCTTATTTATATAAAAGCACGAACACTTTCAAAGACAAACAAAGAGAAAAGGAATAATGTATTGACAGATTATGCACAGTTGATAGATTGGCTGTATTGGAATAGACCATCCCAAGCTAGGAAATACCAAAATTAATTCAAAATTTAAATGCTGTTAACTTAAGTAATGTATAGGTTTCAGTTCAGAACCTTTTAATTATATTATAAAAAAAGAGATCTAATTTTTTTTTTTTTGTAATTATACTCTTAAAATTTAAATCTATATACGATGCTACTATATTTAGAAATAATAATTTAAGTCTTGTAGATTTTTTTTTTCTGGCCACATGAAAGCATAGTAGATCTTAATAATTTACATTTAAAGTTAAAAAAAAAAAAACATCACATAAAAAACATGTATAGAATTGATAAATTATTCAGAAACAAAGTTTCTTCTTTGCAGAAACCAAAACTAAAGTTGGCAGACAGATTTGTGTCCAACTTGATTTTGAATTAATGTGAAAATAGTTTCTTTGCTTTTTCAAAAGCCAAAAAATGAGATCTTTATTTCTCCATTTTCTTAGTTGTAATTTCATTTTATAATGAATAAAATAAAAAGACAATTTTGTCAAATTAAAGATTAAGGTGGCAGTAGCTAATTAGATGTGATATATTCCCTAGTCTCCATCTGCACCCACTATATTACCACCCATTTACATTTTATATGCTGGTATTTTCCACAAACGTGAAAAAAATATTACGAAATATACAAGCTTACGTGTGTATGTATATAGTGTATATATGTGTGTATCTCTGTCACTCTGTGTTGTCCCTCACAAAGTATCTTCTAATGCGCGTGGACCTTTGTGATACTTCCAAAATTCCAAAGGAGAAAACACTATTCCTTTTTTAATACGTGTGTTATTTGTAAGAAAATAGTATTGCATGTTGGAATTATCTGATAGTAATAAGCGTTTGCCTCAGTGAAGTCTCATTGTTGACAAAAAAGAACAAAAGAGAATGACGTACTACTGAAAATTGATGAATATTATAATTTTTGTAGGTTGTATCATAATTCTTCTAACTCCTAATAGTTATTCGAGATTTCATAATGTTTAGGTTAGACTATAACAACTTTTTTGCATATATAATTTGACAACAAAATAAATCATATACATACTGCTTTCATTGTTTCGTGTTTCATTAGTTTTACGTAAATCATATGTTTGTTTTTTGATAAAATTTTGATTGAATTAAATGAGACAAGAAAAGTCTACCCATTGGTGTTACATTGCGATGTTGTTAGTTGTTACATTACAAAAGCGCACTGAGAAAAACTTACGGCTCACAACTTAAAGAAACTAAATTGGACTAAAGAAAGGTAGAGGAAGTCCAAATTTCCCAAACACACTCAGAAAGTGGAAGGTGAAACGATGAGATTGGTGGAACCGTTCTTTATTTCTCTCCATATTTCATAAATTGACACTAGTTATCTTAAGTTACGTTGCTTCCCTGAGAAGGATACTAGTTCATTGATGAAGAAGGTCATGTAGTTTTGGTAACCAAAGCTTCTCAGCTAGTTTTGTCCAGATCATGACTTGAGAGTATGTAAAAAAAAAAAGACGAGATTATCGCGGTTCGCAGGAGCTTAGTTGCAAAACAAGTTGTTGGGAAACACTTTGGACTAAGATATCAATTATGCATGAGCAGAAGTCAGTGTGTGAGCCATATATTCCTCAGCTTATACAGTCTAAGTCATATGAGAGTGAGACGGTAGTGAGATAAACTAGAGACTGCTTAAATTCATCAGTTCTGATTATGGTAATTGTCTTTGCACCATATGGACGATGTAGTAACTGATATAGAAATTATCGACTCGCGAGATCCAATAAATATAATCTGATGAAGAAGCCAAATGGAGACGAAGGGGTCAATCTATAATCGACAGTTTGCTCCATTACTAAAATATAATTCGAATGCATTGACGTACTACGGTTGTCAAGACTCAAGAGGTCTAAGTTTGCATTTGATTTCGCTTGGTTACCAAAATATTCTTGTCTTACCAAAAAATTACTATGCGTCGTTGTGTTCACTATAATGAGAAATATTTTCAAACCATGAGACTAATCAATGCCTTTGTAATAATTACTCCGATACTGTAGTCGTTATCAAGTTTAGATAATACTATGAAGAAGGGAATTTGTATCATACCAAAAAAAAAGGAATTTTAACAAAGTGTGTAAACACAACATATGCTTATCAAACTCCTGACAGAAAATTGAGATTTAGAAATATCAATATAAAATGGCATTATGGTTATTGGCAATTTTTCGCACGCATGTAGGGTACATTTTTTTCTAATAAAAAATTTGGATGTAATTTATAATTTTTTGAAACCGAAAAGCAAAACAGATTAAATTAGTTCCCTATATGTCTGATGGTCGAATGACTCAAATTCTTGACTTTAGAGACTCTTTTAATATGATCAACTAGGTTGAGTTTTTTTTATATATATTATGATATATCCGATCGGTGGATTCGGTTAGTTCCGGGAGAAACGTATTTAAGTGCTACCATATGGATTCGTCGCTAACACGTAGGTGTTGAACTACCACACTGTTTAACTCCGAGTTTAGAATGTTTTTCGACTAATGTCCGAGGTATCCAGTTAATATCTAATCTCATATACTATGTGAATTGCTTGGATCAAAGTCCAAACCCCAGACTTGCCACACAAATACAATTTTGTTTCTAGAATAGATCAATCTGATTTAGTTCCTTCCAAGTTTTCCCTAATTTTCTTTTACCAGGGTATATTGGTTGAATTATGCACAACAAATATATTTTGTGCATATAGGCATGCATGTCTCTCTGACATTCATAATACATCGTACATATGTATAGTCACTAAATTCTAGACTATGTTTACTCAACTTTATTTTTTGGAGACACGATTATTTTGTGTGGCTAAATTCAATGTTTCTCACAATAGTAGATGAATTTTATAATTACTCTCGCTTATTAAATTCTTCATCTTAGTTTTATCATCCCCCAATGTTAAGATTCTCACTTGTTATTTCTTTTATACCTGTCAAAGCTTTTTCTTTTTTTAAATCAATATTTTTTTTGTAATTGTAAAAAGGAGTACAAACTAGCTATTAATATGATTATTTATTAGTTTATTAAAATTATGAGCATAAAATATCCCAAAAAATAAAAATTTGGTATGTGTTCTAATTAAAATACACTATAGGTAAGACATACGACAAAGCATTATATATATAGCATATACACGACTATTAAATATTAATGCATAAATATACAACAGATGTTGTTTTGTTAAAAAAACTGTGAACATAAAAATTTCTCAAAATATGCCTATACAATCACAATGTTACAAATACCAAAAAAACATAATAATGGAAATAATCATGAATACTATAAACACTCTACATGAATATTTTAGCTCTCACTTAAAATAAATTTAAATATCAAAATATCAAAGAATTAATAAGCATTGAAAATATAGATTTTTCAGAAATTTTATAAGAAGAAAATTAGATAATTTTGTTAGTTTTCATTAACAAAATGACGTTTTTTTTTCCGACCAAAATATTGTATATGCAATATCTATTATAATATTGTCGGCCATCTAATTTCACTGCATAGTCAAAATACAATATAACTAGGTAGTTTACCCGCATTATATGCAGGATAAAATGATTATTACGTAAATATATTATAGTTTAAGTTACAAAATGTATTGTATTACTATTATTTAAAAGATGAAATTTATATATATTACTAAATATGTAATATATTTTTTCTTTTTAAATCAGCCATTTTTGTATTAAAAAAAATTTATCCGTAAAATAATTCAAGGATAATTTTTTTCTAACTTAAATAACAAACAATTATATAAATCGTTGTATAAGTAAATAATTTCATATGTTAATTGTTGATACCTTAAATATTAATTTACATATATATATATACAAATTAGTAACACCAATACCATTATTTGTAGTTAGTTTAGTAAATGTTGGACAATTAATTAAATTTTCTAAGAACATCTGAGGGTAAATAAAAAAAAATTAATGTTATTTTCAACCTTATATTCCATCGTACATGTTATTTTATAACAATGAACTCTAAATTGAGATGTACTACTAAAAGTCTAGTAATATGATTAAATAAAAATTATTTAGTACGATCAATCAATCAATCAGCCAATTTGTACATAACATAATAATTAATAGATTGATAAAATAGATAACAATAAAGATTTGATGCGTTGGTCAAAAACTGTGTTTCTGCCCATATTTGCGAAGACAACAACAGCGTGTTTGAGAGATACGGCTTCGGTACGTTCAAACTGGTCATTATTATCTTTGATCGCTCAATAAATGCTGCATATAGAGTGAATGAGATCGCTCATCATAATGAAAATTCAATTATTAATCAGATTTGTTTCCACATTATATTGGTCAAAGGTTTTGTTCTCTTAAGAATTGATTACATGATTTGTATGTGGTTCCCTTTTAAAAAGGCAAAAACCTGAAGTGTGCCAAGTATGCATAAAGAGAAGGACTATATATATTGACTACCATTTAATAAAACATTCCAACGGACTTAGAGTCTTAGACCCGATTATTTCTTTACAATTCCAAAACTATATTTGATGATGTAGCCTCATTCTTTGTATACCCAATAAATTATAATTAATGATGTAGCCTCAGTTTCTAGCTGCAGTATACTCAATATTTGACTCATTCACTAGAATTTCAAACGATCGATATACATACTATTATTACGATAATGTCAAGGTTATTAAGCCTATATAATATGAGTATATTTGGTTGTCATTCTTTACAAAATTAAAAAAACCATTTAGTTGTCATTCTTAAATCCCATATGACAATTTTTTTTTTCATTTTATCATTCAGTGCAAGGTTTTGGAAAATGTATGTATTCGGTGGAATCATATTTTTTAAAATGTGAAAACTTCAAAAGGCCACATACGTACCATTCAACTGATGTAAATCCTAGCAGTTGAAAAAAATGAGTAAAACCTTCTATCACTACAATGCATAAAAATAACACATTTTTCTTTCTATTAAACACAAAAAAAAAATTTACGGATTAAAACTATATACACAGGATTTGTGAGAAACATAGGTATTTTTTTATTTTTTTATAAACTAGGAAGTTCCGGACCGATTCTCATACATCTCTCTAGGCTTATGCAAGTTTTTAATATATTTAACATACGTGATTAATATTTTCATATCTCATTCGAGGAAATGATCTTCATGACATATTTTCAAGTATTTTTCACAAAGACATATTTCACAAAAGAGATGAACCAGTCAATTGCTCAGTTTCGATTGTAGCTACAATAAGTTCATAAGTTGGTAGGCTATTAGCAATACATAAGAACAAACCTAGTTCAAAACTCTTCAACATTCTTGTATTATTGTATATTGAATATGCTAGAAACGATCCACACATGGACATGGATATTAATTATATTACTAGTATCTATTTAAATGCCAATAATTATGAACATGCATATATAAATATGGTCTGGTCTAATAGTTTACTTACCGGAATATGTATATTCGGTATCTATAATTAATTGCTTTGAATTCTTGACATGAAAAGAAAAATTAAGAGACCCACACGTAATGAAGCAGCAGTAATGTTACATCCAATTTCCCACGGAAACAAACCTTTTCTAACATTAAATGTGTCAATACTCAATAGGATACACACACACACGTCTTTTTCTCTTTTGTTTTACACACACAAGTCAGAAAACCTCTTCTTCTTTTCTTCTTAATTTCTTTCTCCATTTTTTTCCACACACACACATTTATTATTAGTTGATCTCCTCAAGTCCTTTTGTTTTGTATTTTGTTTTGTTTTATTTAGGCTTTAAACAAACTGGAACATGTATACAGAGGATACAAATTGGTTTTTATTGGATCACCCAAAGTCCAGGACCACTCCAAACAACACTAATCAAACTAACTTTCAAGTCCAACAAAACTGACCCAATTTTTCTGGAGTATTTTGTAAGTACTTTTCTAATAGATTTTTTATAAGCCCATCTAAAATGACTCTAATCAGAACTAGTCACACAATCATCTGACAAGTACGCATTACGCATATAATAATCAAAATTTTCATAACCATATTTACAAGATATGAGTGTTCATTTAATGTTGTAAGGGAACCATCATCCTTCATAACCATATTTACAAGATAAACATATTTTCATAACCATATTTACAAAGTCAGAATACTAACTGATTTAGTTCTTTGTAGAGGAACCATCATCCTTCATAACCATATTTACAAGATGACCATATTTTCATAACCATATTTACAAAGTCAGACTACTAACTGATTTAGTGTCTTTGTAGAGGAACCATCATCCTTAAATACCCTACAAGCTCCTTCCTTCATTTCCTTCACCTTAATCCTCACCCCTTTACCTTTTTCACCTTTCATCAATCCTTATTACCTTCTTTACTTCCCTTAATCCCTTTACTACTATAGCTACCTCTTCTTTTCTCACCACCCCATCGTCCCCTGCATGCTCCCTAAACGCCACACGAATATCTTCGGTCAACAAAATCGCATTCATCTTTTGCTCGGCGTATAATGACCATGAGTCAAAAATCCTGCCGTGGATTTCTAGAGTTTACTATACTTTCTAGAGTTGATTTCCATCCGCAATGAGTCAAAAATCCTGCCGTGGATGGATGCGCTAAGACTTGAGCTTGTGGAGCTCAAGAGGGTATCGCAAAACCTTTGCTTTTGGTTCACTCTTAATATCCTATCAATAATCGTGAAACCTTCATTAAATGTAAAGTATGATACAAAGAAAGCTTAAATACTAAGAGAGATAACCAACTATACACATGATAGATAACCGCACTATATTCAACATTAAACCGGAGAGATATAATCTCTAATACGCCCCCGCAAGATGGAAGTATGACATCTTGGATTTGAAGAATTTTTGTGCTAAAAGGACTTTTATGAGAAAGCAACACTCTCATTTTCCTCCATGTAGAAAGACTTGACACCTTCATAAACTGGATTATAGAGAAATGAATCAAGGTGTTGTCCTCTTCTTCAATAGTCATGTGAACTTGAGAGATCTTATTTGCCGTGAGTGGCTTGAATCCAAGATGAGCTTGATAAAACTGTTGAGTATCACAAATGAAGAATACTGTTCAAAGAACCTTGAAGCCTCCATGAGTTTGTAGCCAAGTAACATCACAAACCTGCCATAGGAGTAGCAAGCAGTAGACAAGTAAAGGGCATTGTCACTTTTAAGTTTTAACGCAAACATTCTCTTACCAAAACCATGTCCACAGAATAATTCTGCTACTAAAATCTTGAGGATGATGATTTTATAGAGGCCATAGCAATGATCCAAAGAGGAAACCAACAGCTCTTAACTTCATAGTACCACCAGAATGAGATCCGAAAGAATAAGCAATGGAGTCGGCTTGTCCGTTCTGTGAATCCCACTTACATGCGAGTCATAATATGAAGAACTAGCAGTCGCACTCGGACTCCCGAATCCGTATGACCCAAAGAAACCGTTGCTCACTTTTTTCAAGACCAAGAGCAAGGTCATTGATCTGCTCACATACAAAACCGAACCGAGCAACCATTTTACACATTCGGACTCTTCAAAATAGTTCCCGTTTAATAATTTGGAATATAAGACATACATGTTCCAAATTTTATAAGATTGAACTTGCTAATTTTCTCTATAAAAAATCCCACCGATCAAAACAAAAAAATGAATTCCCCTTTTCTGGAAAAATAAAATAAAAACTAGATTGTTACCCGCAGTACACCGCGGGTTAATTATTTGATTTTTTTTTGTCTTTTTATAAACTGATGAATTTGTTGTATATAATATTTTTTGTTGTACATTGCGAGTCACATGCGTTGTAACTAAAAATGAAAATTTTAAGTTGTATTTGTTTTGTTTTGTGTTTAAAATTGTATAATTGTATTTTGATTTGTTAATCCCAGGATTTCACCCGTGATATATTATCCCGTATTAATATCAATCCAAATCCAATCCGTCCCACCATATAATCATGTCCCGTAAAATTAAACATCATTTTGTTATTTCTTTTAATAACACTTTTATTTAAAAGACATATAATTCGAGTCAATTTAAAAGTTTGCTTTCAAATAGTTTCTATAATATATATATATATATATATATATATATATATATTTCAAATTAGTGTGTGTTTTTAGACCAACCCGTAAAAATATTTTTAAAATGTATATTAAAATACTAAATAATTGTATTTCGATTTGTTAATTTTAAGATTTCACCATGGTATATTGTCCCGTTTTAGATAATTGTAGAAATTAAGAAAATATCTGAATGACTCAATTCCGGGTCAGAGTAAAAAAAAAAATACGACCTGATTAAACGCGCAAATTTGTTTTTCAAAAATGTTAATATAGATTGTACACATACTTTTTTCTTCATTGATTGAGTAATATGTCCGTTTTAAAAAATTTGAATCATAGCATATGCAGAAAAAATTGAATTTTTTTATTAAGTATATATATTTTATAATAGTTCAAAATAATATAAATATAAGATCATATAAAAGTGAAATGAGAATCATATATTTATGTTTTAATTAGGTAGAGTGGTTTTAGGAAATTAGTTCAAATTTGTTATATTAGCATTAAATAATCATATTTGATTTCTATATCTATAAAAATTGTAGAGAATATGCCATAAATAAAGAGTTTAGGTATAGTAATTAGTTGAGAAAAACATATATATTTTTAGATTTTATTGATTAATTTTCGTTTTTTAATTTTGTCAAAAATAAGGAAAGATCCGATTGAAGATTTCTGGGTCAAAATTAAACAAAATTTGACCTGATTAGGAACTCCAAAAAGTGTTGCAAAAATGTATAGTAGATAAAGTAGTTGCTTTATTAGGAAATGAAAAATTATGAGATAAAAAGTATAACAAATTTAAGACAGTTTAAACTTATATGAAAACGGGAGCCCAATTAGAAAATATTGAACAGAACCAAAGTAAATTTAATTAGCCCAAATAGGGCCCATAATACTGTCTTAACTCTTAAGTATAAAAACACACAGACGATAAAACCCTACCACAAGGCAGCCGAATTTTTTTTTTAAATGGACGTGATGATAACGGCGAGCGCAGAGATGAAGAAGATTACGAGTCTCGATGATGATAAGCTTTGGGCAGGATTTGATTGGGAGGAAACTGAGTGGTGAAATAAAACCTAAGACCTTGATCACTAGTTATCCTTTCCCAGCTATCCTCAGAGAGGACCTTTGATTGCAAAAGAGTTGCTCTCAGTGTTCCCAAATTCTAGATATATGATCATAGGGATTAGATCCAAATTACAGGAGGTCATAGCATTAGCTAAAAGGAGACGTTTTACATCTCTAATTCTCACTCATACAAACTCTCTTGGACATGGTCAGTGTTTATTACTCCCTCCGTTTTTATACGTGATGTTTAAGGTTGTTACCAGCATTTTTGTTTATTTAATTTCTATACTAAAACAATACGATTCTATTAATACAATCTGCAAAACATAAATAGTCAAAACCAATAAAAATACGTAATTAATTTTGTATTAAAAATTGAAAACATCATATAATTTAAAACAAAATTTTCTTTTTAAAACATCTAATAAGTATTAAAAACGGAATGATATGATATAATTATCCGAGTTTAGACCTCTCTGGTGTGGATGTGTGGTGTCATATCTTTGCATTCGTGTTTGGTTATGCAGATATACTCATTATCATAAGCTTGCTGAATGGTGCATCCGCTGTTTTCAGGGTTATTGATTTCATCCCACATTTGGTTTGCATATTTATATATTCACATCTGCATTCAGAAAACTCAACTTGGTTTTCATTTTTTCTGGTTTTACAGAATTGTGCAAATCCCCCGAGCCGCCCCCGCTATCCTGAGCTTCATATGAAGAGTTTTAATTCTCAGGCCAGTGTTGGCACAGCCAGAATGATACAAGCACTCTTCCCCAAGGTCCCTTCTTCTGGTGGAAGGCCTGTTGCATGGTTTCAGAAGCAAAATAATCATATCTTTTTTCGATCTCATCGGTAACTTGTCTCACCACCCACTTTTTTGTTATCTCTTGAGTTATTTTTGTATGAGACATGATAACATAGATTTCAGGTTGTGCTTATGTTTCTCTTGTTAGCTATAATCACTTCAAATAAGAAGCTAATGTCACAATTTGATATAAATAGGAACCTAAACAATTAACCGAAGTGATATCGTGTTATTTTTTTATCTTCATCTATATATCTCTTTTATTGGTGATATGTATCATGTGTTTGAGCAAGGCTTTTGGAGCCAATGATCCTAGCTATGTTAGTAGAGCTTCAGCATAGTATTTTTGAGCAAGGAAAGTGTATTGCTTTTGTTTCAGCCAAAAACTCCAATTAATTCAAGAGCATCTCAAACTTAGAGGCCATCTCATATGGCGTTGGTTGACGCAGATGGTGAGAATGACACTAATGATGATTTTGGAGGAAATGAAAATAATGAAGATTTTGCGGATGATGAGTTTGATGGTAATGATAAGATGGGTTTTTAAGTTTAGAGTTTTATTTAGACAATTGTGGCTTTTTTATGTTAGCTTTCTTTTTTACTTTGAGTTTAGTCTAATAGCTAAGACTATATTAGATATTACTTTTCAAAGATGTTTTTGTTTTCAAAGTTGGTTTTGGTTTTTGTTTAATAGTTAAGGCAAGTAACCTTACTATTTTGAAGTTCACCTTGCATCTGGAAAGCGACCAAGGTGTGTGCCTTAGGTGGAAGGCAACATCTAGGATTTTTTGCACCTAGGATCGCCTTTCACCATAAACATAGATTAGTATCCAAACTGAGTTCTTTATTGACTACCTCAACTCTGCAAACATAGATTATTATCCAGCTGGAACTCGGCCTCGACTTACCGTTCAGTTGTTTCTGCATGAGAAGATTACATGTAATCATTCTGGTTTTTATCTACCCGTTTCATAGGATACTACAAAGAGGGTCACATGCCACTAAAATAGAAGATGTGGCATTGCAGTAGGATGTAGATTTTAAGTGGTGAGAAAACAAAAATATTCAATTGAATTCAGCAAAAGTTAGTAATTCAAAAATATAATTTGGTCAAAACTAAAATTCAGCTAGATTCAAAAATATTTAGAATATCTAAAAATAACACTTGAAATATATCTTACAAAAAATGATCGAATACAAAATATGGAAAATTCATATATACAAAATCATTTTTTGAACGATTCGTGTTCGAGTTTATAAGGTAAATATGCTAAATTTTTAAATGACTGAATCAACAAAAATAATGAATAAAAAAGTTCAAGCTACCATAAATGAAAAATTTAAGCTACTAGGTAATTTTAAAATTCAGTTTTTTTACTACGCTTTTATCAATTAATTACATGTTTTTAAAATTCTATTTATTTATTTAAACAATATTTTTAGTTATTCTTATATATTCATATTTTTCTAGATAGTTGTATGTTGTTGCTATTTAAATATTTAATTATTTTGTTATATTCGGCTAAAAATACAAATAAGTTATTCTAGATTTAATTGTTACCATTTGTACTTTTAGTTATTCTACTAGGTTCACTAATTCAGCAAAAGAAATTAAAATAAGTCAACATTATATTACTACATATTAGCTGAATTCCAAGTTACCATTTAAATTGATAGAGTATTTTTAGTCAATATTATGTACCAAAACTCAATTAACATAATGTTTAATGTGTAAACAAAATAATAAATTTTAAATTTTAAAATATCGAGTAAGGTATTTAGAAACCATCACATTTATTTTAATTTTACCATTAAATTTGAATTATGTTTCGTAACTACAATTATTATTATAATATGTACTTTAATTCAAATATTATTCACTATAAATAAAAATCTTAAAAATTCAAAAACCGCAAATATCAAACTACCTGAAATTTTGATTAAATGTCATTACAAATTTTCAAGAAAAATGTATTTAATATTTAAATTTTATATTTATCAGCATGGGACATCATCTACTTTTTATCTATAAAAAAACCAAATTCGATTTTTGATTTCCTACGTGACTCGTATCCAAACATATTATTAAATTTGTTTAATAAATCGATTTGGCTACTAATTTTTCAAATATAACATACGGCTCCATGCCTCGTACCAATTTTGACCCTTTTGTCGGTAGGCAACAACCCCTAAATCCAAAAATTTGAAAAACAAAATTCATCGTATCAACACATTTCAAACTCGGGAATTTTATTCAACAGTTATGTTTTCTTATTTGGACCCTACTAAAGAATGTCTATTTCAAACTAAGAAAATATAATTTACTGCATTATGTAGACTTGTTAAATTTAAGTGCCATAGGTAGTCACGCTCAAATCTGTGTGTTAGATTTGATTCTGTACAAGAGATTTGAGAAACGATTATAAAATTCTTCCAATGTGGCCGTATTATCAACCAATAATTATTCAAATCAATTAATAATTAAGTATACTCATAACTATTTGCCAAAATGAATAAATAAAATAAATGTGTCCAAAATATCTACCTGGAAAATACGAAGCAATCATGACAGAATATCTTGAAACTCACCACTCACATTTCAAAATCCAATGTTTTTTTGGCCTCTGACAACAACCAGTGGAATGTTGATGCCTTGATGGACAACATGTTAACCTAATCAACAATAACTACTTTGAATTTTTAATTATCTGTATTATTGAAAGAATTCCTCAAAACTATATGCCACTTGATATATATCTATCAACAAAGATATATCCAACAAAAGGATTGATAAATTGATATGCCACTCACTCACTAATACTTTTCATAAACTATGATCAAATCATAACTTTAAAAAAAACATGAGAAAAAAAAAAGATCCGTTACATAAAAAAAACATATAATTAACCACCCCAGCCACCATTAAATCACAAATTAAAATACCAAAAAAGAAAATATTTTTGTTTTTAAAAGAAAAGAAGTCTTAGGTCCTTGTCTCAACATTAAAAATTGGGAACTAAAAAAGGATAGAAACCCTAGAAATTATTTAAAAAAAAAAAAAAACCAAACATCCCCCATATTAGTGAAAGTGGTATACAAACATGTGATGACATAAACTTTAATATATAGTAATATTATATATTTATTTATTAATGATCTTCTAGACCAAAGGAGTGTTGAGTAAACCATTATTCCAAGATGAAGCCATCCCATTCCAGCTTTCCCTTCCGGGATCAATCTTCGGTACAACTCCGGCAGAATCTCCGTTCATCTGCCATGGAAATCCCCATAAGACCTTGCTAGGATTCTCTGAGATATTGTTGTTATTGTTCACATTCTCTTGCTTTCTCTCGTTTCCTTCCAAAGACATCCCCAATGTAGAAGCCATCTTGATTTCATTTTGATGATTGTTACCATTTCCGGACATAAACCCATAACACAAGCTATTATTGAAATCACCGTTTTGTCCTCCAAAGATCCCTACGTCATTGGCTGAGTTTCCATAAATAGAAAGATCACCTCCAAACCCAAAAGAAGGCGTAGTAGCCTGAGAGGATGAATGATGCTTTTGAAGAGTAGCAAAAGCGAGGTTGAGATCAATGGAGTCATAACCAAAAGATGATGGTGGCATTCCCGTAATTAAAGAGTTCTGAAGTGGATCATTATGGAAACTAATAGACTTATTGTTGTTCTTGGAGAAAGCTGAGGAAGAGGATCGTTTGTTTCGACGGCAACCACCACCAACGGGAACGTTACGGAGAGTACCGCCTTTAGTCCAATATCTCCGACAAGATTTGCAGAAGTAACGAGGTTGAGAGAGACTATAGTTGTTGTAGTAACAAAACTTTGTGTTTGGAGATTCACATCTTGGACAATTTTGAGCTTCACCTCCTAATTCTCCTCTTGATACTTTCTTCTTCATTTCGTCTTCCATTTTCTTATTGTTATTATTGCTTCCTTTTGTTGAGCTTACCAATATGGTTTCCAAAGTCTCGTTTGAGATTTCCTACACATTCAAACAAATTAAATTAAATTGTGCTGACGAATGAAATAATGATGATTTGCTTTATATAACGGATTAGTCGTACGTGGCGCCGATTCTTTACCGACAATAATTTTTTGTCTACAAGAAAATGGTAAGGGTAATCAAGTTGATATTATCTTTAAATTGGTGAGCTCTTGATGAATTTTTTGTTGCTATGAGCAGAAGTTGAAAAGTATTACCTTGATTTTTAAGTGTTAGTGTTCTTAAAATTTTGGATTGAAGTATTAAGATAGCTCAGAATTATAAACAAAACAAAAATTGTTATGAAAAACTAAAATTATAGAAGAATAAATTACCTGTGGAGGATCCATTTATGCAACAAAGGATCGAAGCAACGATTACTTGTGTGTTTTTAGTAATAATAGCAATTATGGTTGTGATATTTTGCTCAAAGAGAGAGAAAGAGAGATGGAGGGTTTGAAGAAAAGTGGTGAGGAAGAGATGAATAGAGGAGAAGAGCACGGTTCTTAATATATAAAGCAAAACAGATAAAGTGTGTCCTTTTAAATATGGTTATATTTCATAATTCAAATTGATTATTTATTGTTTTGTAGCGAGTTGTTGTTTTTTAAATATTGATACTATTCACGACAAAAAAAAATATGATACTATTCACATTTAGTCGAGAAATTTTGCAAAAGTCTTCAACAATATAACTATATAAGTAACTAATACTTTTGTTGATAACTCTTTCTTTTGTTAATACTCAGAAGTTTAACATTGAGACAAGTAAAGAGTCATTTTTATTCATTTATTTAAATAAATAAGGAAAATTTCGAAAAACACCTCTTTCTAAAAATATTCCTAAATGCTGTTAATTTTCAATTACAGCACTTTTACTATGTTTTATAAGATTTTACTATGTTTTATAAGATTTTAGAAAAATGATTATAAATATAATTCATATTGTTTTACACAGTTTAAAATAAATAAATAAAGAAGTAGACAATAGTGATGGTAAAAATATCTAAAAGGAATATAAATCAAATGATGGATTGAAGTCCCAAAACTGAATGACAAGAAAAAATATCATATGGATCAATGAGAGCCAAAAGAGACATTGAAAAATATTCAGTTTAAACCGAAAGGTATAGATATATGCTCTTTTTATAAAAAAAAATTCCAAACATTCTTTTGCCTTTTTAAAA
>NW_003302552.1:12662478-12666807 GCF_000004255.2 Arabidopsis lyrata subsp. lyrata
TATAGACTGTCAACATGGAACCGACTGATTTAGTGAATTATTTGTCGCATATCTGTGATCTATAATAGACTAATAGTCCAGTCTTTGTTGTTATTGTTCGATGTGAGTTTTGTTCCTCACACTTTTTTAAAAGGGTGATTTTGAAAAATACCCTGTTTTTGAGTTATACTTTGAAATATACCCATTTTCTATTTTTTTTTAATAAAAATTATAATTATATATAAAATGATAATTTTGTTCAAATTTAAATTTAGAGATATATTTTTAATAAATAAGAAAATCGAAATTTAGAGAAAATATATACTAAATTCGAAATAATATTAATCATGATTATATATATTTTCAAGATAAAAATAGTTTTTTTATTTTGATCTATTAAATTTTAACAATATTATATAGTCTATCGCTTAATATCTATCATATTATATAAAGAAAAATATCTCCAACGTATGAAACACATTTTTAACTAAACATATTACCAAAGTTTGTTTCAATTAAACGATTCTCTTTAACATATTTTTCCAATGTAAACTACTTTATTCTTTTTCAATAATAATGAATCATTAAAATCTCCACCATATGACTTAATAAAAAATCATACTTAACATTGGTAGAATGCTATTATTCATTATTGTTCTTAAAAAATATTTAGGATAATGAATCTTTGGAATTATTAGTTATATAACATTCAAAGTTACAAAACAACATCAAAACAACATCCATGTTGAAAGACGAACATGATTTGGTCTACGGACAACTTTGTAAAAATTAGATATTTAATTATTACCAACAAATTGATTTGATATTAAAAATATAGATCCTTTTGCTTAATTATTATTAAGTTTCAATAAGAATTTTTTTAGTAATTTTATAACTTTACAAATTATTTTTAAAAGAAAAACAAAAAGAGGGTATTTTTCAAAAGTCTAAACAAAAAGAGGGTATTTTTTCCAAATTTACTAAAAATAAGGAGTAGTTTTTATAACCATTAGTTTTAACTTATTTTATCACATCTTCTTTTCTACCTACCTCCACAAAATTAAATTTTGTTTAGATCAATTAACAAGGTGATCGAACTATTTTGCACTGTGTGTTTGAACTCTTATACCATCTAATGTAAGAAAAAAAAACATTCTTATGCTATATTAAATTTCATGAATTTTCAAATCAAATAGTAATTAACAATAGATAGATTGATCCATATCTTTTATATACTACTAGATTTTAACCCGCGGTACACCGCGGGATGATTTAATTTTAAAGTTAGTATAAAAATATTTTGTAAATTGTATCTCCTTATAACATATTTATTTATATTATAGTTTACAATTGTTATTAAGTAACGGTATACCACGAGTCCACGAGATAATTATTAATAAACTGAGGATTTAACCCGTATTAAAGCGGTATATAAATATTGATTCAAATTAGTCCGCCATATAAATCATTTCCGAAATATAACCCGTTCCGTAATTTCTTAACCCGTCATGTGATTTGTATTAAAAAAATAAGGATTAAATCCGTATTGAAGCGGCGGATTAATGATATTTTAATCTTTTTATTATTATTGATTCAAAAACCCGTCCCGCCAAACCCATCCCGCCAAAAAACTCATTTATTTTATTAATGTCTTATTTATGATATGATTCTGAATCATTGTCTAAATATTTTAATCGATGTAGAACGTTGAACACACATTTTCGTCAATTGGATAATATATGTCCGTTTTTAAAATTTCGAATCACAGTATATACAGAAAAAAAATTGATTTTTTTTTTTACTTTATGTATTATATGATGATTCAAAACAGTTAAAAACAAATCAAACAAAAATGATAGGAGAATCATAATTATAAATCTTAATAAAATCTTCTAAAAATTTAAATTATTAAATATGGAATATCCGGTGTATGAGTTGGGTTAAATATAACCCGACCCAACAAATTTTTTGTGAAGGAATTTTTAAAATGGGTCGGATATCCGATATACCCGAAAGCTTTTTTACCCATCCGTCACAAAAAGTGCTCCGATTATACTAGTATAGATGATTCAAAACAGTTAAAAACAAATCAAACAAAAATGATAGGAGAATCATAATTATAAATCTTAATAAAATCTTCTAAAAATCTAAATTATTAAATATGGAATATCCGGTGTATGAGTTGGGTTAAATATAACCCGACCCAACAAATTTTTTGTGAAGGAATTTTTAAAATGGGCGGATATCCGATATACCCGAAAGCTTTTTTACCCATCCGTCACAAAAAATGCTACGATTATACTAGTATAGATTAGTTAAATCTTTTCCCATCATTTCCATGTGAAATATTTCTTTACAATATTAAATATATATAAAAAAGTTAAGAAATGCTTGAAATAATGCTACATTTTCCAAAGTCTATATCTGCTCAAAAAAATAATCTCCTAAAACTATGACAAATGTGTTATAAACCATATGGATGGACTCCATAACCGGCCCATGGCCCATTAGGGTTTTACCTTATTCTATGTATCCTGCTATTATCATTGTATATATATCCCTTATTCTATTAATGAGAGGACACAGTTCACAACACGTTATCAGCACGATAGCCTCTTATCCTAAAAATTAAAAAATCCCGAAACCCTAAATTTCTCTCACAAAAACCAAAACCAAAACCCTAGCTGTCTCTGCAAACAAAATTTTAAACTCTATCGAGATAAGTTTTTTGTTCATATTTGTTTCTGCACGAATTTTGCACGGATTATCTGTTATCAATCCTGTCTGTATTTCTGCACGAACTTTGCACAGATGATCTGTTATCTATTCTGTCTGTAGTTTTGCACGAATTTTGCACGGATTATATGTTATCAATTTTATCTGTATTTCTGCACGAATTTTGCACAGATTATCTGTTGTCAATTCTGTCTGTAGATTTGCACAAATTTTGCACGGATTATATGTTATCAATTTTATCTGTATTTCTGCACGAATTTTGCACAGATTATCTGTTGTCAATTCTGTCTGTAGATTTGCACAAATTTTGCACGGATTATTTATTATCAATCCTGTCTATATTTTTGTAAGATTTATGCACGGATTATATGTTATTGATTCTGAACTGTTTTATGCAGTATATTACAGAAACCCTATTTTTTTTTCTTTTTACTAATGTAATAGCCATGTTTCTATGAGCAAAATTTTGAGTTTCTCAGGAATCAGGATTATATATATTGAGATTTTGTAGGAGGTCCCAACCAGCTAAGAGACATAACTGTTTCCAATCTCCGTATCAGATCTCGGGTGTCTGTTTCAGTTCTCCAATTAAGATAAGTGCTATTTATTTATTATGCTTTATATACATGATCCAATTAAAGTTTGATAAGATAAAATTTACATGAAAATTGGC
The DNA here is from genome assembly GCF_000004255.2 of Arabidopsis lyrata subsp. lyrata. Taxonomy (NCBI): domain Eukaryota; kingdom Viridiplantae; phylum Streptophyta; class Magnoliopsida; order Brassicales; family Brassicaceae; genus Arabidopsis; species Arabidopsis lyrata. The sequence continues at coordinate 12,665,867 of NW_003302552.1, forward strand.
ACATGTGATTTGATTTATGATTGGAGAATTAATTGAGAAGTTAGTGAATGGAAAGATGTTTAATGGCATGATAGATTGAATGTTTTAATATAAACCCTAGGTTAAACCGAAAGTAAACCAAAACCCTAAATCCTAGGTTAAACCGGTTTAATAAACCCTAAGTCACGGTTTAAGATCAAGCTTCCTATAAATGGAAAGTTTCCAGAAATAGAAAGTTCCATATAAAGAAAGTTTACAGAAATAGAAAGTTTCGTAAAATAGCAAGTTTCCCAAAATAAAAGGTTTCCTAAAATAGTAAGTTTCCCAAAATGGAAAGTTACCAAAATAGGAAACCCCTTCATAAGGAAATATTCCAAAACCCTAAAGTACATAATTGTTTAGGATTTCTTTCTAGATGAGAAATAGAAATTTTCCATAAAAGGAAAGTTCCATATAAGGAAAGTTTCCATAAATAGAAAGTTCCATACATAAAACCGAATCCTAGCAAAAACCCTAGTACTAATATCCTAATCTAGTATGATCCGATTGTTTGGTTGTTGCATACTAGATCAATCTTCTAGGGTTGATTTCATCCATATATATATATATAACATGATTGTTTAGAAAACACTTGCTGAAGACAAGCATGGCTCGGTCTCAAATACCGCATGACTTGGTCTAACCGATTACATGAGTTCTCATTTAACTCTATATATTATAGATATCAGAAATCAACTATTATGAATACACGGCACTCAATGCCTCTGGTGACAATTATTTAAAATGGGCTTTGGACACTAAGATTGTCCTAAAGGAAAAAGGGCTTGGTGAATCTATTATGGAAGGAAACAATGTCACCAGAAGAGAAAGATATAAGGCGATTACTAACATACGCCATCACCTCAATGCGTGTCTCAAAATCAGTACCTCACTATTAAGAATCCTCTGGACCTCATGACAGA
>NW_003302552.1:12666907-12668717 GCF_000004255.2 Arabidopsis lyrata subsp. lyrata
TTAAAATGGGCTTTGGACACTAAGATTGTCCTAAAGGAAAAAGGGCTTGGTGAATCTATTATGGAAGGAAACAATGTCACCAGAAGAGAAAGATATAAGGCGATTACTAACATACGCCATCACCTCAATGAGAGTCTCAAAATCAGTACCTCACTATTAAGAATCCTCTGGACCTCATGACAGAGTTGAAAAAAAAAAACGGTGCTATTACCCAAAAGCCCGATTCGATCGAAAGAATCTCAGATTCCAAGAATTCAAATCCATGAATGAGTATAACTCAGCACTATTTAAAATAGTGTCAATACTGAGATTCCGTGGTGAGGAAATTACTGAGAATGACTTGCTAGAGAAAGCATTCTCGACCTTTCACACAAACAATATATTGCCTCAGCAACAATATCGTGAAAAAGGTTTTTAAAGAAAGTATTCTCAACCTTTCACACAAACAATATATTGCCTCAGCAACAATATCGTGAAAAAAAAAAAAGGTTTTTAGCACATATGCAAGTCTAAACTCTTGTTTTGCTACTTGCTGAGCAAAACAATGAGTTATGAATAGTGAAATGAGACCTCCTGGTCCTACCCCATTATCAGAAGCCCATTGGGCTGAAGAGCCTAAAGAGCCTAAAGAGACTAAAGAGTCTAACCACGTCCAAAGAGATAAGTATCATGGCAATTATAATTTATATGATCAAGGAAACCATTCATATGGTTAAGGCCGCCGACCCGACTTTGGTCGTAATCGAGTTAGAGGCCGTGGTATACCCAAACCACAACACTCAAATAAACTTGTTTGCCACTGATGAGGAATGGGGAAACCATTGGACTAAGACGTGCATGACTCCTAAGCATCTCATTGATCTCTATCAAGAGAGTTTGAAAAGAATCTAGAAGCTCATTTCATCACAATGGTGAAGAAGATTTCGACCATGAGATAGATGACTATGAGACTTCAGAATGCCAACGAAATATCCAAAGACATGGTTGATTAGCCAAATTGCGGGTATAGCTAAATTTAGTGAAGGCTAAGGGCAGGCCCATATTCCCAAGGGCACGCATCCTCAGATGCTTCATATTCACCCAGCTCAAAGGGGCCTTGTTGAGTTTCAAAGAAAAGTGTTTGAATGGTTTCCACATTGAAACTAAGGGTGAAGGGAACAAAGGATTCCCATATATTACTAAGAGCACCCAAGACCATGAGAAGGTCTTAGAGACTATACCCGCGTCATAGACCTTTACTATGCCAAGGTCAATATGATAGAGGCTAATACAGTAAACAAAAGAGTTTACTGAGAAATTCACTAATGGCATGACCGGCTTGGCCAGCCTGGTTCTAACATGATGCGTAAAGCTGATATTAAAATCAAAAGGGCACACTCCTTAAGGACCTCACGTGTGCAGCATGTACACAAGGGAAACCCATACTAAGGTCATCACCAGTCAAAGCAACTAGAAACTTGGTGTTTGCTAGATTGTTGGCCCAGACCATAAGTCTGTGAGCCCACATACTTAAGACTATATGTCTAGATAATGCTGGTAAATTATGTCTCAAGCGTTTTATGGCTACAGTATGTCCATGAGGGGGAGAGTAGTATACCCCGTTGCACATGTCCATACTTGAACTGACAGTAGCTGCTTGGGGACACACAATATTACATGCAACAAGAGCTTATACGCATCAGGCCATTCTAGTGAGCATAGATATTCCCCATCCCAATTGCTAACGGGTCATGAGCCAGACGTTTCCCATCTTAAGACATTTGGGTGTTCAGTCTATGTACCCATTGCACCACCACAGAGAGCAAATGAT
>NW_003302552.1:12669234-12672586 GCF_000004255.2 Arabidopsis lyrata subsp. lyrata
TAATGACCCAAAGAGAGTAACAAAATCGTACATACCAGCTTGTAATGCACTAGTACGTATTGATGATCACAAGGAACACAATCAAGTTGCTACAGAGGCTACAACACGTAAGAAATGTGGTAGACCCAAAAGGTTCCAAAGACAAGAACCCTCGGAAATCAAAGAAAGGTGCAAGGGAAACCGAGAAGGTTCAAGAAACCATAGACATGGCCGGCTAATAGACATAACCCTAAGGTACCAATCAATGAGGTTTGGGACGCCAAACCTCAAGGTCCTGAAGGTGTAAAGAGATCTCTATAAACTATATCATGTCTAGAATACAATGGAACCGAAAAGATGTCGACATCAATGATAAAATATTTGCGTACAAGGTAGCAACTGAAATGAATAAGGATCAGGAGCCCACGTCTATACTAGAGTGCACTCAAAGACCTGATTGATTAAAATGGTACAAGACCATAAAACGTGGAGCTAAGAATCATTAAAAAGAAGAATGTGTTTGGTCCAATACAAAGGACACCATTCAATGTAAAGCCAGTGGGACAAATGAGTCTTTGTGATTGTGTGAAATAAACATAGTGAAAGCGTAATATATCAGACACGGCTTGTCGCACAAGGATTCACACAAAGACCAGAAATAGAGGAGATATTCTCCTCTGTGGTGGATGCTAAGACATTTAAATCTTTGCTAAGTCTGGCTATATAAAAGAGAAAGATTTGCGGCTAATGGATGTAATGCCTGCATATTTATATAAGTCCACTGGATAATATATGAGATTACCAGAGGGTATTGAGCTCAAAGATAAGAAAGATTCTCGAGAACAGCACTGCATAAGGCTGGACAAATCCTTATATGGACTGAAACAAAGCGGACATATGTGGTATAACCGGTTAAGTGAATATCTCATCAGAGAAGGCTATAAAAACGATCCGATCAGTCCATGTATTTTTATCAAGAAGTTTGCAAACAAAGGATTTGTAATCATAGAAGTGTATATGAATGATTTAAACCTCTGGGTAATCGCCCAAACAGTTGAGTATATCTAAAGAAAGAATCTCAAATGAAAGACCTAGGCAATAATTAAGTTCTGTTTGGGATTACAACCTGAGTACGTGAATAATGGAATCCTTGTGCATCAAATGGCATACACTGAAAGAGTACTCAAGGAAATTTAATAAGGACCAGGCCCGCCCATTGACCAGGCCCAATGGTGGTGAGAAGCCTCATATTGGATAGTGATCCACTCAGTCCGGAAATGCCATACTTCAGTGCCATAGGAGTTCTAATGAATTTTGCTAGACACACTAGACCAAACATTTGTTTTGCCGTGAGTCTCCTGTCTAAATTTAGTTCATGATCAACCCAAAGGCACTGGAAAGGTTTAAAGGAAGGTTTGGTTAAATTTTAAAGTTTATTCTTCCTGCGTTGTTTACTTGGGTTTATTCTATACTGATCTAACCAAAGAAGATCCAGTTTGTTTTGGTTTAGTTTGATTTGCTGATGCAGGTTATTCATAAGATCAGATTATGGCATGGTCAATGAATAGGAATTACGTGTGGCTTGATCCCTTCCAAGGGTACGTAGGCAGCCTTCCTTAAGGCGCAGCTACTACTACTACTACTAATACTACTACTACTACTACTACTACTACATCAAAGACCATCATATTTGAAGACAACACAGCCTGTATTGCTTAACTAAAGGATGGCTATATCAAAGGGGATCGAACGAAGCATATTCTGCCTAAGTTCATCTTCACTCATGAATTACAGAAGGACGGTCAGGTCAAAGTTCAACAGATCCGGTCAAGTGAGAATTCAGCCGACCTATTCACTAAATCATTGCCGACTTCAACGTTCCGGAAGCTCATTCATCAGATCGGGATGCGCGGACTTAAGGATCTACAGTGATGCTCAAATCAGGGGGAGTAATGCGTGTTGTACTCTTTTTCCTTCACCATGGTTTTGTCCCACTGGGTTTTCCTGGTAAGGTTTTAATGAGGCAACATTCCCCAGCGCATTATAGAAATCCCGGTTTAGTATCGGGCACGGTTATGTCTTCCAAGGGGGAGTGTTATAAACCATATGGATGGACTCCATAACCGGCCCATGGCCCATTAGGGTTTTACCTTATTCTATGTATCCTGCTATTATCATTGTATATATATCCCTTATTCTATTAATGAGAGGACACAGTTCACAACAAAATGACTTTAAAAAAGAAAAAAGAAAAAAGCACAATGGCAAATGAATGGTGATGATTAATAAAAAATATTTGGGTCGTACACATATACGTATATTATGTACACACAAGTCAAGATGACCGAATCTGGCGTGGGTTCAACTATATATACATGTGGACCCTGCCACACCAATAGCCACCATCACCATCAACCAACCTAACCTCATTCTCTCAATTCAAATTCCAAACCATTTCTCCTTTATACTCGTCGCGTACATACGTTCCTTGATACGCGTATGAATATAGACATCTTTGTTTTGCATTTTTTTGTCAATCTGAAATCTATCCTAAAAAGTTTGGTGAAATACCTAAAAACTAAACCGACAAATAACGAAATGTTTTCAAAAGCCAAGTTTTAGCAAAAAAGAATCTCACGACCAGAGCCGTAGCTGGATAGAAGCAAGAGAAGCGGGAGCTGCGGCCCTCCGAGAAGTTATTAATATTTTCGGCCCTCAAATACCAATGTGTTTTGGTAGCCTAGTGGTATTATGTCATACACCACATATCTTAGGTCATGAGTTCGAATCACCTGAAGCTTGAGAGAAGGTTTTTTTTTTGTTTTTTGTTTTTTTTTATGGTTAAATTTTTTTATAAGTATACACTTTTCTAGAGCGGCCTTTTTTTTTTTCCGCGGGCGGCCTCTTGTGTTCAAAGAAAGATTAAGAACTCAAATATAAAGAATAACTCTCTTTATTTCTTTAGGAAAATTCCTCAAAACCTAAAGCTCTAATCTCTCAATCTCTTATGGTCTACCACACTTTAGTAACTCATATTTATACATAAAACTCATAGACCTATTCCTACTTTGATTAGGAGTATATTTTAGATAACTCCTAAAATATACATAATTATCTCTTAAACAAAGACTTATTTCTCAAGTCTAAATTCAAGCTTATCCAACAATCTCCCCTGTAAGCTTGAAATCTTCTTATCAGTCATCAATGTCAGACCCAACTTCAACATCTTGTGAATCCTAGCACATGCAAACGTGTTTGGTTGATCAAGATTGAATCCAGAAGTCAACAAAGTTGTCACAAACAACAACATGACAAGATCTTTAACAGACTTGTCATTCTTGTCAGCTTCAGCTCTCTTCCTAAGCTCCTCCAG